>NC_051212.1:38089210-38431710 GCF_015220715.1 Pygocentrus nattereri | reverse complement strand
CCTGCTAGCTCATTACTGCTCTGCCAGAATGTGCGTCAACTGCTAAAGAAAGCTCTCTGTCTCTCTCTCACTCACACTCTCTCTCTCTCTTGAGTTGTGTGCGAGCGTGGGAGAGCTGGACTCAATACGTCGCCGCTTTGATTAACATCCGATCAATTATGCAAAAAACAACAAAGGAGCACGTGTCACTCCAACCAATGAGTGTGAACGGACCATGTGCATGTAGATAGAACTCTTAAACTGAGCTCACTTAAAAGGCTCGCGTGGGTCAAACAGTTTGATCCTGCATCATCACGGCTTGGTTGTTATCTAAGATTAAGCTCCCTGTGTTAACTTTTATCATTGTCCGTGTATGAAGTGGTTTAGGAGGGAAAGAAAGTGTGATTAGTGCTGCTCTTTTGTGCTAATCTGACTTAACAACACAGCACATTTAGAATATTCTTAATGCATCAATGAATGCAAATAATTTTTGTTTGTAAACACAGAAAAAATGTATACTAGTGTGTGTGTGTATATATATATATATATATATATATATATATATATATGTGTGTGTGTGTGTGTGTGTGTGTGTGTATAGATAGATAGACAGACAGACAGACAGACAGACAGACAGACAGACAGATAGATAGATAGATAGATAGATAGATAGATAGATAGATAGATAGATAGATAGACATATATTTCTTACAATATTATCAGCCAGTAGAACACAATAAGTTTTTCTACACAACACTAAGAAACATAAAATATCTAGAAATAAGCTGAAAAATCATATAATAATCTTGCAATGATCTCATAATGTGAAACATAAGATATACTGACAAGACTGAAAATGTTTTTACTTGCCAAGATATAATTTTTTGCAGTGAGCAGCAGCTTTTAATGTAGTACTATTTGCTTTCACGTTTCAGACATATGGCAGGACTCACAGGAGTCTTGGTGCAAGCTTTGAAGGCAAGGGACTGCATTTGATAAGTCCACTTATTTCGAGCTCGTGCAGGGGTGGCGGTGCAAGAAGCGGACAGATCACACAAGATTGTGCGTAATGAGTGCATGTGTGTGTGTGTGTGTGTTGGGCATGCAGCATGTGTGAACTGCCTCTATGTGTTCCAGTACACTTGGACGCAAAACGACAGGGTCTCTGTGCACTGAGCTAAAGCGACAGGACCTCAGTTCATGGCCAGTGCCGTTCTCCTGCTGTGAGCACAAGTGGTGTGTCCATGAGGCTGGAGAGCCTCCACGTGCCGTTAATCAGCTTGCCTTAGCATCCCTCTGGCTCTGCTGGCCCCTAGCACATCCACTCTGCCGGCTCACTCACACCAGGGGAGAGAGGGCTACAGTGTGACTTATGTTCAATGAAAATCCCCACCACCTCCACTGCCACCACTTCACCACCTACCAACAGCATGCCCCCAACAACCCCCTCTCCCCAAAGCCCCCCTCCCAGGTGTTTACTGGGCTCTGACCATCAGAGCCCGCTTGAAAAATAGTGGCTATGGCTTTTCATCCTTCTTGATTGACGTGCCGGTGTGATGAAATGCTTTTGTTGCCGCTTTGTTTGCTTTCAAGTTTTGAAGGGCATGAGTTATGGGTTTTATCGTGTGTCTGGTCAGTTTGGCATTCGGGTAAATAAGAGGTTGTAGGTGTGCTGCTAGAACCATTCAAAGTCATCGGTTGGATGAGCCGGATCTCTCAGATAAGACTGTAATTACAAGAAAAAAAAACAGAACATCCTAGAATATGATAGGCCAGAACAAAACATCCAAGTGAGTGTCTATTTTTGCAAATCATTTCTGTAACTTTCTAACTTTCCCAGAGAAATGTGGCAAGTACTGATTTAGCAGTGAGCAGATGAGCAAGAAAAAGAAACAGAGAGACAGGGAATGAGTCATTACTTAACAATGCATTTCTCAGGTGTCAAAGAGTTGGAAGAGTAAGGAATGTCTTTTCTCAGCCTTCATTGAATCCAGGTGAATGATTGGAGGTCTTCATTCTTTCCCACCTCATTAACCACACAAAGACAGCAAAGCCAAGATTTGATTAGAATGAGAGACCAAGAAATCATATACTGAAAGAGCTCAAATTATAATCACATTTCACACAGGGAGATTCACTTAAAAGAGGCCCGTAATATTCTGTAAAAATATTCGCTAGGAAGAAGCAAGCTGAACGAGACAAGGTGCAATGTGCTGCTCAGTATATGGAAATTCGAACAAGCCAGGATGGCCCTGCATTAGAGCGATGTGGTAAGTGCCAGACAGCCACTGTGACGTTTAACCCACGTTTGCAGCTTCCGGGTGCATACTCCCGTACCCCTTCATGTGTCTGGCAGAAAATGGAGATCACTTCCAGCATGGCATGTAATGCATACATACATGAAGGTATGTAGCTTATTTTTTTGGTTCAGATTGCTTCATCCTAACGGGAGTCACAGCATAATATTCAGGGCCTCTTTCAAGTGAATCTCCCTGGATATTTTTACTATTTAGTTCAGTCTCAGCATTCTTTCCTTGCGGTAACTAAGACAGTGTATTCTTCAAAAGTTCTTTTTTTCTGCTTTCTCAGTGTTTCCCTATCATTTGTGAATCTTAATAAAAAGACACTCTTTCAGGGTTAATCTTTTTGGGCCAATGCAAAATGGGGCTATGTACACTTCTTAAATAATGCACTTTCTCAGTGTTGATGTCCCACAAACTATTTAATCATTTCACTGTTAAACTCAGTTAGTAATGAGTGCTTACTAAACGGAGCACTGATTGAGCTCAGTCTTGTGAAAAATCATAGTGCACCCAACAATAAAGGAAGCCATGTGCATCTTTCAGAAAGCTCCAACAACTTAATTTTTCCATGGAAGATGTTGTTGGTCTGGTGGAGTACTTTTTTATTCTCAGACAGGAGCAAGCTTAACAATGTCTACAAGGTTTTGTTTAAGAATTACCTGCACGAGTACTAAGGTAGGGATGTCATCACAAGTTACTCACTGAGGTCGGCTAACGTTAGCTGTGTAATATTTACTTGAATATAGTTAACGTTATGTAGGTTGGAAATACATTGAACATACTCAGTAATATTTCAATGTCTCTTGATTATTTTATATTATTTAACTTTACATCTTTATAATTAATATTGACAATGTTTGACCCTGCAAACAAGAAAACATCTGAAAAAGGTCTCTTGAGGAAAAATTTGCACAATATTAAAGCATTCACAGAGCTCTTACAAATAACTCCTAGGACATTTTGGGTCCCAAATTATGTAAGCTGTATTAAACTCCTTGGTCACCTCATTAATTCAGCCCATATCTAGCACTGTCCTGGCCTTGGACAGGTAAAGGAGAACTGGCCGTGTCCGATTCCTGTCAACCTAATGAGGACGGCCATCAGAGTTTGAGCCTGGCCGACAGTCAGCCACTCGTTTAGAGCCGGAGTGGCCACTGCTGCTGTAAACACTTGGGGCATAATCGATGCAGGCCAGCGCTCATTGTGAGGCAATTTCGTCTGAAGTGCTATAGGTCAGGCCATTCTTATTCCGCACCATACCAGGCCAAGCTACAAAGCCGCACTATTCAATATCGCTGGAAATGTACACATATTGAACACATCACACCGACGGTTTCCCAAACCAGCATCGATGGCAATTCTCAGATGCAGTCCCCGTCTTCGCTCCCCAGAGTGGGTCAGGTGAAGTGGCCACACATGCTCAAGTCTCTGTCACAGGATTTTAGTGGTGTGATTTTCTTTTGTGCTGAACCTTTCAGATTGTCTTCTTAGTTTGAGACAGAACAAAAATGTTGGCAACTTTGAGCACTGAATTAGGGTGTGTTCATTCTGTTCATTCTGTTATTGTTCTTTGAGGATCTCATAGTATGATGTGGCAAACACTTAAGTAATATTCAGTATAAAGTTATCTGATTCTATGTGTTATATTTTAATTGAATGTTTTTTTCTCAAACATGAACAAACAATTTCATGTACAATGTTTAGAGAAATTTTTATGTTCTCAGTACCTCTAGGGCAGTCATAGATTAGCATGCTAATTAGCTATGTCGCCTAAAGCTATTATTATAACAGAGGGCTGGAGTCCAACAAAGTTTTCTCTGCTCAAGCACATCTAGTAAACATAGCAACATCTACTAAACCTAGAGTTGAATCAGATGTGGTTGAGTAGGAAAATCACCAAACTGTGGAGGAATCTGGCCATCCAGGATCTAAGGTCTTCACCCTTGTTTTAACTGGTGAGCTAGGTATTTAATTGGTTTACCTTAACTGCCTAGCACTAAGATATTGTTGTGATCCTGAAAGGGGACAGAGACGGTTGGTAATGCAACTGTTCTCTAACTAGAGCATATCAGGTTGTTTTAAAGGCCACATCTTGATTATAATGTGGCCTACTAGACATGTGCCTATGTAAGCAGTACAGAGCAAGGCAGACCACTAGGTATTCAAAGCATCTCTAACTAAATTCTCTACTTCATTCAGGTGCTCATCGGAAGGTTGCACATACCAAATGGTTAACTAGAAAATATGACTTCACTCTTTTTGGATGCTTTTTGAAAGTTGCAAGAAAGATGTACTCAAAGAAAGCATGGGAGTCAGGAGGAATACTTGTCCTGCTTTTCCTCTGTTATCCATCCATCCATCCATCTGTTAATCTGTTAAACGTCTGATCAATTTCCTATCTCTACCTTCTGTTTCCCCTCATCTCTTTTTATCTCAGTTTTATATCTCAGGCCTACCCCCATTTATCAAAGGAAGGGAGTCCGGCCTTCTAGCTCAAAGCAGAAGCCACCCAGGAGCTGGTTCTTAGAGATTTGCTGACCTCCTACAATCACACAGCCTCTTCGCATACTACCATGTTGAAGACATGGTCTTAATCACAAAATATATTAAATATCAGGCTGAAGCTCAACAGTAGATTTCTTCATGATCACCACCAAGTTTATAGTTTTTCACAAGTAGAAAAGGTAAATGTTTGCATTACACGTTACATCTGCTCAATTAATTTCCTATTTGTAAATCCAACATTGTTGGTATTTCAAGGGCAACTTACAAATGGAATCATTATTATTTTCCAGTTTCCAACACTAATCAAATGCAACATACGACCATACAAGAATTACACTTAGCCATGCCAGCCTGGCAGTGATTCTGCCTTCTGCTCTTTAACCACACTAAACCTTGCTCAGTTGGTTGACTGACTTCCAGCCAGCTGAAAATAATCCAGCAACAATTAAGCAATTAAGCAAATAATTAAACAATTTCCTTCAAACAACATATCAAATTAAGCAGTCAATTGCCCACATTGGGCGAAATTATATAGTTCTCTTGATCAAGGATGTCAGCAGCATGATAAAAGGAATGATGGAATGCTCTGTAATGTATTTGTGTAGAAATCTATAACGTAATGACATGTTATGCTGTATACATGATACATAATATGGGATACTTTGAACAGAACAATTAAAAATGTTAATTTATTTATCAATGATGTTGATTCAAAAGGGCTGATTGAGACTGAAGAAAGGTAGAGTATCTTTGGAGTGTCAGTGTAACAGAAAAGGAGACAGGACTATCAGCAGGAGGGCATGTGTGTGAGCGAAGAGAGAAATCTGGGCCCATAAAGCCACAAAACGGCATGTCTGTTTGAGAATAGTCAATTTTACAGCTCTACTTCTACCGCAGAACTGACAAATCAATGAAAGTTAAAGAGCTAAATTATTTAAAGCCAACTCTAATTAGTTAGCTATTCCTGAACTATGGATTCGCCTAGAATATTGATGATGGAGTCCAGCTTATGGAAAGGTGAGATCTCTTTCTTTCTATCTCTCTCTCTCTCTCTCTGTTTGCAAAGAACTCATTTTAGGCTTATATATTTCAAAGCACAACTCATGTGGGCTTCTCCAACTGTAGAGTATGTGATCCGGATAGCATACTGTATATTTTACTGTGAAGAATTAAATCTACTGGACAAAGTAACTTCTACTATTATGTAAAAGTAAAAGTTTGAAGGGTTTTGTGCCATTTTGTCTTGATAAAGGATGTTGGGAGGGGCACATGCAGGAAATATTAATTCTATATTATAGATAACACCACCAAAAATCTTTTTTTTTTCAAACCTCTTTATATACAAAATTATTTAAATAATTTAAATTAAACTTGAAGTAAACTGGATTCCTTCTGCTTTTGCAGTTTTCTTTTCAACTAGAAAATATAAATATGTATAAAATAACTTTGCAAGTCATTTATAAAGATTAGAGCAAGACATGAATTTTATTTGAGAGGTCCCCTATAAACAGTCTGTCTGATTATTACATATTTGTAACTATGCAGTGACAGGTAACTATTATTAATAAATAATAAAGTCAAATGAATTAAGTTTTGGGTAGAGTTTATATCTATGTATGTTTTTGTTAATTTAGGCTGAATATCAGGGTTAGGAACTGGCATTAAGCATTTGAGGGTTTTGTTAATAAATGTTAGTCACTGAACATTTGCTGAACTCAGTGTTCCCATAGAAATCACTTATTCCCTGTAATCACAAACTGCATGCTAGCAACAATCAAAACATCTCTTCTGCCTCTCCCTGTCCCACTATTTGTGTGTGTTTGTGAGCTCTTATCAGACACAGAGGGTGAGGGGGACCCGGACTATTGATCATCTCTTTTAATTACCCCCAGTGTGCTGAACGGCCTAAATGAACTCTCCTCTCTCCTGAAAAAGCCATGCATATTTCAGAGGTAAGCGGCCTGCCCTATGTCATTCAGATCCACTTGCACTTATCACACTTATTTATCACTCTCTCACCAAATCTCTCTCTCTCCCCCTCTCTCTCTCTTTCTCTCTCTATAGCTGAGGCACTAAATTTACATCCTAGAGGTCTGGTTTGCAAAGGTTTGGTGACCTCCCTGCTAAAACATACCAACTAAACATTAACAGATGAGTTAAGGAAACAGCACACAGTGCTGGAGTAGCTCTGCTATGTACCATCACAGAGCAGGACTGGGTTGCACCTGTTTTACATAATACTGTATTTAAGTGTTTAAAGTATTTACTAAGTGCCTAGTTAACAATAGTTAGTTTCAATCCATCCTTTTACTAAATTTGCTTGTACCACAAAACTAATGCATACTTTGCTATAGCATGATGATAAAATGTTTAATAAAGACAATAAAAAAATCAATAAAGACATTTTAGAAATATGACAGCAGTAAACTGAACTGGAGTGCATTTACCATTTTAAAAAGGCCAGGTTTTTAGCCTTTTTCCCATCATGGTGGTTCCACTGGTTTCCCTGACACCTCCCCCTAGTTCAAAGTGTTAGGAAAGGTGTAAATATGTGGCAGATAGTAAGCTCCACATAAAAAAACTAGTTTGGTACAACTCATTTTGATTTGGTGACATGTAAACCTG
Source organism: Pygocentrus nattereri (assembly GCF_015220715.1). Classification (NCBI taxonomy): domain Eukaryota; kingdom Metazoa; phylum Chordata; class Actinopteri; order Characiformes; family Serrasalmidae; genus Pygocentrus; species Pygocentrus nattereri. The sequence continues at coordinate 38,424,298 of NC_051212.1, read as the reverse complement.
AACTCAGTAAGTACTTGTGTTATAACTAGCTTACAATTCAACTTATATACAGCTGGTGCAACCGGCCCCTGGTCACTGTAGCTTCGTTGGCACTCTGAATTCCAGCAGACAGTATACTAATGTAATGTATCCAATGCGGGAAAGGTACAGTGCTATTTTGGTTATTCCATCACCCCGCCTCTTCAGCTATGCTGATTGGCACTTGTTGGCTCCCCAGGGATAGATGTAGGGAATTGGCTGAGATCTCTCTCTCTCTCTCTCTCTCTCTCTCTCTCTCTCTCTCTTTTTCTCTCAAGTGCTTTAGGGAAGGACACAGCCCCACTCTCCCAGCTCTCTGGAGCGAGGCCCTCCATCCTAATGATGGGCTTTAGAGGGGACATCTGCATGGCGGAGCAGAACAGCCGCTGACGCGCTGTAATCCACTGCCGTGTCACAGGTTGGCAGCCATGCCAAGCCCTGGCACAAGCCAGCTTAAAGGCCAAGGTCCACAGTGCCAGCGAGAGTCAGCAAGAGCAGGCAGATGCCCTATGCTCACTGACACCCGCGAAAGAAAAGCACAGTTCACACTTTTGCCTGCTGCATTATTGGCAATGGACAGCCTGTGAGGGACATGTCTGTGATAGATAATTACAGTCTATTTGTTGTTACATCTTCTTTTAAATAATGAGTAATGCAAAAAAATAATAAATTGTGAAATTGAGGATTCTAAACTGTCAGTTGATGCCACATTTCTAAAAACAAAAGGGTCCTGCACAGGTCAATTAAATTTCCCAATGTAAAAACAATGTAAATGTACCCTTAAAGTTATAACATGGTGCTTAAGATCCAATTAAAATAATAAATTAAAGTAATTTTAAAAGGTACAGTTAAATACAAAATTTTGGACACTATGTCCTCAACAGAGAACACACCTCTGCACATTTTAATGTACAATCTCTGTTTATTTGCAAAATTTTACATAGTACAAGAAACATAAAATGTAGCCTGTGCAAATGTTAAGAAACATTTTTCCACCAATATGTTAAATTCAGCAAATAAAAAAGTGTACTAAAATTTACAGAAAAGGTTTATAATTAAATTCCCTGTAGAGGACATGTCAACCTATTTTCATTTGCAAAAACAACAAAATGTATAATTTGACTGGGAGGGTACACTACATTCACTTTCCCAAAGGAAAGGTGCATATTTGTAAAACATAAAAGTCATGGGATATGGTACAATTATCTCCCCCAACTAAAGGTACTGAAGATTTACCATTGAGGGTAACACACTGCATAAATCTATATTTTAGCCAGTGAAATTATCTTATATCAATAAATGTATTTTTTCTCTCTGAAAAGTTACGTCATACAAAACACTCTGAGTATAAGATTATTTCCCACTTACTAATTGTTACCTTCATTTTAAGTCAATTATGGCACAAAACAAGCACAAACACTTGTCACTCATCAGGTCATTATGATCATTGTATCAATATGGCTCTTTCACTTGTTTTAGGAATATCTCTTCTGACACTGTTTTGTGTCTAGAATTTGAGGTGGTATTTAAAAGTATTTGTAGTACTGAAATGAAATTGTTGTAGTGTATTAAGATGTGATCTGAAGTTAATCAGATATGAAAGGCATTTTCTGATTTGCAGATTTGGCTCTTGATGATTTGAGTATGAAATGTAACTAATGAAATGTAACTGGCTTGGATGTAAGAAAAAGCCATCTTGCTATATCTTATCGTATCGTATATCTTATTATATCCTACTGTATTTTATTATTGTGCATGTAAACAGAACACATTTTAACTGCTACATTTACTTATTTTCTTACTAGTTTGAAGATATTTATAGTGAAAACAAGAACTCGAATTTACTGCTTATTTCAAGAAATCCTACTAAGTACATTTTGTTAAGTAAATCAGCCCATAGGCAGATTGTATTGCTTAATATATGACCCTTTTTCTTGTTTTCAATACACTCTATTTTTTTTGTGAACAGCTGTTTTGGAGTGTACAGTTTCTTTTTATGAGAGTGAATAAACAAACAGAAAAAAGTGCAAACTCAAACCTGTTGATTCAAAATAAAAATGGAATGTAAATAATAATTTTTGTAACTATGCAACTAATTACGTTTTACTAAATACACTTTTAGATTTAAATAGTACAAGAAGAAACTGCGGTACTACCTCAAGTGCTAACATTATGAAGTTACACATAGTAAACAACAACAAAACATGGAGGAACAGTCATGTTGCATAAGTAAACAAAGCAACCTAAGCAAAGTGTATGTGGTACAGGCCACTGTGCTATTTTTATTCTTCATACTTAAGCACTAGGGGCTACAGGCAATAAGACAAGAACGTTGTCGCAGCTTCCTCCCATAAGCTAATAAGCTGTAGCCTGTCTGCAAGCCACAGCTCCAGCCGCCAGGGATTATGGCCGTCACCCAGACGCTCATTTGTGTATGAGTGGATCGGTGGCGTGCTGTTTCGAGTGGGAGGGAGAGAGAGAGAAAGAGAGAGGGGGGGGGGATAGAGAGAGAGAGAGAGAGAGAGAGAAAGAGAGAAAGAGAGAGAGAGAGAGAGAGAGAGAGAGAGAGAGAGAGAGAGAGAGAGAGAGAGAGAAAGAGAGAGAGAGAGAGAGAGAGAGAGAGAGAGAGAGAGAGAGAGATAGAGAGTGCTCCAGCAATAGCTAAACAGAGAGATGAGGGGGACGGAAGGAGATGCAGGAGTAGGACAGGAGTCAGGGAGGAGTGCAGGGATGAGTGAAGGTTGAGCTAGAAGAGGGGGGGTTGGAGGTTGCCGGGGGGGGGGTTTGCAAGCCGCTACGTCCCTCCTCCCTCTCTCTCTTAATTGAAAAGGAAGAGAGTGCGGGCCGTTGTCAGGGCAAACAGGACTCAGTCAGTCAGTCAGTCAGTCAGTGCATTATTCCACAGTGCTTGGCTGGCCTCCCCTTCCCTCCGCTGTAATTTAAATGACTGTCAGGTCAGTGGTGAGACCAGCACCACTCCTGTTAAAAGGGAGTCTGCCACCGCCATCGCCAGGCTGCCACGCTGCTGATTGTCTCTCTCTCTCTTCCTCTCTCTCTCTCTCTCTCTCTCTCTCTCTCTCTCTCACTCTTCTTACTCCCCCAAACCAAATAGCAGGGAGGCACAGCTGTCACCCAGTGGTCACAATGCATTTACTTAGTGACAGAATTCTAATTAGTCAGAGAGGTGGTGTCACCAGACAGAGAAGAGGAGAAAGAGAGAGAGGGAGATGTGTGTGTATGTGTGGTGTGGTGTGGGGGGTGGTGGGGGGTGGCGTTGGTTGAGAGGACAAGAGTAGAAAGAGGCTGAAATAACTACGAGAGGGTTGCACACATACTGCTTGCTAACATTCCTAACAAGAATTTAAAAATTATTATTCCATTTCACTTTTTGAATGAGATGAATAAGATGATACTCAAATTATTCTGATATATAAAAGTTCCTTAGGAATGCGCTGTATGTACTCCTACTGGCCACTTAACTAGAAACACCTTCACCTATTCTGTGAAGTTTCACGTCATTCTACAGCATCTTGCCCGTATTAGTAATGGATCTAAGTGGACTTCTCTACGTTTGAAAATCGCCTCTATGGAGATAATCAGCTTAGACTCAGAGTTTCTAGTATGAGCATCATGTTGACTATATAATAACAACATGACTTCAGGGCACTACCTTGTTGGTGCACAGTTACAGACTGTAGTCCATTTGTTGCTTTCATGTATGTCATTTAATTCTTAATGGCCAGTCTCTGACAACACAGGATGTGAGGCTGAACACTCTCAATCCAGTAGTGATACTGACTCTGTTTCTAATACACTAGTATCTATGTCACACACACTACCATCCCACAACCATGTCCATATTCAATCAGCAGTGGTCCTGTGGTCAGAAACCAATCACTGTTGAATGGGGTGGTGGGATACTGCTGAATTTTGTATGACAGCATAGGACTACTGTCTGTTATTGTGACTCAGTAAGGTAGGTGGAGCTCATAAAGTGACCAGTAAGTGGAAGACCAACGTGGGTGCTGAGAAAGCAGAAGGGAATCCTCATTGCAAAGCTCTTCCACGCAAAAGTGTACATAGTTTCATACATAGTCCTCTAGAGCTGTCTAGTGAAAGTGGTGACCAAACTCTTCCCTGTACTTGAAGTAGAGAGAACAGGGGGCCAGCCTAGTAATGACTGGAGGCAGAGAGGAGTGAAGCTCTGGGGTCATCCCATCCCTCCACTCCAACCCGGGGGCCTGACAAGTGGGCCTTCTCTCTGGCTCTTTCTACCACTGGCTGCCCGCAGAACAAGAGGCTTTTCGAAGCCCTTGAAGAGTTCATCCAGGCCCCATTACCATAGCTCAGGAGAGGGCTGGTGGCTCCCAGCCCCTGGAGCAGTGCTGGAGGGCCCTCCAGGAAGACAACGGACAAGGGTCCTTTCTTCCTCTCCTGCTGCTTGTACTCTTTTTCTCTTGTCTGATGTCCACCCCCGCCCTGCTCTCCCTCACACACACACACACACACACACACACACACACACACACACTTGCAGGCAGGCTGACAGGCCTGTCAGGGGTCTCTGCTGAAGCAGTTGAAAGGGTCGTCCGTGGCGCTGGAGATTGCGTGTGCAGAGGCCCAGGTCACAGCACATTTACTCACTGACACAATTCTAATTAACCAGCCTCTACTGTGTCACTGCACCTCACAGACAGAGCACACACACTCAACAGAGAATGACTAATTCTGTCTGACCAGCGATGTCTTTTTCTCTTTTTCACTTTGTCGCACTCCCAAGGTTTTAACTCTTCATCCTCTTATAACTTCGAGGTGTTTTGTCAGGGTAAATGTGGCAATTTGCAGAATAGCTTGTTATAAATTACTTGTTATTCTTCCAGTTTGCAAAAGTAACCCACAATACCATTTCGTTTCTGTTTGTTGCACCTGCCACCATTACATGTTGCAGTGACAGGCCTGACATCCTTATGAGCAGGCAACTGTTACTGTCTCCAGACAGATAGACTGACAGACAAATGAAGAAGTGAGAGAAGAAATGTTCAGTGTTAGCCTGACCCTGTTCACTCTAGACAGACTGCTCTGCAGGGGTGTTGCTGAGGGGTGGCCAGTGCCACCTTAGCATGAAGCATGGTTATGCTTTACAGTCAAAATATACCACATTGGCAGTTGTCAATCAGCTGCTCTAATGCACTGCACTCAATAAATTGAATATCTTGCTGTGACAGACTACTCTGCTGAGCAAACATTTGTTTTATACATCTGGAGTTAAAAGCACTCAGTTAAACAAATTTTACATACATATTTCTGTTTTGTCAAGCACAGTGCTCTATGTGGATCACATGACCGAGATTCGAATCCAGTGCTAAGTGAAACACTTGTGCTAAAGCTAGCTCTGGTCATCATCCAGTCAAAAATGTTTTGCTCATAATGTTAATCTTATACCTGACATTACACTAATCGCTGTTCTGTTATTGTGTGTGCCTTACATATTATTAGCAGGTTTGTGTATTTGTGTGTGTGTGTGTGTGTGTGTGTGTGTGTGTGTGTGTGTGTTTGTTTTGCTGATTGTATGGCCCAGGTTGTGCAGAACAGTCGATGAGGGGGGTATCTGAAAGGCATGGCTGATAAAGTGGCGCTCCTGGATTCATTTGCGCTTAGGCACAAGGATTAAAGGGGACGGAAGCTGCAGATAAAAGACAATTGAACTGCCATCTAAAACGTTATTCTCTCACCCTCCCCATCTCTCTCTCTCTCTTTCTCTCAGTTGATCTGTACAAACAGCATGTCTCTCTGCATACCCCTCTCTCTCTTCACTCAACAGGCTCAAGTCATTAGCATCGGGCTGGCCGGTTCAAGGTTAAAGCGAAAGTCACCCGGAGAAGATAAAGGCTCAGGCCAATAACACAATAATGGAAAAGGCAAATTAAACACCACTGCTAAGTTGGTTCTGGGGCAAAAATGAACATGATGGTTCCATTAATGAGTGCAATGTGGCTGATATACTGCAGAAGAGTTGTGTCTTTTTCAAAGCTGCTCTTTCTGAGACCATGCATCACAGCAGAGACACATGGGAGAATGTGGTAGAGCCCAGGAAAAGGTCAGCCCTCAAGAGACGCTTCCTGCGCACAGGAATTTGCACTTATCCTGAGATCAGGTAAAGCCAATGTGGCTGACGATTCTTCCTCTGACACCATGAGATGGCAGAAATCACTTGACGCTGCCCTGCTCCTTACGATAGTCATCACTTACCTGAACTTTCATTTCTTTCGCACTTTCATTTCTTTCGCACTCAAATCCCTCCAAGGGTACAACGCACCAGGAGTGGCCAATGCTAGGTTAATAAAAGCAGATTACAGTGAGTCTATAAATCTACAGACACACTTTCAGCTCATTTCAGCTTCATATATGCCCCTTTGCAATGCTGAAAGAGCATCAGGCAACGGCTCACTCCAAAGCTTACTCCAGCACAGTTTGGTGATTTTCCCACTCAAACAAACCTCCTCAGAGATTTCCATACAAGACAGAAGGGCAACAGTCATCAGAGGTTTGAAATATTCTAAATATCCTATGCACAATCTACAAATCTTTTCCTTTTTATAACCACATTTCTGTGATGCCAGTTACATTAGGCTACTTACAATATGCAGGGAAGTGTCTCCATGTGTTAGAACAGTAATGGTTGGTTGGGGCTAACTTTTGCCAGATTTAATTAGTTTGGTAACTAATAATCTAGGCGCCTCAATCTTATTTGTTAGCTCTGTTTAGTGAAAAACATGACCACTCTTTAAAAATTAAGTGCTAACTTGTAAAATGTGAAAATGTAATGCATAATTTCCAAATTTGGCTCGTAATGGTTTCTAAATTGGGATGGTAATGAAACGTTGGGTTGAATCTGGTATGTTTGAGCAGGGCAATCACTAGACTAGGCTGGACTAAGGCCTTCTACAACTAGAGCTGGACAGCCCTGGCTGAACGCACGTCACGGCTACACTAACTGCCCCTCTGCTCAAGTGACAGCATTCTAGTTAATTTTATCTGAGAATGGCAGGCAGGAGAGGGCCATGCTTCTCAGGGCCCCATAGCCATAGAGCTGCCGCTTCCACCTTCAGTGGCTAACCCCGGCGTCCTCACTGGTCAAGTGGCATGGCAGAGAGGGGGCAAACGGGCGCAGGAGTGTGCCCTCTGCAGGGAGGTTAACACAGGTATATACTTCACACTGAGAGAGGGAGAGCCCATTTAGGGTAATTTCCCATGAGTGCACCAGCCAGCTAAGTCGACAGGGGCCGCGGAGAACTACTTCAGAGGGAAAGAAGTGGCTAGCTAAAGTAGGAGCCTCTCTCTTCATTAGCATGCCTGCAATGCTGGAGCACCTGCCATGGCTGTTTGATGGAGCGCTTTTGCATGGCCTCCTGTGCTTCCCCTGCTGCCGCAGCTAGATTACACTTTGGATAACTTCTCTGGCCTTGGGATCATTTATTTCTGCTAATTCCACCCATGTCCCAGTCCCACAGCACTGGACATAAAACCCCATGTGCTGTTACTTACTGTGCCCATAGCACAGCTTCCTCTACATGATTTAAAGAAGAGACTAGGACAGGAGAGGCAAATGTCATCATAAACAGTCCTCCCTCTTGTGGGGGGCTACATTATAAAACAATTCTCATACAGAGGAAAATATGCAGGCCTATGTGTGCCACTCTTTTAGTTATCCACATTCTTGTACTATTATTCTTGACTTTGTCACTAGACCATGCCCAAATTATGTAAAATATATCTGATTTTAGTATTACGTAATGCTGCCTTCTAATAAACTTAAAAACTGAAGCACGTGTGACAGGCTGGACCTGGCCCTTGTCCTGTTCTCCGTTCTGGTCTACTGGGTTGCTGGCCAGTTATCCTCTGGATCTGAGACTCCTGCTCCTATTTCACTATCAACTTCAACAGTAAGCAATCAGCAATCAGCTAGCACGTGCCTGAGCGCAACAAACAACCCATTGGGTTTTATTACCCTCTTATTTTCCCTCTGATCTTACACAGTGCAGATGCTTTATACTTTATGTAAATGACAGAAATATGTATTTCCTCACTCCCAACATATAACGATGATTGCGTGTGCGGTAAATAACCTCCCACGGGAGCAGCAGACAGCCTTTTTTATGATAGTCATTGCCATAAAATGAAGAGCCATTGCTATGCACAGCCAGAAAAAAAATAAATGAAGCTTGTTCTCTTCATAGTTAAAATAAGGACTATAGTTATGTCTGGCTACACGGCCTTTTTCTGTTCTGCACCTCCTCCAGATGCACACAATGAGTCATTATAGCAATCAAAAGCACAGTTTTACAGAGTTTGTGCAGATGTAAATAAGGGTGTCTCAATAAACTACCATGCAACTGCTCAGGTTTTAATGATGTAGCACCTCATTCCCTATCAGCACCACTCAAGAGCACAGCGTCCAAACAGAGGAGAAGCTACCGCTTTAGGACATGGTGGCTTAATGAACAGCAGTCTCTCATTCCAGCCTTATTTCTCACTGTCCCCTGACATGGTCTGCTTTTCTGTTCCAACGCTTGTCTGTTTTGTATGTTGCATTAATTGGAGCAAATTTAATGCAACAGCAGCCACAAAAAAGCGGGGACAAACTTGTAAATGTTATGCTTATTTAGCTCTATTTTAGTCTTATTTGATTTGGGCACATGACAGAAACAGATGATGATGAAGCCTGGCCATTTTAGTGCATGCATCTTTGTGTGTGTGTGTGTCACTACACACCACTTTTTTTTCACAAGCTTGGGGTATTTCTGTCTAATGAGTGGTTGGCTGCGAGAGCTAGTTAGCACGGGGGAGTGTTTGGGTGCAGTCAAGCCGGCTGATTTAAGGTACGGAGGTCAGAGGGCAGCCCAATTATGTCCTTGGCGCGAGCGCCTCCTGGCTCTTTGATTCCGCACTTCTAAAGGGGCAGGGGGGTGCTGGGGGTCCGCGGCAGCGGCATTAAGGGGATGTTAATTGGAGCATGTTGTTTTTGACGGCCGAGCCATCAGGCCAGGGCACAACACCACCACCAGTCTAATTACAGAGCCAAAGGCCTCCATGTCCCCTCCTGGCCGAAGCTCTACAGACACTCCCGTTCAAGAAAATGTAACTTATGTTCATTGTGGCCATGCAAAAGAGCAATGCCAAACAAGGCCACCTGAAATTGCATTGTACATTTAGCTCCCATCACTCATGATGATCCCAAAGGCCTTGACACAAACATTGCCCACCTTTTAGCTAAATCCATGATTCCTAATCCTGGTCCTGAAATAGTTCTACCAAATTATATTTTTTTATTTTCCTAGCTCTAAGGTTGCATTCAGACAGCAGGGTGTAGGCTACACCACAAGGAATCCATTTTGCAAAGTTATGCAAAGCCAAAACAGGGTGATGAAGAATTGGGTATGTTAGACCAGGAAAAATACCAAAACATGGAACACTGGGGTCCTTCAGAACCTGGATTGTGAACCACTAAAAGTGTAATTCCACTGACACAGCTCAGTGTCTCATTCTGTTTAGTGAAATGTTTCTAGAGAAACAGAGAGAGGGGGGGGGGGGGGGGGGGGTAAGAGGGGGGGGGGTAGAAGAAAGGGTCTCATTCTGCTGCTAATTAGCCAGACTGTCTCCCAGGTCCCCGCTCATTGCAATGTTTAATTACAGGCTGAACGGTGACAGGGATGTGTTGTACCTCTGCCGCCTGTCAGCTCAAATGAAGCCATCTTCTCAGGTGTGGACTGAGCAGCCAGATTACCGGTCCATTCTACTTCACTTTTGTTTACCAATGCTCAGCCATACGCTACTGATACTAATACAGCCACTGACACAGAGGCTGACTCTGTATATATCTGTTTGCACTCATGTATCCATAAAAGGGTTTAACATGAGAACTGCTGGACAGCATAGTGGCTGACACATCATCTGGACATGTCTCAACAAGGTGTAATGTTTTATTTTCACATCCAAGCAGGAATGCCACTGCTACCGTTATACATCACTCTGCATAGGAGCACCTGCTACATACACAAATGTAACTGGGTGTCTCACAAGAGGGGAAATACTGAACAGTTCCAGGAATGTCAGGGACTATAGATGCCATTTTCAATTATGGGATTTCTAGAGTCACTTATAAAGTAACCACAATGGTGAAGCTGAGCACAGTCTTTCAAATTAGGAGGAAGGGAAATCTGCCTGGCCACGCTCTCTTCCTCTCGCATTCCTTGTAATTGTAATATTTGTGTTCAGGGCTGATTAGGGTCCCCCTCTTCGCTCGTCAACATGGTGCAATTTTGCGGGAGATGAGCTATCGAGCGGTTACATTGAGCCAGCAGTGCTCTTGCTCTGTCATAAAGCATGTGCTCTTTATTGGGGCCAGCTCTGGGCAACCAGAACACCGTCTTCCGCTCTTTAATCCACCGCTAAGAGCGCTCTCCTGAGTCCCCCGCACTGCGCTCTGGTGAAGTGAAGAGACCTCTCTGATCAATGCTGGTCAGGCAAGAGCATGCATTTTCAACCACACAGCACCCAAGGCCTACAGGGATAGCTGGCCATTGCTCCACTAGTTTTTGAACACCGGCTACAGTCCCAGGTCAGAAGTTATTCATATCCTGCCTTCTTTACAGCGTGCCTCTCATTTGCACGGTGGTTATTGATCTAAAAGTGAGCTGCTGATAGCTCCTGAGTCAGCTGCTCCTTTTTATGTGTAAACATTACACCAGGGCAGGCATGAGAGGGACCTTAACTGGTGAATAAAAGAAAAGGGGGAAGGTTTAAAGATGTATAAACGCAAAGGGATTAAGAATACATTTGCAGCAACACGAGCGCCAGACAGATAGAGCGTGTGCAGGCTTGGATAAATCGGTTCTCATAAACCTCTGGTCTCTGTCTCCTCATTCATAGCTACCGATTATGTGGCTTTGTGTGTTTATACACAATGATATGTTACTGTGCCTGCAGCAGGAAGGACAAATGAGATCCTTGCTAACAGTGGAATTAAATGAAGTAAGTACGTACAATCTATTGTCAGTCTTTCTTTTCTTCATCCTGCTGCATCCTTTTTCAAATGTCTCATCATTCAGTGATGTGATTCAGCTCTTAAGACTGCAATTATAATTCTCATTGGACAGCGGATCATACTTCAAAGTAAAAAGTGTAAAACGTGACCCGTGCAACAGCAAAATTTATACTTCAATAAAGCTGTATACTTCCTCATTGTGACATACGTTCACAGTCATGCACAAGAAGATTCATAATATGCACATGTATTACCTGAAAGAGCATTCACAATGCTTATCTTTAGCATCTACTAGATGCGAATAGATGACCAGCCTTAAATCTCACTTCAATTCTGAAATTCCTATAAAATCTACACTTATCCTTAACAGAGCTTCCATTCTTACTGTCCTCCTCACCTGCTTCGTTGGGTCAAATGACAGCAACTTTCTAGAGTAAAGTGCATGGTCCAAAAAGGATCTGGGCCTCAGCAGGCAACATAAATCAGTCCATCTGTGTCACACGCAATACTGACACTCCACCAATCCTGCAGACCAGTGACGACTCCTCTCCTCCCCCATGATCCGTGATGCGTGTGGCCTGATGGATGGTCCCCTTCCCGGGCTAGACACCATGATGAACACCACGCCTGGAGCCCAAGCCATGCCTGGGAGAGAGGCCTCCTCCATGGGCCTGTGCTCCCAAAGGGCCCCTTGCACCTCTTCGACACCCTGCTCCCCGCCATCCATTCTCTTGCCTTTATTTATTCATCCGCTCACGGCCTGTTTGTTTTTAAAGCAAGACAAATCGAAAGGAGCTGGGCGAAAGTTGTTGTTTTTATATTCCATTCCATGTCAGGCGGTTAGGTGCAGGGCTGTGCATCATGCCATGGGTTATGCATAATCTCTAGGCATTATTAAAGCTGAGACGAGATGTGTGGAAGCAGCACATACTTGCTTAGCAATGTTTGCAGTGGTTCTTTAGAAAAGACCCTTTTAACATTGCATGCAAAGACTGTGCTCTTCAAAAAATTTTCAATCTTCAAAAAATCAGTTATGCTTTTTTTAATGTTGTCCTGAATAGACAGACATCTCTGTCCTGCATGTGAGTTAGGAATCACTGTAGCCTGACAGCTGTACATCATGTAAGAACCTCTTTTGTTTATGTTTGGCACGCTATAATATCATATATTCACGTATTTTTGGAGTAAGTTCCTCATCATTTGTATAGCACATAGCACAACAAAATGCATTTAGTAAATATAAATTTAAAAAATTACAAAAGAAAAGAAAAGAAGAAAAAAAAGAAACCTCCAATCCTTTTAAAATGTAAAAAGGTTGGCCAAGGGAATATAGAAAAGTGCAGGGAGATTCATATCTCTGTTAATAAAAAGGCTGTTGTTGGAATGTTCAGCAAGCCAGCACTTCACAGTTTTAAATTCTGTACAGCAAAATGTTCTGATAGACTCTCTGAAAGCTAAAGTTGGTCAAATATAGCAGTCAGCAAGAACAGAAAGGATGTCAGTACAGAGCCCCGTGGTACACTATAATGAATGTCACACCTTCTAGAGCAAGGTTTCCTAAACAGTACAGTCTTCCCATCAAAGATGTACCAAATCAGCTTGAGGCAGGACCACAAGATGGTACAGGACTATATGGTATTGAATACAGCACTTTGTGAAGAAGGACATAAACTGAAACATTAGTCAAAGATCATTCTTACTTTTGCTAATGCTATTTCATTATTACTTAGCCTTAATTCAGGCTAACATTTCTCACAAATATCTTCACTGGCACAAAGAGCAAGGATGCTCAATTTCAGCACCACGGACAGCACTTCTGTCTGCAAGCTCTGTTCTGTAACAAGTGCTGGTGCATGTTACTTTTTCATGCTGGTTTCTCTAAGGGGTAACATTCAGATTTTAGTATGAACCAAGTAAGTTACTTGGTCTTACATCAATACAAAAGCGTAAGTTCAACTTGACAGTCCTCTAACTCTCTTAAACAGTCACTTTGAGCCCAGGATGGTATTTTTATCACTTGAATTACAGAAGACTGGCTAATCACACACATCAGGCCACCTCTAACTGAATCTGCTTTGAAGACCGGGCCCGAACATCAAAGTGGAAGTCATTAAAAGCAGTACGGTGCATAGAGGAGCCTCGGCTCCTGGAGTCCATTTCAGAAGTCTCTGTATATGAGCAGTGGAGCAGGACAGTGGCAGTGCAAGTCCCTTCACTCTGCTGTTTAGGGCCATGGCACTTCAGTGAGTGAGTGGGGGAGGAAAGCAGTTGAATCCCCTTGAGTTACCTCAATAAGGGCGCGAGTGTCACGTTGACAAATGTACGTGAGGTGAGATTATTTATAGGCAGGACTATGGTAAACAGCCCGGGTTTGTACTGTGTGCTTTCACTTCAGTTGGAAAAAACGACTGGGGTAAATCTTCCGCCAGGCGGCCAGTGATAAATAAAGACAGGGGGGAGTCGCCGCCGGTGTTGGCGGGTGTGCGCTGGGGTTGTTGTTGATGCTCATTTGTGTTTACCCTCAACCTCGGGCTGTTCTATCACTCCGTCTGGCCTCCCTCCCCCTCCCCATCTCCCCACTGGCTTTGCAGAGGGTGGCTAGGTGGGAAAGAGCCCAGGCTGACAGAGAGCACTGACTTTAATTTTGTCCAGAGGGGGATCAAGCCTCTTCTCTCCCCTCAATCTCCTTTACTCTCTTTCTCACACTCTCTCTCTCTCTTTCACACTCTCTCTCGCCCCTGGAACAAACAAATATTTGTCCTCATTACTAATTAAACAGAGGGAAGAGGAGCACAAAGGTAAATTGACGACAAAGCATCCTCGAGCTGAACACATACACAGGGAGCGAACCCCCTGGAACAAACGACCCAGCGCCAGTGATTTACGAGGCCCGTTGCATGCAGGCTTGGGCCTGCACCAGTAAGCTATTCATAAACAAAAGCAGCTAAATAATGAATGTGTCTCTGGCTGTGCGGCCTGCCCATGTGGCGTTTAAATGAATAGGAATTAGTGGGGAAGAGTTGAGGAGGGCCCTGTGTGATGTTGTTTATGTGTATGGGGATATTCATTTATCTCTCCCAAAGTTCACCGCCATGTGGCGATAGTTGGAGCACTGAGCCTGTAAAGAGTGTGTGCGTGCACGTATGTGTGTGTGTGCATATGTGTCAAGGAGGGCTTATAAACCTGCTGCTATCACCACTTGTGGATGTTGGTATGCATGGTGTGAAGGAAGGACGTGACAGTGGATGATTCATAGACACCCAAGCCACTCCATTCCCCAACACAGGCAGAGACAGATTATAGACAGTGACCGTGTGTTGAGTCATCTATGAACATGACAGTGATATCTGTCAAATTCCTAGAGTCCAGTTCAGAAAAATTAACCTCTGCTCTCATCTCCGCTAGCCACTTAAAAAAATGTGATCTGTGCTACGAGTGTACGAACATAATTCCAGAAAATGCTTTTTCAGTGAGGTCTAGTCTAGATCATTTGCATCTGTGGATCCCAGCCCTGACCTGCACATTTTAGTGTTTTCCTTGCTCTAACACACTCCATTTTATGAAGAAAGGGCTTGTTAATTAGGTTAGTGGTCAGCAATCCTTCTCCTGGTGAACTACTTTCCTGAAGAATTTAGTTCCCAACCTTCATATTACAAACTGCTCCTCCCTTACCAAACACTAATGCATCTGATCTAGCCAATCAAGGACTTCTTAAGAAGTTCATTAGCTGGAGCAGGTGTGGTAGATTGTGGTTGGAGCTAGACTCTGCAGGAGATACATCTCCAGGACTAGGGCCAGTGGCAACTGAATTACATGATTAAATCAGCAGAAAGTACCAAAATATGCAAGGGTACTCCATGACCAGAGTTGGGTAACGATGAGTTGTATCTAATGTTTAGCCTTTGTACTTCGGTACAAAAATTGATCAAAATACAAGATTCTTAAACTTGACATGTAGTCCAATGCCACTCTGTATCTGTACCTGTTTTGTAATGTCACTACCTCTATCTGGTTCTGAATTCACACCAGGTGTTCCTTTTTTTTGTCTGCTGAGCAGAAACCCTGACAGGAATCCAAGGTGCATCTCGAAGTGCAGTCAGGGTAGGAGACACTATTGTAGCGGTAGTATACAAAGTCTTTGTATATTTTGCTCACTCAAGCACACTAAAGATGGCTTAAGGCTATACCGGCACGTCACGACTTACTGAAGAAAGCAAAGCAACACATTTAAATCTTATTAACAGCAAATTAAAGCTTAATTTTCACTACATTTTAGTACAAAGCCTGGTGCCACAGCATATCGCCACTTGTGGCCATTTCCACCATTTTTCAAAAGGTTTTGTGCTGCACATGAAGGATTGGGGATAACTGAAGGTACTGGAGGATATACCAATTAAGTCTTTCGATTTCTAAGACATTAAGCATACATTTTTCGGTCATATTGAAAACATGCCCGGAAGTGACACATTTTACAAGGAAATGTACTGTCGTTAATAAAACTGTAAATAAAAGCATGCTTCTTTCTGCAAGTACCTCACTCAGCCGAGCAAGCAAGCAACTTCACTTGCTAATCAATTTAACCAAGTAAAGAAAGTGTGACTGCGTGAAAGGTTGTGGTTACCCATCAACTTCGATCCAGTTTAAGATTTGGTAAAACTCGTTTCTGCTTACACAGAACCGCAGAATTACAGGACTAGTTTGGAGATTTACATGGGTGATTCAAAGGTGCAAAAGTTTGCTGTTCAACTGGCAGACAGCACTGACACTGCATATGCAAACTGAAGTTAGCAAAGGAGTTTATACGTCACCGAATGATATAAAAGCATCATGGATAATAATAAGTGTCCTCTTGATATTTCAGCAATCTTGTCTTAAGTCCTTGTTCAACTTCTCACCTGTGCTTAGTTGATCTTCTTTTTTTGCTTGCTTTCTCTATGTGTTTGTGGCCTCTCCAACCTGCTCTTTCCCATTTCACATGCGTCCACTCTCCTCTCCTCCTCTCTGTTTGTGATAGTCAACACAAACACTGACAATCACCACTAAAACTTTGACTTAACTTGAAAATCACATGTAATGTAAAAGCAACTTTTGAAAGAAATAAAGAAATAAAGGCATAACTGGGCCAGAGCTAGTTTTTCTCTTATTTTCCACTGGCCACTCCTCATTCTTTTCTTGTACTGTAAACACTAGAAACTAGGAAACATTTTTAAATGTAATTAAAAATGGTTGACAATGAGAGTTATAATAAAACGATGACTATATTATGAAGAAAATCCACTCATAATTATACACATGTGCATGTAGCATTCCTGTAATAGTACATTTGGTCATATCTGGAATGAAACTGCATATTTTATACTTGTCTTCGTAATCATAAAAGTTAAGCTATCTACTCAAAGACCTACATTTGTCTGGAATGAAGGGGTGCAATAAAGGGCAAAATAATTTTTGAATATAATAGCATGAACAAGACAGATACTGTTTTTAAAACACTCATCAGACTAAACCTGCTTCCTTTTGCCATTGTAGTTATCAAATCTTTTTACAGTTCTCACCTACAGTTCTCTCTGCCATCCTGTGGAGTTACTGCTCTATCACTCATCCTACACCCTCTGCCTCCTCTTCTCTCTCTCTCTCGCTCTCTCTCTCTCTTCATGCTCTCTGAAATATATGGGTTTTTTTCTAGAAAGTTTGCTAAAGAAGAATCATTCTCTAAAGATGCTGACAAGACAGCCTATGAGAAACTGTCACTAGACTACTTCCAAGCAACATGATCATATTTCCATCTGTGGGAAAACAGACATTGCATCAGGCTACCTTTAGGACTCTTTCATTTAAAATAAATGGCAATTTAGTAGTGCAATACTCTGAAGCTGAGCTAGTGCAGCAGTACTGCAATAATGATTGTTAATGGTTTATGTACTGCAATACTTGTAGGTGTATTATTGGTGCTGCCACGTTTCTACACGTTATACACTGCTGACCACTTGTAGCAGCATCAGTTTATCAGTTGCAAAGCTATACATCTGTGGTACAAATACAGTTATTTGACATGAAAAACAGCCAGCACAATTACTGTACCAATACATAAAGTACAGAGGTATTATAAATGCAGTAGTTTTTCATCTTAAAATACAACAACATACAGTGTGGTACTGCTTTTAAATATACTGCCCTGGACTGCTTTTAAAAGCAGTACCACATCAAAGCTAAATGACAGAGCGTGCTATCACTGACATATAAACTAACCGTGGAGAAACGAGCAGATTTTCACTAGCTGAGCTGAAAGACGTAGCCTTTGCAAAGAGGTTGGATGTTCTGTGGAGAGGAGCGGGTCTGTTTTGATGTATTTCTCTGTTAAATTTATGTTCAAACGTTCAAATGTATTCCTTTATAACTAGTGTTACTGAAACTACAAATAACTATGGGCCATAAAAAGCTGACATTCCACGTGTTTTCCCGTGAATGCTAGCTAGGGTATTCTCTTTTTCTTTAGTTTATGTATGACTTGTGATCAGTCGTCGTAATTATCTCTTACTGAGATAAACAATGCAGCTAGATAGTGAAGAAAACTGATGAAAGTTCTTGTCTTGCTACTTGTGACACAATCCTGTCAATAAGCTACAAACGATGCTAACGTTATCTGAATAACTTTCTGTCAAGTAACTAGCTGGGTTAACATGTTTAGTAGCTAAGATCCTGTCAACGCGTCTCACTGCCCACCTGCTCAGAAATCTCCCCATCCTCCTTAACTAGCTTTTTACACTTTGATTCTATGCAGTTTTTGCCGTTACTGTCCACATTCACAACATTCCCGTAGGAAAATTGCGAAAACAGTAACTTAGTCAAGTTATTAAAACTCAGTGGAGCTCTAGCTGCTGTGTTAGCAGCACCACGTCGTCGTGCTTCGTTTGATAATCTCTCCAGGCTAACGTTAACTTCCTAATGGAATTTCCGTTCCACCTTAAACAGAGCATAATCATTGATAATAACAAAGGAAAAGGGTCTCCTACCTCTCTTTTTACTTTCTATTAATATTTTCTTTATCTCGCTGTAGAGTGGACACCTTCAGGTTCCTGTGTCTAATTTCTCTCCTTCCCTCAAGCTGGGTCCTAGCTAATGTCAAGTGATGACATTAGCTTAGCATTAGCGCTAATTTTTGGTCAAAATAAATTGCTGATAAGTCCTAATGTCTCCCTGACGTGCCTACTGTGTCAGATGCTATAGACTGAAATATATGTTTTGTCACGAGCCTCTACTTTTAACTAAGAGCATTTTATGTTGTGTAGATGCTATTGCTACTGCTGGACGCTGAGGTTCTCTCTCTCATCAGCTTGCAAGCTAGTTGACTATGTAAATACAACATTAGCTAAATTGTAGGGCGGATTGTGTGTAATATAATGTAATGAACTGCTGTAATGAAATGGTATTGGCAAATAACACACCATTACTAGTCAACAATAACTTTAGTGAATACTTATGAGCTGCACCTAATAGAGCTGCACCACACCTCTACTGTTTAGACTGAGCAAGTATTCTGGAAAGTTTCATGATGGTTTGGTTCAAACCCAGCATTTACACAATGAAAGGGAGGCGTTTGGTGATTGTTCACTATTGCAGGGCCAGCAACACTTAGAAGAAGGGAATAAAACAAGATGGATTTAGAGAACCTGAGATGAGGCCACCAAAATACTATCTAACCTTGCTTTAGAGATTAAAGGGTTACATCTTTCTTGTACTTTATTTTGATGTCCACATTTAACATATGCATTGTTTCATGCACCAAAAATGTACTGAATTTTTTTTTTACATGACCATTTTTTCCAACCTTTCCTCTTCCCTTAGAATTAAAAAGGCCAGTGGATATATGTAAATGAGTTGGTTTTTGCGCTATTGCAGGAGCAATGAAATCAAAACAGCTGTTGTTGCAGCTTAGCTTTCATACATGGACTGTTTGGACTGGGTAGTGATAGTATTTTGAAACGTGAACTGTGTTTACATATTACAACCCCAATTCCAATGAAGTTGGGACGGTGTGTAAAACATAAATAAAGACAGAATGCAATGATTTGCAAATCCTTTTCAACCTATATTCAACTGAATACACTACAAAGACGAGATATTTAATGTTCAAACGGATAAACTTTATTGTTTTTTGCAAATATTCACTCATTTTGAATTTGATGTCTGCAACACGTTCGAAAGAAGTTGGGACAGGGGCATGTTTACCACTGTATTACATCACCTTTCCTTTTAACAACACTCAATAAGCGTTTGGGAACTGAGGACACTAATTGTTGAAGCTTTGTAGGTGGAATTCTTTCCCATTCTTACTTGATGTACAACTTCAGTTGCTCAACAGTCCCATTGTCCCAGAGGTCTCCATTGTCTTATTTTGCGCTTCATAATGCGCCACACATTTTCAATGGGAGACAGGTCTGGACTGCAGGCAGGCCAGTCTAGTACCCGCACTCTTTTACTACGAAGCCATGCTGTTGTAACACGTGCAGAATGTGGCTTGGCATTATCTTGCTGAAATAAGCAGGACGTCCCTGAAAAAGACGTTGCTTGGATGGCAGCATATGTTGCTCCAAAACCTATATGTACCTTTCAGCATTAATGGTGCCTTCACAGATGTGCAAGTTACTCATGCCATGGGCACTAACACACCCCCATATCATCAGAGATGCTGGCTTTTGAACTTTGCGCTGATAACAATCCGGACAGTCCTTTTCCTCTTTGGCCTGGAGGACACGACATCCATGATTTCCAAAAACAATTCTTTGGAACGTGTTGCAGGCATCAAATTCAAAATGAGTGAATATTTGCAAAAAACAATAAAGTTTATCTGTTTGAACATTAAATATCTTGTCTTTGTAGTGTGTTCAATTGAGTATAGGTTGAAAAGGATTTTCAAATCATATTCTGTTCGTATTCTGTTTTTATTTATGTTTTACACAACATCCCAATTTCATTGGAATTGGGGTTGTACTTCAAAGTGCTTCATATATGATATGGGCCCTACATATTGTGTGTTATGATTGTGTTTAAAATGCAGTTCATTATGAATAATGTGTTTGTATTCAGTTTAACCCAATATGCAGCACAAACCCAGCCCAAAACTGAATTTCCTGGATCCTTCCATCATGCATTTGCCAAATGGAAGGCACAGGCTGAAGTGAGAGATTTTCTTAATTGGAATCGGGCTCAGACTTGGCCCCCCATCATTGCTATCCTCAGCTGTGTGACTCAGACATTTGGGCCAACGAAAACGCTGACCTTTCCTCTGTCCAGCGGCCCAGCCCTCGGTCAGCACCCATCTTAATGGCACTTGCCACATGCCGTTTGAGCAGCGGGCATGTCTGTCAGGAGAGCTGAATTAGTCAGCCGTGCGCTCTGATGGCACACAGCAGCCTGCAGAAACACCAGCCGCAGAAGCTCTCAGCCCAGGGCTGATTGACAGCTGCACGGCCAGAGACGGACAGGCGGCCCACGTCACTCACAGACAATCACTCATGAAGATGTTCACGCTGACGCATCCGTACAGGCACTGGAGCAGGGTTTCAGCTTCGTACCCGTGGGCAGTGGTGGGTTTAAGCAGGGCCTGGGCAGGCTGGGGCTGGAGGCTAAAAAGATGGCAGGTTCATGTATGACCGACAGGAGAAAATAAAAGTTGATGAAATTTATGTTTTAAGTAGTGTTGCTTAATGATATTCCTTATAACGTGGTGTTGGCTATTGGTAGGTGTTAAATTGGCCCAAAATGCAGGTACATCTTTCATTCATCAAGGTATAAATAATGTAAATGTACCCTCAAAAGTACAACAGTGGTTTTAATATTTAGTTGTGTACCAGAAATGAGTTTTTCCCAGTGGAAAAGCACATTGTTGTACCTTTTCATAACCTAATTTATTAAAACAGAACAATAAGATAAAAAGTCTGGAGACAAGATAGGATGTGTGGATCAATACAACTGTAAATATAATTTCAATAGGTTGACTACTTAAGGTACTGTGATGTACAATTGAGGGTACCATGCCAGTAACAAGAGGGGTACCACCCTAGTGACAGTTTTGTACCTTTATTCTGAGAGTGTGTGTAACTTAGAAGGGAATCAAAAATTCTAAAACCTATCATTTTGAAATTTATTTACCCCCTCCGTCCCCATCCCACAAACCTGAACTGATCCATAACCGATATTAACACTCCAAACACTGAAAAATGTGATACTATATTTAGTTGATGAGGTGTAATTTTCTGTTTAATCTGTTTTCCTGCCACAGAAAAATGATAAACTTGTGCTCAATGGGTGTTTTGACAGAAAATTAAATAGATGAAGGGTGGTCTCTGAGTTTTACACAGTACTGCATATGAAAAATCAGATATTGGCATCAGCCCACAATTCCTGGTGCAAACCTAATCATAAACATTAATTCAAGAATTTCTCACTCCCAGTAATGCAGTAATGAAAAAACAAACCTACTGCAGCACACAAAAGTGTAGGTTGGAAGTCAAAGGTCATATAAATCACGATGGTCCAGAAGTCCTCACACGGACCTCATCATCAGCAGAGCTGTCGTCCCCATGCCTGATGGATCACCTCTTAACTCTCAGTCTCTAAAATCAGAAGTCTGACACAGTGATGTTGTAGAGTAGGGTAGCATGAGGTCAGGCCCATAGTGATTATCAGATATGAGTGAGGTTCCATCACTGCACACACACACACACATACACTTGCACACACACGAAGAGACTCATTAGGACCCCTCATCCTGACCCCAGCCCCCATATTGACAGTGCACTAGTGAGTGTGACAGGCAGCAGAGAGAACGCTGGCCCTGGGCTATCCTTTCACCTCCACTGACATTTAACTAAAAACCAATCTCCATCTCTATGAGCAGTAGCTCTCACCCCAGGGGTGTGTGTGTGTGGGTGTGAGGGAGAGTGTATGAGAGCTGGACTCTGAAGAAACTAAGCGAGTGCTCTCTGATACCTATAATGTGCAAATTAGCATTTCAGCCTACCGGATACATGCCATTAACAATAACACTCTTAAGTCAGTGTCTGTGTTTTAGACAATGTAACAGACACAGCTCTGTTACTAGTAGAGAGGTCAAGGTCCAACATACAGGGACCCCATCATCTCCATCTTATCAGCGTTGTAATAATTTGACAATAAAATAAAATAAATAATAAAAAAAGCTCCATAATCCCGGGGCCGGCTGGAATTGGAAACTTATACAAGGGTTAGCGAGCGGAGGTGGATGATGCCCTTGGGCCTCGGCTCTGCGCCGGCAGTGCGGCAGAGAAAGAGTGAAAATGTCCTTCTGTTTGACATATTGCACATCATGTCGCCCCTCTTTTACGGTTCTGCAATCTTTAGCATTTCACAGAAGGGGTCTCTGAGTGCAGGTTAACTAGTAGCCAGGGGCTACAAGAATTCCGTGTGTGACAAATGGGACAGTCAATTGGATTGGGGAGGGGGGGCACTCAAGGTGGGGTAGGTATGGCAAATGGGTGAAGGTACATTTGACCAGGCTGGAGGGGTTCAGGGTGAAATGGAGTGGCTATAGTGCGTGTGGGGGGATAAATCTCTCCCTGCTTGGTTTGTGATGGCTTGATCCAACTGTGGGGCTCGCACCCATGCTCAGAGTCAAAGGTCAGGAGGTGGCGATGCTAGCCAGCAGCAGAAACAGCAAAGCTGGGCTGTTTACGCCACAGTGCTGTCAAGACCCTTTAGCGCGTGGCTTTGCCAACCGATCGTACATACAGCTCAGTACAGGTTTGGAAACAACTGCAACTTTAACTGTATATAAAGTGACTTACTTCATACAGAAAATTTTAACAGAAAATTACACAGAAGTCTCATCAAATAACATGCTTTCATATTTTTCAGTCTTTATTATTTACTTTGTCGTTTATTTAAGTCGTTAGTTACTATTTGCTTTTATTATTGTTTTTGTTTTTGCTTTTTTTTCCTTTTAGTGAAATCTTCAAGGATGTTTTTTATACAGTTTTATAAAATTTTTTATAAAGTTAATTCTCCTCTTCCTTATGCAGGTGGATTATTTTTCATATCTTCAGAAATTTATATTTAATGACTTTTGATTGTTTTGAAATTATAGCAACGAAGAATAGTCTCTGACTTTTGCACAGTACTGTATGACAGTAACGGTTTAACATTTATATTGCTATATGGATGCTATAGCCTGCTGTCATTGTTCCCCTCACCTCGACTAAGTCTGCATTAAGTGAGCAGTGCAGGTGGAGTACACGACTGGGTAGACAGTGTATTAAAACACACTGTGTAACAGTATTATGTCACTTTAACATTAACTTCAGTAGCCATTTATCTGTAGGTCAATGATTTGTTTAAGACAGAGGTGACATTCTATTTCTTGGCTATAAAACCATCAGCATGAGACTTTTTAAGGGGGCCTAGAGTTTTGCCCTTTTCATAAATTGAATACTCTTGATGGCACATTTAAGTCGCTATTGAAATTCCTGAAAGACTCTGAAGGACATTTTTTTTTGCCTTTTACCTTTTATTTACCCTCTCTCTCTTCTTCTCATTCTCTTTCTCTCTCGCTCTCTCTCTCTCGCCCCCTCTCTCTTGCTCTAAGAAATGCCCAAGCATAACTTTTTTGACATACTCATTTTCTCATTTTTCATCAGACCCCCCCCACACACGCACATGCCGCTCCCACCCTCACCTCTATGCCTCTTGGCTCCTCAAATGCATTTGTTCAATACCTCCAGCAAACAGATTAGAGGCCTCTTATCGTAGACAGGGAGTACGTGATAATGGTTTTCACCAGATCCCAGCACTGTCACAGATTAAAATGGCCCTGGCTGAAGCGTATTAGCAATCAGTTTTTTTCTTCCTCCCCTTCTTCCATTTTTTTCCCCTTTCGGTCTCTGCTTGCCATTGGATTTCCTGTCCAATCTATTGTAGCCGGGCCCTAAAGATACAAGGAGAAGTCAGTTTCAATCTGATATGTGATTGTTTTTTTTTCCTCTCCTTGTTGCTGATTCCCTTGTCTGCCATCGATCGGAGCTTCGCCCGGCTGCTTGTCACCTTGGTCTGTGTGTGTGTGTGTGTGTGTGTGTGTGTGTGTGTGTGTGTGTGTGTGTGTGTGTGTGTGCACATCTTAGCGCTCACCTCCCACACTTCCTTTAAACTTGATACAAAGTGATTGATCTTTGGGTTCAGTGAACAAAGGCAGACAAGTAGGCCTGGCAGATGGACACACATACACATCACACACACCCACACTGTGCTGAGCTTTGCCACGCAGCGACACAGGCTACACAGGCTCAATTACAGGGGTTACCTGCGCCCCCTTATTGGATGTGGCCCAGGCTGCTTCCGCTAACCAGCAATTTAACAGTGTCTTGCACTCCACACTGTGCCTCACTAATGCACTATAACCACCTGCGCAATAAACACTCTCAAAGCAGATGTGCTAAAAACAGCACACAATGGGCTTTTTTTAACACAGCGTCCACAGCTGGGGGTGGAAAACAGCCAAGTAATTCTACTTTTTGCACAGTACTTAAGAACAGAATACTGCAATAAAATCTATTAGATTTTCAAAGGATGCACATCAGTTTTACTACTTACATTTTAGACCTTCACATACTCAAAGACCACAAGTTTTGTCTGTTTTTACTTTCTCCACTCAGTTTAGTGTCCATACCATTTAGTTATTTCTTTAAAACATCCAGTCAAATTTATATTGGTCTCAACTGAAACTGCCTAAAATAAGCTAATCTTTATATAATAAAGGACACATGAAGGTGTATTTTTTAATATTATAAACTAAACACCAGGATTCATATTTAGGTGTTTAACTCAAAATTTCAATGTTTTTGGGAAGAAAAAAGAAGTTAAATAACATAACATACAGCAAGTATTATCCAATTACAGCTAAATGCAAAAGTTTAAATACTCCTGGTTAAATTATATTTCTTATTGATTTTTAAGTAGAAATCAGTGAACACATTTTATAGCAGGAAAAAAAGCTTATATATGGCATTTATCTTTTATCAAATTTTATCCATTTTATCAAATTTTATCAAATTTATCATTTATCAAATTTCAGTGAACAATTTCTATTTATCTAACAGGCCACATTTTAACTTTCTTTTTTTCAATATGTTACGTTCAGCAAATAAACAGAAATTGTTCATAAAAATGTGCAGAAGTGTGTTTCCTGAAGAGGATGCAACTTATTTTCAACAAAACAAGTCATGTGACTAGGGGCACTTAAGACTTCATGCGTCCACTTTTAGTTGAGTTACATTTTGACACAGTACCCATACTTTCTACCCGCTCCACGTCACATTTTGTGCTATTTTTAACGTTCAGTCAGTGTGTTAGGTTAGATAGCATTCAGATTTTGAATGCAATGCTGTGTTCTAATAATGAAATGTGTCGTACAGATATGTTGCGTTCCTGAGGCCTAACACAGAATGTGTTAAAACAGTGATCAACACAAAACTGTGTTGTTATTAATCCTTTAAAAGTCTGGAGTTATTATTGTTTTATTGTCCTACCACAATGGAACCACCTGAGTACATACTTAGTGGGTTACCTAATGAGTCATATTTACAATGAATTCACTCTCTGTACTGATATCTGACATTTTTTCACTTGTTTCAGTGTCAAACAAAGGAAAACCTGGCAAAAATGTAAAGGATGTTTTCAAACTAAGACTGACTTTACTACAATACTTTCATCCGATTTGACATGTAATGAAAAATATTTTTGCATCTAATCACGAACAGGAGCAGAATTTAAACTATAGAATGAGCACCTCTGACAGAATTCCTATGCTTGATTTGATAAGCTACTACAAGAGCTATAACCTGCTTTTGCTATCATCTGCATTAACTGCGACTTCTCACTGTTAACACATCATTTTTGAGAATGTAAAGAGATGTTTCTTGCCAGCTGTCTGAACTCGGACTTTAGCTGTAGATGTTCTGTTTTAGCAGCTCTGCTATGACCTTATTAATAGAGCACCTTTTGTAAAGTATCACAAAGCAAATTTTTAAACAACAATATAGAATCAGCAGGCAAAGAATATGAGAAAAATAAAAGAAAGTAAAATTCTACACTGCCATGCCAAAAAATAGGAAACCAACACATAATTTAAAAAAGGGTATCTCAATAGGGGATGCCTTTTCCCTTTGATTTCTTCAAAGTGTAAACTTGCAGAGAGAATACTACTGTATATTAATTCCTGAAATGATGTCTTAATTATTAGATAGATATGTGTCAAGTTTAGAGCCAAAAACTGTTAACCTCTGAATTGGCTTTTTTTTTTTCCTTTGGCTTTTCCCTTTCACTAGAATGCAAGTCTGAGATGTGCACATTCTGTTACAACTTGTTTGTTCATACACATACCCTGTAGCTCCACCTGACTGGTGTACAGTTATAGACTGCAGTTCATCTGTTGATTAATTGTAAATTGTGCAAATTGTATTAGCTGTAATCTATCCCCTCATCAGTGGGTAGTTTCAGACCACAGAGCTGCTTTTGGCTGGATATTTGTGATAGGGGACCACTCTCAACCCAGCAGTGACACTGACATACGTAAAAACGCCAGCAATTTCACTGGCCAACAGTTGTCCTGTGGTCTGAAACTGACCAATGATGAATGAGGTAGAGGGTCACTGATTAAATGTGCATTTTCACAGATGCATGACAGCGTGTAATATCACCTACATGGACAACTCTACAAATTATTTCAAATATATGTAAAAAAAATTATTGTTCAGTACACTTAATAAAAAATAAGTATTCAGAATTTAGATAGTCGCCATGATTATATTATAATCTATTTAAACCCAAGGCATTAATTGAGATAGTCAAATATATGCAAAATTAGCTTTTAGAGGGTATTTTTTTTTGGGAAATGTCTGTCCTAAACCCTAACCACTAAAGTTCAACCACTTTTTTTCAAAGTTGTTTTTTAAAGACCTTTCTGATTTCTTGATTTCCAAGTGTAGTTGGAATATTTAGATTTATCATGAGTTTGAATTAATTAAATAAATAAATAAATGTGTTTAAATAAATAAATGAGCTTTAGTCCATAGGTGGAATCGTATTTTAGCCATGCTCCTGCTTTTTAGAGAATCCATCCCTGTCCTTTGTGGCCAAACAGTGAACATTTAGATCTCGTTGTTTTGAAGGAAATGTGTCCCAAAGTCTGAAAACTGAGGAGAGTGAAAATTAAGAATTGTCACTACTGAAACACATATTTTGTGCAATTAAGTCAACTTTTTTGTGTTTTAATGGAATTCATCTCTTGACTTTGACCTAATTCAGTATATGTACAATTAAGGTAGGTGGAACTCAAAAAGTGAGGACTGAGTGGAAGCTGATATTTCTAACAGAATGAAGAGAAGTACCTCTCCATGGATCACCACCTTATCATGGTGGAGAGGTTTATGTGCTTGAAGAACCCTAGGAGCTATGTTGTCTGGAGCAAAAGCTCCTGGTAGGGTCTCCCATGGCAAACTGGTCCTAGGTGACAGGCCAGACAAAGTGTGATCCATAACCACCCCTATGAGGACAACAAAGCAGGACTTGTGTACCCTGCCCGGATCAGGGTTACCGGGGCCCCACCCTGGAGCCAGGCCTGGGGGAGGGGCTCGCCAGTGAGCGTCTGGTGGCCGGGCATTCACTCATGGTGCCCGGCCGGGCCCAGCCCGAAGGAGCTACATGAGTACCCCCTCCCATCGACCCACCACCGATGGGAGGGGCAGTAGTAGGGGTGCGGTGCATTGTGGATCGGGCAGTGTCCGAAGGCGTGGGCCTTGGCGTTCTGATCCTCGGTTGCTGAAACTGGCTTTTGGAACTTGGAACGTTACCTCACTGGCGGGGAAGGAGCCTGAGTTGGTGCGCGAGGTTGAGAGATACCGGATAGATATAGTCGGGCTCACCTCAACACACAGCTTGGGCTCTGGGTCCAATCTCCTTGAGAGGGGCTGGACTTTTTTCTTTTCTGGAGTTGCCCATGGTGAGAGGCGGCGGGCAGGTGTGGGCTTTCTCATAGCCCCTCGACTCGGCGCCTGTATGTTGGGGTTTTCCCCGGGGGACGAGAGGGTAGCTTCCCTACGCCTTCGGGTTGGGGAACGGGTCCTGACTGTTGTCTGTGCTTATGCACCGAACAGCAGTTCAGAATACCCAGCCTTCATAGAGTCCTTGGAAGGGGTGCTTGAAAGTGCTCCTCCTGGAGACTCGATTGATTGGGAGGAATGGCCTCTCTGATCTGAACCCGAGTGGTGTTCAGTTTTTGGACTTCTGTGCAAACCACAGTTTGTCCATAACGAACACCATGTTTGAACACAAGGATGTCCATAAGTGCACATGGCACCAGGACACCCTAGGCCGCAGTTCAATGATTGACTTTGTTGTCGTGTCAGCGGACTTGCGGCCATGTGTACTGGACACTCGGGTAAAGAGAGGAGCTGAGCTGTCAACTGATCACCACCTGGTGGTGAGTTGGATCAGGTGGTGGGGGAAGATGCCAGTCAGACCAGGCAAACCCAAACGTATAGTGAGGGTTTGCTGGGAACGTCTGGCAGAAGAACCTGTCAGATTGATCTTCAACTCACACCTCCGTCAGAACTTCAACCAGATATTGGGGGAGGTGGGGGACATTGACTCAGAATGGGCCATGTTCCGCTCCTCCATTGTTGAAGCGGCTGACTGTAGCTGTGGTCGCAAGGTAGTTGGTGCCTGTCGGGGCGGTAATCCTCGAACCCGGTGGTGGACACCCCAGGTGAGAGATGCTGTCAAGCTGAAGAAGGAGTCCTACCAGACATGGTTGGCCTGTAGGACACCAGAGGCAGCTGGCAGGTATCGACAGGCCAAGCGATCTGCGGCTTCAGTCGTTGCCAAGGCAAAAACCCGGGTGTGGGAAGAGTTCGGTGAGGCCTTGGAAAGTGACTTTAAGTCGGCTTCAAAAAGATTCTGGCAAACCGTCAGGCGACTCAGAAGGGAAAAGCAGTGTGCCACTAGCACTGTATATAGTGGAGATGGTGTGCTGCTGACTTCGACTGAAGACGTCATTGGGCGGTGGAAGGAATACTTTGAGGACCTTCTCAATCCCACCAACACGTTCTCCAGTGAGGAGGCAGAGTCTGGGGACACGGGAATAGGCTTGTCCATTACTGAGGCCGAAGTCGCTAAGGTAGTTAAAAAGCTCCTTGGCGGCAGGGCTGCAGGGGTGGATGAGATCCGTCCCGAGTTCCTCAAGGCTCTGGATGTTGTGGGGCTGTCTTGGCTGACACGCCTTTTCAACATTGCGTGGACATCGGGGGTGGTGCCACTGGATTTGCAGACTGGGGTGGTGGTGCCTCTTTTTAAAAAGGGGGACCGGAGGGTGTGTTCCAGCTACAGGGGAATCACACTCCTCAGCCTCCCTGGTAAGGTCTATGCAAGGGTACTGGAGAAGAGAGTCCAGCTTATAGTCGAACCTCGGATTCAGGAGGAGCAGTGCGGGTTCCGCCCTGGTCGTGGAACACTGGACCAACTCTTTACCCTCTCCAGGATTCTGGAGGGTTCATGGGAGTTTGCCCAACCAGTCCACATGTGCTTTGTGGATATGGAGAAGGCATTCGACTGTGTTCCCCGAGGTATTTTGTGGGAGGTGCTTCGGGAGTACGGGGTACATGGCTCTTTGCTACGAGCCATTCAGGCCCTGTACAAACAAAGCAGGAGTTTGGTTCGCATGGCCGGCAGTAAGTCAGACTTTTTCCCAGTAAGAGTTGGACTCCATCAGGGCTGCCCTTTGTCACCGATTCTATTCATAATTTTTATGGATAGAATTTCTAGGCGCAGTCAGGGGATGGAGGGTGTCCGGTTTGGTGACCTCAGGGTCACATCTCTGCTGTCTCTGCATGCATCTGCGGTCACATGTCTCTGATGTCCTATTGGGGACATCAGGCCGTGAACTTCAGCTTTCACTGGATCGGTTTGCAGCCGAGTGTGAAGCGGCTGGGATGAGGATCAGTACCTCCAAATCTGAGGCCATGGTTCTCACACGGGAAAGGGTGGAGAGCCCTCTCTGTGTCGGGGATGAGCTCTTGCCTCAAGTGGAGGAGTTTAAGTATCTCGGGGTCTTGTTCACGAGTGATGGTACAAGGGAGCGGGAGATTGACAGGCGGATTGGTGCTGGGTCAGCAGTGATGCGGGCTCTTTACCGGTCTGTTGTGGTAAAGAAAGAGCTGAGCCATAAGGCAAGGCTCTCGATTTACTGGTCGATCTACGTTCCCACCCTCACCTATGGTCATGAGCTTTGGGTAATGACCGAAAGAACGAGATCGCGAATACAACGGCCGAAATGAGTTTCCTCCGCAGGGTGGCTGGACTCTCCCTTAGAGATAGGGTGAGAAGTTCGGTCATCCGGGAGGGACTCGGAGTAGAGCCGCTGCTTCTTCACGTCGAGAGGAGCCAGTTGAGGTGGTTCGGGCATCTTGTTAGGATGCCTCCTGGACGCCTCCCTTGGGAGGTGTCACAGGCAAGTCCACCGGGGAGGAGACCCCGGGGAAGACCCAGGACACGCTGGCGTGACTATATCGCCCAGCTGGCCTGGGAGCACCTCGGAATCCCTCCCAGGGAGCTAGTGGAAGTGGCTGGGGAAAGGGAGGTCTGGGCTTCATTGCTCAGGATGCTGCCCCCGCGACCCGAACCCCGGAGAAGCGGAAGATGATGGATGGATGGATGGATGGATGAAGAGAAGTATACATTTTTAATTTCTTGAAACTGCAATGATAGCAGTTACTTATTGCCATGGTCTTTTTTTTCTTTTACACCTTTTGGAAACAACAGCTTTCTCTTACATTTTGAGAACATTTCATAACAAATTGACCAATAGGAATGGTGAAACAAATGAAAAAACTGAAATCAGTTAAATGTTTCTGGAATAGATGTTAAGATTCTTTTCTCATTCTATCAGAATACCTACACTATATTTAAGTACTCGCTCGTCTGCCTTCACATGCATATGAACTTGAGTGACATCCCATTCTTAATCCATAGGGTTTAATATGATGTCAGCCCACCCTTTGCAGCTGTAACAACTTCAAATCTTCTGGGAAGGCTTTCTACAAGGTTTAGGAGTGTGTTTATGGGACTTTTTGACCATTCTTCCAGAAGCGCATTTGTGAGGTCATACACTGATGCCGGCCGAGAAGGCATGGCTCGCAGTCTCTGCTCTAATCCATCCTGAAGGTGCTCTATCAGGTTGAGGTCAGGACTCTATCAGGTTGCAGGCCAGTCAAATTCTTCCACACCAAACTTGCTCATCCATGTCATTATGGACCTTGCTTTGTGCACTGGTGCACAGTCATGTTGGAACAGGAAGGGGGCATTCCCAAACTGTTCCCACAAAGTTGGGAGCATGAAATTGTCCAAAATCTCTTGGTCTGCTGAAGCATTAAGAGTTCCTTTCACTGGAACTAAGGGGCTGAGCCCAGCTCCTGAAAAACAACCCCACGCCATAATCCCCCCTCTACCGAATTTTACACTTATCACAATGCAGTCAGACAGGTACTGTTCTCCTAGCAACCGCCAAACCCAGACTCATCCATCGGATTGCCAGACAGAGAAGCTTGATTCATCACTCCAGAGAACACATCTCCACAGCTCTCAAGTCCAGTGGTGGTGCTTTACAGCACTTCATTCAATTCGATGCTAATCTGAAGGTCACATGAAGTTTGGAGGTCTGTAGCGATTGACTCTGCAGAAAGGTGGCGACCTCTGTGCACTATGCACCTCAGTATCCGCTGACCCCACTCTGTCATTTTACGTGGCCTACCACTTCATGGCTGAGTTGCTGTTGTTCCCAATCGCTTCCACTTTGTTATAATACTACTGACAGTTGACTGTGGAGTATTTAGTAGCGAGGAAATTTCACGACTGGACTTGTTGCTCATGTGGCATCCTATCACGCTGGAATTCACTGAACTCCTGAGAGCGACCCATTCTTTCACAAATGTTTGTAGAAGCAATCTAGGTGCCCTGTTTTATACACCTGTGGCTATGGAAGTGATTGGAACACCTGAATTCAATTATTTGGACAGGTGAGTGAATACTTTTGGCAATATAGTGTATTTAAAAATATATATATATATTGTTATTGTTTACATAAACAACCCTAATATTTTGCCCCTAAAATAATAGCATGGACGGAAGACAAGTGACTTTTGCTTTAGATCACTTTCCCCTTTTCCCCTGTTCACAATATTTTGAAGCTCTCGGCTGCCCTGAACTACATCTTCTCCCTGTACCCTTGCCATTTCGGTCACAGTCCTGTCCCCCTTGCCGCCCCATTAGCAGGCCGGTGCAGCCCTCACGCACATTCCTCAGGCCTGTCGCTGTGTGGCTAGAAATTTACTGCATGCAAATCAAGGCGAGATGTGCAGGGAGATGAGATATACATATTTAATGAGACAGATTGAAAGGTGGGAGAAGCCGTAGGCAGTGGGGGCATCCAAGACCCCCACCTCAAACTCCCCCAACCTACCCCAACACACGCACCCCACGTACAAGCACGCATGTAGATCCTCTCGTTTGCTTGTTTTTATAGACTTGTCCCTTACAAGCCACCAAATGTCACTGCTGCTGTTAATCCTAGTACAGCTGGACTAATGAGGCTGCCGTACATGCACTCGTGGGAGTGTGTGGGTGTGGGAGAGAGGAGAGAGAGAAAAGAGAGAGTGAGTGCAACAGAACAGTGTAACACTTCTCTGTGGCCATCTATGAATATGTGTGTGCAAATTCTGGACTCACTGAGGAGGAAACAGTGCTGGCATCTGAAGTTCCTTCATGTCCCCTTGGGGGAGACGCTCACTGCCATGTTTTTATCTGTAGTGAGAGTGATTATAGAGATGTGTTTAGGCACGCAGTCCACAGCCCTCTTAATGAAAGTCCCACCACACACACACACACACACACACACATAGACATGCATGCACACACATTCAGTGCAGGCATACTTAGCCCAGCAGGGCATTGCCTTAATCACAGATTGGACCCCATGATCCCCAAAACACACACAAGCTAGCATCCCTCTCTCTCTCCCTCTCTTTCCTGCTCTCTCTCTCTCTCTCTCTCTCTCTCTCTCACTGTCTATCTTGCTTACCCAGCAGGCCTGTTTTACATGTTGGACTCGTTAGGAATGCTTGTTAGGGAATACGCTGCACTAAAGACGCTAGGACTGCACAAGTGACAGATTGTGCGGTTGTGTCAATAAAGTAATAAAATGAAAATGTATTAAATTATTTTACGCCAAATGCATTAATATATGAATGTACATCTCTTCATCTCTAGCTTCGTGGGCCTCACAACGTCATGACATCTCTCTCCATAAGAGGTGAAAAGTGGCGGCTCTTCTTTTAAAACTTTTTGTCTCCTTTTCAGTCTAACTACACCTCTCTGTCATGCTGTTCATGTTTGTTTGTCATTGTTGTAAAAGGCAACACTGAACTTTTGTGTAAATAATATACCCCTAACCAAAAATAAGAATCTAATGCCATGGAGAAGAACCATTTTTGGTTCCTTAAGGTAATGGCTCTCAAACCACATTGTTGCTCCAACCCACTTCCCCTATGCACAGGAATAGAG
Source organism: Pygocentrus nattereri (assembly GCF_015220715.1). Lineage (NCBI taxonomy): Eukaryota > Metazoa > Chordata > Actinopteri > Characiformes > Serrasalmidae > Pygocentrus > Pygocentrus nattereri. The sequence continues at coordinate 38,390,595 of NC_051212.1, read as the reverse complement.
CAAAAATGTGGACCATCTGGGGGTCTCTGACGATCAAATTGAGAACCACTGTAAAACAGCTCATTTACAAAAGTGGTTTTCTAGAGAAACATCAACTGAAAGCTTATTTAGGGAACCAAAAGTGATTTTTCTATGGCATGGAACAGAGAGCCCTTTTTGGCACTTGTATTTTTAGGAGTGTAAAGCACACTTTACCATGTATCACTGAGATTTATATGAGATTCTAAGACCTTCTCTCCCCACTGCACTCTCCTATGAGAAATTAAAGTGGTCAGCATCAACACTACACAGTGTAAAAAAGCTGCAAAATCCTGTTATACTGCTGAAGATTCTAGCCTGGTCTTCATCCAGCTGCTGAACTGAACTCAAGTGAATCAAGCAGATAAAGCTGCATTTCCATCAGCTGTGTACATAAGAGTAAATCTCTCTGTGTGATGTTCATAAAAAACACTTCTGAGAATATGGAGCAAGAGAATATGAAGAGAGAGAAAATTCTCTCTGCTCTTTTGTTATATTTTATGGCTATGTTTAACATTGTAAGAGTACAGTGAACACATTGGGAAGCATAAACGCGTAGAAAATGTCCAATAATCAGAGGCAGACTCTCTACCAGCTTGTATTTTCCACCAGGCAGTGTGGTATAGCACATTTCAGTACAGCTACAAATCCATGATTACACATTTTGTTGTAATTTCCTGCCAAGTGAGCTGCACAGTACCTGAGTACTTGTGCTGAATTTGGTTCTCACTGTGGGTGAAGCATGCTGAGCTGGATAGCATGGCTGGAGCTTTGGGAAAAAAACGCTTGAGGCTCCTCCAATGTTATTACTGGTGTTTCTGTTTACTGTTAATGCTAGATTGCATGAGAAATTATGTGACCACACAATCTAAGGCCAAAGTAACTCACCACTGCAATAATAACCTACAGTTTCTCAGAATGCTCTCTGGCTATTGCTTGGATGTAAAGTACAGTTTAATGTTTTAAAAGCAACTGTTCACAAACACAGTTCACAACAAAAGGATAAACAATATAGATACATTCATTCTTTAATACATATTATATGTAGTTTAGCCATAGAAGACAATAAAAGTTTGTTTATCCATTTGATGTCTGTACAATCTAATTCATGATGTTGGTTTTAGTGGTTTTGAGGTTCTTCCATTCCTGCTTGCTTCCCACTCCTGGTTTTCCCATGTCTGCCTGAGGTTTGTTTACATCGAGGGATCCTGTGCTGTAATTGCGAGATCGGGCAGCATGTTGCTTTCGAGTGGCCTGTGCCTAGTGTTGAAATGAGGAATGTCCGAACCTGCTGTGGGTTTAAATCACTAGAAAATTGCTTCTCGCAGGCTTGATTGTGAAGGTAAATGAAAGTGTATGTGACTCGCAGGCCTATGCTTGTGCATGTGTGTGTATGTTCAGTAGTCAGTTGCTATCTTTGCTTCAGTAATAAAAGAAGAGCCTCCCAGTATAACTTTTAGCTCTGATAAAAGTTGGGCCTGATTCATTCTAATTGTTCAATTTAGCCCAAGAAATTGTTTAAAAAAATAAAATATTTAGAAGTTTTTAAAATAAAATATTAAAGCTCTTATGTGTTCAAATTTTTTATTCACCTTTATGTTAGCAAGAGATGGTATGGGATCATGTGTTTGTGGATTCAGGACAGTCTGCTTTACTGTATGGAACAGTGTGCTCGGTGGTTCAGAATGGTCTGCTTAATTGTTCAGGAAAGTCAGCTTTGTTCACAATTGTTTATGTGTTGGCTCAGTGAGGGGGGGGGGGGGTCTGCATGATGGTTCAAGCGTGCTCGTTCAGAATGGTCTGCTTGATGGTTTAGGACAGTCAGTTTGATGATCTGCTAAGTGGTTCAGCATAGTCTTCTTTGGGACAGTCTACTTGTTAGTTTGGGACAGTCTGCATGATGTTCTGTTGGCTGGTTTTGGACAGTCTGCTTGCTGGATTGGAATGGTGTGTTTGATTCAGGGCACTTTGCTTGATGGTTTACATGTCACTTTGGGATGGACTGCTTGTGGATGTCATCCAAGGACACTCTTGATGGTCTGCTTAATGGTTCAGGACAGTCTGCTTGATCATTCAAGATGGTCTGCTTGATGATCTGTACTTCACTTTGGGACAGACTGCTTGTTAGTTCGGAACAGTTTGCTTGATGAATCAGAATGCAATGATTTTTGTCCCAGGACAGTCTGTCTGGTGGTCTGCGAACTGGTTTAGAACAGTCTGTTAGATAGTTCAAGACGGTCTGCTTGATAGTTCAGGACAGTCCATGAAAATTAAAATCATAATGTATGATCAATAAAGAAATTTCAGTTTCTTACTTGGTGGTGTAAAGCTTGCAGAGCCACACAGTTGGCAGTTTCTTCATACATTATTGACTAGGCCGCGTATACCACATGGCCGCAAAATGATATATGATCCTTCAATTACACTGAAATATTGCCACAACTAACATAATAAAAAAGTAGGAATGTAGCATCTCCATAAGGAAATGGAACCAGGCTCATACTGGGGATGGGGCTGTAGTGTCCTAGGCCAGCGGCATCCTCCCTGTTCCCCCACTGTGCCGTCCTGGTCCACGCTGTCTCTGTCAGCATACCATTATTATGAATAGTGAGCATAATGCATTGCCATGAATAGGATTGTCTGGCTGATTGTGATGTATAGTTTTTCATTACTGCTCCCCGGCCCCTGCCATTAGGCATGTGGAAAATTCTATTTATCCCCTAATTTGTAAAAATCCCTTCCCTGTCTGATAGCAATCAGAGGACTGTAATTGTCTGTGGAGCAGTGACGGGTCCGGCTTGATGAAGAGCTATGTGCAGGGGAGCGCGAGCCCGCCGCCGCTGGCCAGGCTGACCGGCCCCCCTGTCCCCCCCAACACAGACCCACATACACAACCCTGCTCCTCATCCCGGCACGCAATTAATAACCATTTGCAAATGGCAGACGCGAAACAGCCCTCCACAGCCTTCTTGCCACATCTTCCTTCCTCTGCTTCTATCTTATGCAGGCACGAAAGGTGGAATGAGGGGCCGGGGAATGAAGTGTGTGTGTGGGGGGGAGGGTGAAAAGTGTGCTGCCATGCTGCCACTGTATGGACAGGCAAGAGAAATAAAGACATGGGATATGGGAGAGAAGCCAGGCGTTAATGAATGCAAATGTAGCAAGCGATAACTTCATCCAACGGCTGGATTCGGCTCCCTCCACACCAAACTGGCTCAATTAAAGCCGGAGAAACAGCAGGCTATCGGCGGCCCCGTCTCCGCAGGCTGCAATGTATGGTAAATTCTACAGTTAATTCCCACTGAGGAGAGGCCATGGCAGTCAAAGGTATTGTTGCAATTCTGTGAGAGTACATCTTCCTTCTTCAGCCACTGTAATTCTTTTCATTTGCGCTGAGCTCTTAATATATGCGTGTGCATTATTTTAGGCAAATTTGAGAATTTTGCATGTTAATCGGGTTATTCTAATTTATGATACACCATTATGCAGATAATAGTAAATTACTTCTAGATTGAGCACCCCCACTACCCCACTCCCAAAAAAGGACTCTTTCATACATGCAGAGCACTTTGGCTCGTCTTCGTATTTAACGGCCTTTGTGTTTTACTGGGCCCTTTTAAGTAGACGTCTGTCTTGATAAACACTTTATGCATATCAGGCTCCACTTGTGGTCTGGCAGTGAGAATAATGGCTGTCTAATTGACTCATTTAGAGGCTTTTTGCCTACAGGAGGACCTAGCATTAAATGTTTGATCGCCTTAATTTCCAAACACATCATTAGGTCCATCCCCAGCCTCTTAATATCAACTTTATGAGGCTGTTTTAAAAGTCTTTTTTTCCTTCTCTCTCTTTTGTCCCTGGTCATAATTAAGTCAAACATTTCAAAATATGGTAATGCAGACCTGTTTGAATAAGTGTCTTCCATTTCCATAATTTTATTAGCACGTAAAGCACACTAATTGGTTGAGAGTGTGGGCATTGCTTGGCAAAAATACAGCTGTAATTAGGAAGAGAGTGGCCTAACAGAGGCACTGTGTAAACACACCCTCGGCTTTCTGGCACTGCACTGCTCCTAAAGAGCTCCTGCGGACATGATACAGTATGTCCTGGATTCTAACTACAAGGTTTCATACAATTACTACTGTCTTTACAGGTGTTATTATGGCTATACGGCAAGGGAAAATATATTTGCAATACATATAGCAGAGTATTGCATCACTTGAAAGCAACAAAACTGAATTTACTGAAAGTACCTTTTCACTTTTCTCTGATATGAATGCATATTTATAGTATAAGCAGAATTAGAAAAGGCATATGTACAGTTGTCTGGAACATTTGGGCACCCCTGGTCATATTGCATGTTTTGTTGATTTTGTAAGTGAAAATAAGTAAATACACACATCCTCTGTAGAAAACTGAACTCTACAAAGAACACACTTCTGCACATTTTAGTGCACAATTACTGTTTATGTGCCGATTTTAACATATTAGGGAAAAAAATTATGTGGCCCGCACAACAGTTAATTAGATAAATATTCCTATTATTTGTATATATTCTTATATTCCTATTCTAAAAAATAGGAATTGTGCACATTTGCAAAAAATGCCATAATTACAATTAAAACAGAACACGTGACCCGTCCAAAAGTTATGGAACACTGTAAAAATTGGCTCCTCAAAAGTACCTGAATAAAATATATTCATATGGTAAAAAGCAGCTGAACTACTTTTACTGAACCTAAAACACTTTTAATGAATGTTTTTCCAAGATTTTGAGGTGAATTAAACTAGTTTATTTGCTTGTCACATGTCATTTTTAGGTAGATCTGATGAGCCACTTTTTACACTTTGTAAAAATTTTTTATATATATTTTCTTTTTTTTCCCAATATCTTCTAATAAAAATAGAAGTTGTGCATTAGAATTTGCTGGAAAAGGACATATTTATGTGTGTTCTCTGTAGAGGATGTGTTCACCTAATTTCATGTAGAAAATAAGCAAAGCTTGCAGTTTGACCATGGTTAAGTTTTTTTTCCTTCAAATAGGTTTTTGTATTTAAATTATTTCAACTTTAAATTACTTTCTTTTGGGCTTGAAAATATATATATGTGTGTGTGTGTGTGTGTGTGTGTGTGTGTGTGTGTGTGTCCACATTTCCTGCAACACCATGTTGTTGACATCCTGTCTGTATTCCGCCAGGAGTATCTGGAGTATCCGCTCCAGGCAAGGCATTCCTGACAGTTACTGAGTGAATTGTAAATTTTTATTCATATATATATATATATATATATATATATATATATATATATATATATAGAGAGAGAGAGAGAGAGAGAGATTTACACATGCAAAAAATCTGTATTGAGCATCCTTGTTATATTTTCCTACAGGTATTTGAATAAGTGTGTAAGAAATAGGTTCCTACATGTTATATATGATTTTGTATTTCAACAGTTTACATGTTAACAAACAACAGTTTAACACATGTAGTTTATTTAGTGGAGAAACCTGGTTTGAATGGGTTTAGTATTGTGCCAACCCTTCTGCATGCTAAAATGTATTTAGGCATGTTTACATGCTATTCATTTATCTTATTTCCATTTTATATTAATTGAGACTGGGATGTCATTAAACTTTTTCAGACTTAATGTTATATAGGCCAAAAAATAAAAAAAAGTATATTGCTCAGCAGCAGATGCAAAATAAGAACAGTAAAATACCAGTATATTGAATGGATCACTCACATGTAGGTCAGTCACAATCATAAAGTTTAGCAGATGATTAATTGTCATATTAAAAAAAACATTTTTTGTCTTTTTTTTTTGCTCATTTAATGCAGCGATTAAAGTACAAGCCTAAAGTGGCCAAACTGGCTGATTAGCTCTTTGCTTCCTAGCTGTCAATTTTTTGTAGCTCCCAGCTAACAACTGACACAGCTTGAGCTTGAGCACTGCCCTCTAATGTCAGAAGTTAGAACATTTGATGTTTAGGCAGACTCGTGATGTTTCTCAATAAATGTGTTTTCTGCTTTCTTTTATTTACATGCATTTGCCTCAGGCAGAAATGAAAATGCACCGAATATATATTTTTTGTGATGTAAACATATGATTGTAAAAGATAATAACTGTGGAAGATAATTGCGATTAGCTTAAATAACTGCACTGAGCTCAAATAATTGGGATCAGATGATGTAATGATTGTGACAGGCCTACCATGCATGTCTGAAAACATATGTCTAAGGCAAATCCTAACACAGTGGCAGTTTTGGAAGACTTTTCTAAACAGATTACCTCATTACTCTGAAATTAAAACTCTGGGAAAATGATTAAAAAAAGATTATTAAGAATATAAATGTAATTAAAGATTCCAATCTTGTGCAGGCCCTCACTTATTTTATACTTTCCTCCTGTGTAAAACAGATTTCTTTCAATTAGATCTGTTTTTAATTGCATTTGGTCAAGTTGCCCCAGCAGAATCATGCTGCATCTTTCCAAGTAATATGTGTTTGTGTTTTGGCTAAAAGGGCAAGTTTCGCATCTCTTGCTGAAGGTTAGATTGCATTACAGAGCCATGTAGCCTATGCTTTCCAATTAGACCCTGATGCAGGAGGGAGGGATGTGGAAGCCAAAGTCAGACGGCACATCAGTCCAGTGTAATTTTTTATTTGTATTTTTATTACTCACAGCTCGATCCCCAGCTGGCTTTTGCCTCTTGTTACAGTGAGATGACATCAAAAGCTTTTTAGGGAGTCAGTGGAGGAAGTGCAAGGGGAAAAAACACACACGAGTACAGCATGCACCCACAGCTTCAGCATCTGTAATTAACCTTGATGCTTAGTGCTGTTGTTGCCATTGATTTTCCTGTTTCACATGTGGGTGAAAATTGCACTTTAAGTTACCCTGAGTGTTTAAATTAATAATGAAACCACAAGAGTGCCCTCCTCTGACTTTCAATTAAAACGATCAGGCTTATCGGATCAGCAGAGGAAAGAGAAGAGAAGAGAAGAGAAGAGAAGAGAAGAGAAGAGAAGAGAAGAGAAGAGAAGAGAAGAGACTATAATATAGCAGATCTGGAAAAAAGCATGAGAGAAGAAACATTGCAAGAGAAGAGAACAAGAGAGAAAATGAAAAAAGAAGAGAATACAGCAGATTTGAAAAAAAGGTATGAGAACAGATGTAAAATGACAGGAGAAGAGAAGAAGAATAACAAGAGAGAACATATGAGAGAAAATGAGAAGAGAAGAGAAGAGTCGCGTGTATTCGGATGTGGACGGCACGAGGCAGCAGGAAGTTTGAAAGCACAAACAGGTCCATTCCAAAGGAAGCAGGTGCACAAGGGCCTGTGTGTGTGTCGGTGTGTGATGTACGCGTCCGATCAGCTGCTCATCAGGCAGATGCATCCGGGTCACTCTGCCCCCACACGGTCACCCATGTGCCACAGACACATACACACACTCAGCACATAAACACTTGGTCAGACAGGACGTCAAAGTTGGTATCCTACAGCCAAGTTAAAGAGGTCACACATTCAGCTAAGACACTGTATTCCATACACATATACTGAACTTAAAATAAAGGACAGATGATCATAGGAGAATGACCAGAGAAGCCTTACCATACAAGTGATTTCTCAAATTTGTAGTAAAAAGACTACACTTTACTCTATATTCCTCAATGTGCTGGAAGAAGCACAGTCTATTTATTTAATTGTTTCTTTACATACTTTTTGCTTATTACAGTAACTATATTTCATTAACCAAGCAGCTACAATATTTTATGTATTATGGTTACTGTGTGCAAAGTACAGAGCCCCCTTCACTTATTTATTTATCATTGTATATATATATATATATATATATATATATATATATATATATATATATATATATATATATATAAACAAAACCCAGTATCTCCAAAATGGTAACTTTACAGGAGAAGGAACAAACATACTTTACTTTTAATGTAAATCACTGGAACCACATATTTTTCAAAGCAATTTTGGGCCACAGGCTCTTTCATCATAAAACTTGCATACAATGTAAAGCGCAACAGGCTTCTTTAGACAGATTTATATATAAATCTATATAAGATTCCTAAACCAGCTCCATGCCAAACAAGACACAGAAGACATTATACAATATATTATACAAACTATAAATAACTTAAATAATCCACTCGTTCACTTAGAAAGACATCTCTATTAAATAAGGTCAAATACATCACACATTGTACTAGACCACTATAATTCATCACTGCCTATCTGTATATAGAGAAAGCACAAGAAGCGATTGAGCTCTAGGCTTATTAACCATGTTTAACAGGGAATTCCTCCATTTTGTTTTTTTTCTCTCAAATGTTCTGCATAAGTAAATGGTTAAGATGCAAAGAAATTTTTTTATGTGTAACAGATCTAGAGGAATGTACCAAGTCAGAATTGTGGCGATGGGAACCAGACATCTTTAGAGTTTGCTTCTAAAAGCTCCCTCACAGAAAGTTGTAACACAAAATGGTTGTTGATACACTGCATGATGCCTGAAACATTGACTTATGATAGCTTTGGTTCATGTTTTTGGCCTAAAGTGTATTTTTTAAATCTATTCATGGTGGAGAGGTACATGTAGGGCATTGTAAGAGAAAATAGTCATGAAAGAAAATTTATTTTTCCAAAAAGTCACGTGTTCACTGGTGGTTTTGAATAGTAAATAAAATGGCTATTATTGCATTGTAGACATCACAGCCCCTGGTTTCTATGTGAAGTCTGAGTCAATAAGTTTCTCTACAATGAACGCTTTGACATCAAACCAATGACTTTGCTAACATCTCAATGTTCAATTTATGTAGAAATTTTAAAAAATGGTAGAGTTACCCTTTAAGAAAATATTCAGTAACTACTCTAAATGATTTAGTAACTATGAAACTAATATTAAGTTACACTATATTTCCAAAAGTATTCAGCCACCCATCCAAATCATTGAATTCAGGTGTTCCAATCACTTCCATGGCCAGAGGTGTATAAAACCAAGCACCTAGGCATGCAGACAGCTTCTACAAACATTTGTGAAAGAATGGGTCGCTCTCAGGGGCTCAGTGAATTCCAGTGTGAAAGGATGCCACCTGAGCAACAAGCCCAGTTGTGAAATTTCCTCGCTACTTCATATTCCACAGTCAACTGTCAGTGGTATTATAACAAAGTGGAAGTGATAGGGAACGACAGCAACTCAGCCACCAAGTGGTGGGTCACGTAAAATGACAGAGCAGGGTTTCTGCAAAGTCAATCACTATAGACCTCCAAACTTCATGTGGCCTTCAGATTAGCTCAAGAACAGCATAGAGAGCTTCATGGAATGGGTTTCCATGGCCGAGCAGCTGCATCCAAGCTTTGCATCACCAAGCACAATGCAAGGCATTGAATGCCTTGGTGTAAAGCACCGCCACTGGACTCTGGAGTGATGAATCATGCTTCTCCATCTGGCAATCCGATGGACGAGTCTGGGTTTGGTGCAAGTAGAATGGTAATTGTCTGACTGCATTGTGCAAAGTGTAAAGTTTGGTGGAGGGGGGATTATGGTGTGGAGTTGTGTTTCAGGAGCTGGGCTTGGCCCCTTAGTTCCAGTGAAAGGAACTCTTAATGCTTCAGCAGACCAAGAGATTTTGGACAATTTCATGCTCCCAGCTTTGTAGGAACAGTTTGGGGACGGCCCCATCCTGTTCCAACATGACTGCGCACCAGTGCACAAAGCAAAGTCCATAAAATACATGGATGAGTGAGTTTGGTGTGGAAGAACTTGACTGGCCTACACAGAGTCCTGACCTCAACCCGATAGAACACCTTTGGGGTGAATTAGAGCAGACTGTAAGCCAGGCCTTCTAATCCAACATCAGTGTCTGACCTCAAAAATGCGTTTCTGGAAGAACGGTCAAAAATTCCCATAAACACACTCCTAAACCTTGTGGAAATCCTTCCCAGAAGAGTTGAAGCTGTTATAGCTGCAAAGGGTGGGCCGACATCATATTAAACCCTATGGATTAAGAATGGGATCTCACTCAAGTTCATATGCATGTGAAGGCAGATGAGCGAGTACTTTTGGCAATATAGTGTGTGTAGTTATGTAAGTAAGGAAATGAAGTGTTTACCCACATAGAGTCCCTTTGCAGCTTAAGGGGTTAAAGCATCTTTGCTAAAATATTCACTCAAAGTAACCTCAATAAAGTTGTTTGGAGAGTGCACAAAGCCAGCAGCTTAAAAAAAATGAAAAAAGGAGCTGACCAATGAGTGGAACCGCAGCTGGTGTGAAGTAACATAGCCCCCCGGGGACAGTGATTTCATTGGCTGGCAGGTGAAGGCAAGGGGCGGGGATGCTCGATTGTCAGGCCAATGTCAGAGGGTGAAAGTGCAGTGAGGTGAGGCAGAGATCGCCTAGGTAACGACTTCCCCTTCCTGTCCCGCGGGACGTCCTGCCTCAGGGTCCGCAGCACAGGGGCAACAACAGCCCCTCTCGGGCTTGGGACGGGGCAACAGGTGTGGCCCCTGCGTCACTGACAGCATTGTGCGAGTGACTCATGCGAAAGCTGGGGAGGATGTTTGCGAGTTAGAAGGCCGAGGCGGTTGTGTGCTGCTCTTCTGTCCCTTATGGTTCATTACAAAAGTTTCCTCAGAGGAAATTCCCTCACCATGAGCTAACGGCACTTCCTGCTCATCTGCAAATAAGGCACGGTTGTTGAAATGAAAGGGAACAACAAGAAAGGTGCATGTGCTTGTCAAGTAAGCTGTAATGAAGCTTGATCTGTACAAGGGAATGTGGCCCGCACTTCAAAACGAGTTGAAAAACTCACAGGCAATGAACACGAGGTTAATGTGCCGAGGAAGAACAAACAGTAAGCTTTCCATTGGTTCACATCTATTTGCTGTAATTGCCAAACCTGAGCTGAGAAACAATCTCAGCATCTGTGAGTGAAACCTATCACGCTGCTGGCTGCCTGATTGCTTGGCACTTTTACTTATGGGTGAGTGACATCTTGTGGTGGTTAGCTTTAGCAATAAGCAACCGTGTGCACCTGTGTATGTGTGTGTGTGTGTGTGTGTGTGTGTGTGTGTGTGTGTGTGTGTGAATTCTCAGATCATGACCACATCAGGCATCACGTGTGTTTGTGGCTGTCAGCACAGCCAGGGAGTGGTTATTTATAGTTCTTATATAGTATGTTTTGTATGTCATGTATTTCCTGGTTCAGGGGGTCTTCTGTAAGACTCCATGTCCTACACACTGCCAACTACAGAAGGCTGTGTAATCAAAATACATTACAGTATGTGGGAGTTTCCTACAAGCCATTTGCTTTTCTGATGAATATAGCAAGAACTAACTAGAACTAACGGTAAATACAAACATACATTTTTGAGTATTGCTAAAGCAGTTCTTTTCATTCCCTCTTATACTTTGGTTGGGCCAAAGTTTTATTAACAATTAGAATGTTTGTTTTTAGACATTGTTTGAATATCTAAATTCTTTATCTAAACTATTTTTATATCTAAATCATTCTGACATGTAATGCATTTGTAATTAATCTACACACCTACAAACATCTCCCTTCCACTCCCCATTCACATTCCCCCCTAAAATGTCCACTTTTCTTGATCCTCTGGGGTCAGTCACTGCTGCAGCACAGTAGATTGTTTTCTCGCAGCTCATATACTACATTTTTCTTGTACAATATATTTTTACTGATGACCAAATGACATTTGTGTCGTTTTATGTACCCAAAAAAAGTTATCATTCAGTTACATGACCATTAACCCTTCAGAATTAAACTAGCTGTTTTGCAGACTGATACATGTAATTGATATCTGTTCTGACTGGACACCCCGAAATTTTTTTTGTTTCCTATTATTATTATTATATGTCTCATTTAAAAAAAAAACAGTCCAAGCTAAAACATTTCTTATGACTTCAGCAAGAATGGGTGGGGCTAAGCTGTTGGATATATGTAAATGCATAGTTTTTTGTGACATGACAAAAACAGAAATGGCCTGGTTTTGCTATTCATATGCTATATGTCCGAATGTTTGCTAGCACACTTTTTTTCTGAAATCAGGAGTATCGATAAGGAGTTTGTCTTCCTTTTGTTACAGCAACTTAAAATTTTTTTTTTTTAAAAGTTAAAACCTTCAGATTGCGCTTAACCCAGCCTAACTGGCATAAATTCTACGAGTCATAATCTCTAGTAGCAGCAGTAAGTACTAGGTGACTACATAGAAACCTACATAGAGAGGATTATGCAAAAGGCCATTGCTCTGGTTCTCAGAAGCCTGAAGCTGAAGTTAAATATCAGCACCTCGGTGAAAATTTCTGTGTCTGCCACAATGGAGGAAGTGAAGAGAACAGGTGTTGAGCAGGAGTGAGGACAATTGAGTGGGTTAGAGGAAGGAGGAGGTGAACAAAGACACAGAGAGAGAGAGAGAGAGAGAGCAAGAAAGAGAAAGGTAGGGTGAGGAGGGGGAAGGGACAGATTGTTTTCCTGGTCACTCCGCCTCTTTGCTATCTGCGCTGAACACAAATATCATTCATTAACAGTAATCTGCCATTTTAACACTGATGTATGGTCCCTAAACGCAGAGCCACTGGTTCACGTCCCTGGCTATAAAACACGGGGACAGTTTAAATACGGACCTGCTGGGCCGGGGATGACTGGCTATCCGTCTCGTTCGCACTCCCCCTCCCCTCCCCTCCACTCTTTTCATCCTTCCCAATCCCCCCCTCCAGCAGCACCATGCTGAGATCAGGTGCCGCGCCATCGCACCACAAATGAACACATTTCCAGCAGGCCGGGGCTTCTGATGGCTGTATGATTCCTGACAGGTCAACAGTGAGAGGCACACATACAGAAATAGAGAGAGAAAGAGAGAGAGAGAGAGAGAGAGAGAGAGAGAGAGAGAGAGAGAGAGAGAGACAGAGGGGTCTACACATAGTACAGCCTGGCTCGTCCACACATGTACACTAGAAGACCTATGAAGATACTAGAGAGATGACACTAACAATGTGTTTTGTCCGGCTAAGTTTGAGCTGTCTGGTCCATGCATTTGAAAAACAGAGACACCTTCAGGTGGACAAAACTTAAGGCTGTGGTTCCCAATCCTGATCCTGCACTCTTAAGAATTTCACAACAAAAATTAGTTATTAGTTAAAAGAAAAACCTGGAATTAACCTCTCTGTGCTCTGCCCACAAATGCATTCTTTTGTAATAAGACTGTTAAAATCCCATCTGCCCTGATATGTTGTCTGGCTTTAGATCATTCTGTAGCATGACACAGTCTTTTTTGCCAAAAGTTACTCTACTTGTCAAACTGATAAAATCATGCATGGAACGCCTCCCATTGTTTTAACGTAATGAACTCAACCACAGCAAGAACAAAGTACATATAGCACAAAGTTGCTATACAGAAAGTTTAATTCTCTGGTTTAAGTAGACATAGCAGTTAGTACGGTGTTACCACATAACCAGCCATGTTGAAACAGGTTTCTTGAGAAATATGCCATAAGATGATTCGAAAATGGCTGGGGGAGGTGCACTATGAGACTGAGGTATATTGCACACAATATTCTAAGTCTATTCCTCAGTTAAACTGTGCATTTTATCTGCAGTATGTTTTATGGAATATATTTGTGTATGATTTACAAAACTAGAATCAAACTGGATTTTCATCTTTCATTTTTGGTGTGCTTAATTTTTTATTGTGGCAGATTTTTTAATATCAAGAAAGCTGCTATTGTGTTATCAGTTTTATTTCAGCATGGCCATCTTTGTGGAGAGGTGTGCACTGTTTCACAACCAGTGTGTCATGATTGGCCCCTCCCAGTCTTCCATGTGCTTTTGTTTACTTGTACATGTGCTTTTTGTTTTGATTCTTCCCTGTCCTGCCCCCTTGTTTCCAGACCCTGCCCTTGATTGTTTTCACCTGTGTTTATCACCTGTGTCTTGTTTGCCCATTGTATTTGAAGCCCTGAGTTTTCCCTAGTCCCTTGCTGGTGTTTGATTAGTATGGAAGTGTTTGACTTGTTTTGTATTGTTTGAAGTGTTTGATGTATTGTTTCTTCCGGCTTCTGTTGTCTTTATCCTGTGTTCCTTTGTTGTCATGTTTGTACCCCAATCTCTCCGTGTTGGCTCTGTGACCCGGGACCGTCTTGACCATGACTCTGGATTTGCACCTGATAAATCTCGGTCTTTTCAGCATATGCGTCCGCCTCCTCATCGCTCCCCGGCATTACACAGGGTTCTCACTCTCCTCTTTCCCCCCTCATTGCTCGCTAACAGCTCAACACAGAACCAGAGCATTTCAAACACAGACAACCAACAGTCTCCTAGTTAATCTGATAAATAAAGTTACGAGTAATAAATATTTTATGTCCATTCTGCTGGTGGAATGGTCACTAAGGGCTAAATGAAACTAAGCAGATTGGAAGTAACAACGCATTTGCCACCATGCTAACTCTAGCTCAATTACATAACAAAAAAATCTACATTAAGTCCACCCTAATAGTGAGATTTTCACTCAAAAATAAAATAAATATAATTTGAATTAATAACGCACTGTACAATTTCAGTATTTTGACAAAAATCAGTCAACAGCATTTTTGTCCAACCTTGCAAAAGTTGCTATCAAAGAATATATTTTTTGGTGGAGCATAGATAGGACTTATAGAGGTGGAGTCCTACCTCCCTTTTTGGCATGTTTATTTTAAGAGTATGGAGCACAACTGCTGCATATTTCAGTGTTTTTTCTGCTCTAACACACCGGATCCAACTAATCGGCTAATTACCAAACTCTTTCTGAGTTGCAGTGGGTGTGTTGGAACAGGAATAACAGTAAAATGTGCAGCATGGGGGGAGTACTCCATGATGAGGATTGGGGACCACTGGAAGACAGCATGAACTGCGAATCGCAGCGAAACTCTCGACTAAGCCCCGCTAACCACAATTCCTCTCCTAATCCAAAGCCAGCCTTCTCAAATTTATTACCGCATAACCAAATCGGGTTAGCATGCGGTTATTTCCGTGGGCAAATAAATATTTCCATAATATCCCGCACTGGGCCCTTCCTCAGCAGGGCTGAGCTATTAAAGAGATTGCATTAGAGTGTGGATGGTGCTAGAGAAAGACGGCTGTGCTGCCACATTTTTGTGCCAATGGACCACGACATGCCATTCTAATAGCTGAAGTCATTTGCAGAGAGAGCCTGGGTAATTTGAGAATGGGCGTCAGCAGGCTGACCCCTCTTTCCTCTCATTTGGATATGGTCGTTTTTGTTTGGGGGCATGGGGATCGGAGGGGTCATTTGTCCTCATTAGACTGCCTGAGAGAAGTAGCAGCAATGTCCAACACGTGCTTCTAACACAAGCAGAGGAAGTGGCAAGAATCAATCTACTGTCAGTGTGACGAGGAAGCAGCCAGGAAAGATGGGCACTGTAAAGGGGGGCTGGGGAGGTAGCAGTGAGGACATCATGACGTGAGAGCAGAACACGTTGAGTATGTTATCAGCAGATGTGTCTGGATGTCACTGATATTCTTCAGGTAAAGCAATAACTTGACAAAAATACAGTTTACAATTTTAGACAGCTTTAGCTCTGTAGTGTATGACATACCAGGGGTGGAAAATAAAGTAATTGTAGTTTGTTCCTACGCTTAAGTCTCATATTATTATAATTGAATGCTTGCACTTTTACTGAATTACATTTCCAATGCAATCCTGATAATCAGTCAGGTTTCTGTGCATTTGAAATGCTCATGTCATTGTAAAATAAAAACGGCTCCCAGTTATGCTAATTGTTTTTTGTGTGAGGATGAGCACTGCTGATCAGACCAGACAAAAAATGTATTTTCTTTAATTACATTTTACATTTTAGTGCGCATGTTTAACTGTTGATACTTTTATATATTTTTATATTTCTGGCTCCACACTGAAAAAAAATGAGTAAACTGGGTTGTTTGACTTTTGACTTTAAATAAATGAATTGTGCTCTCTGGTTCACCTAAAATGACAAAAATAAACAAAAGTACATTTCAATGAATGAAAAAAACTGAAGATCAATTGCAATGAAACCCCAATACATTGCACTTAAATGTTTCAATTGTGTTACATTAGCAATTGTACTTTGACTTTATGTTGAGGTAAAAAGTCTACTCTGAGCACAGCCATTCCATTTGACTGTGGCATTACCGAATTAAGTTCATACAACAATTGGGTGTACTTTTTTAAATGACGGAGATTTCCATACTTTTCTCTGCACTTTTCCATCCCTCTGAAATACAATTATAAATAAATATATAAAAAATATATTAATAAATATTTTGAAAATTG
Organism: Pygocentrus nattereri; assembly: GCF_015220715.1. Lineage (NCBI taxonomy): Eukaryota > Metazoa > Chordata > Actinopteri > Characiformes > Serrasalmidae > Pygocentrus > Pygocentrus nattereri. Next base: position 38,374,228 of record NC_051212.1, on the reverse strand, counting down.
GTCAAAAGTACAGGTAAGGTTGGGCTACACAATAGGCTTGAGATTTCCTATGCAATTTACTATCAGTCTAATCACACCTCCTAGATATTGTCGATGGTTTAGTAGTCTCTGCTACAGGTTTAATAACAAAAAAATTACTTTTTGTTAAAATAATAAAACAGCTAAAGCTTAAGCATGTGAAAACCTAAGAGCTGTAATCACTCTTTCGTGTTCTCTGAAGGAAGCTATTTGACAGGTGGAAGTATGCTACGTTTAACAAGTACTACCACAGGGGGGTAAAAGATCTACCTCACACTGCTATACATATATATTTATATATACATATTCTAAGGTCAGACAACGCATCAGTTCTAATTGAGGACATGGATTAACATTACACATGTAAAGAAAACACACTGAAGGAAAACTGACTGTGAGACAAATGTTATTAATCACCTTTGTGCCCCGTAAAGCCACATGCAGCATGTTTTGCAGACATTTAAAATGTCACACCTGATTGCCAGCTGCAATAAATGGAAACTCTCGGCAATGGATCATACTACAGCTTAAGCTTACTTCACTATTCACTGGGTACTGCTATTATTGCTATCACTACTACTCAGCTTGGTATGTTTATAACACTAACTCATACAGTATCAGGCCCCACATATCTAATTGAGATTACTGAACAACACAGTGTGGTTTGAGACATGTAGTTTGCACAGAGCTAATTGCTAGTTATAAGCTTCCGTTGTTTGTCAGCTGCATTAGCCTGATAGCTTCAGTGGCAAACTAAAGAGGCAAACTTTGAACACCACATGTGTTGGCTAATCAGCTACACTTTGTGAAAATTTGTGTCACTTTCATTTTTCACAGAACTATCACTTTAAAAACGAGAACGAGAAGCTATTAAGAAGCTATACAGATCATGCTACCATCATCATGCTGTCATTACTGTGATTACTGTCAGTAACTATAGTGTCTCTTGAAGCATTTATCTTCCTGAGGTCATCTTAGAATCTCTCTCACACACGCGCACACACACACACACACACACACACACACACACACACACACACACACACACACACACCCCATATCCCCTCTGTGGACAGCCTGATTTACAGTTAAATGACACTGCTGACCATTCAGACAGACCAAAATTGGACTCCTCCTCCACTAAGCTTGTTCCTCCATAAGAAAACGGACCAGCTCCAGTGCGCTTTGAAATTTATGAAAATTGTGTTTCTAATATTCCTCCTGCCCGGCTGATAACAGCCTTGTTAAATCAATTGGGGAAGATTACACTGGATAAAAAAATCAATGGTGGCCTGTAATTGCATATTATAAAGTTATTTTCTGCATTGATATTGATAATATGTATGTTTACATTTGGTGTGATTAAAATCAATGTTGTAAAGTGAGTTATGACATCTTCCCCCCCTTGATGAGGAACATTTATGGAGCATGGCTAATAGGATTGTTGATGCTCCGCTTGGATTGCCGTCATCTATCTCTATAGAGAAGGCTTCCGGGCCCACTGAATGTAGCTCTCGATCTAATCTCTCTCTAGCTTGTTCTCTCTCTCGCGCTCTCTCTCTCCAATTCCTATCAATCTCTTCTTTCTCCTCAGCCTTTTGTAGACACTAAATTTGAGCTTTATCAATACATTTCAAATGCATATATAAACATTGTTGCTGCATTGTGTTTTGTTGTTGTTATCGTCTGTTTGCTGTCAATGTTCCTTATTATTTCAGTCATATATGTCATAACTTATTCACATAACAGTTTTTTCCCCCAAAAGGCAAAAACCGCAGTGTCATTTGTCACATCAGGAGGCAATATCATTGGCAAAGTGTGACAACAGAGCCTAAAAACGCACCAAAGCAAAGAATGTGACACCCAAAGTGCATTATCGTTTCATACCATGTAGAGGGTTTTATAAACATCACAATTTAATCTAGAAAATTTCCCTGTTTGTACATTTCGCTCTGATTCAATCTTCTATTAGAGCTTGGATCCCTCACCAGTACTTGGGCCCATCACCCAAATGAGATTGCACTGCTTTGAAGGATGGGCGCTCCTCTCCCAATTGTTTTTTCACCCCTCCCTAAATAGCTGTGTCACTTTACACCGCCACCATGCGTCTACTCTGCTGCTCTTCAGCACCTATGACGGCTCTTCTCCTAATTGTGTTATGGGGCTCTTTGGATGATGCGTTTTACTTTCGGACGCAATGTTTTCTGGATGTTCCCCCCATATCAGGTGCCGCTCCCACAGTTTGTGTGCGTAATCAGATCCACCTCTGGGAAACCACTGCAGCCTAAAACCGCTCGTACATACACACACAAACACACACTGCTGTCTGAAATAGAAACACTGAAGCTTGACAACGTGAACAGACACCAGCTGATGATGATCATTTTCAAGATTCATTTTTTAGTATGTTTTAATAGATTTTTTCATCACTTCTACATACTGTTAGAAAAATCTAAACCAATAAATATGATGTCTAATTAGATTATTTTAACCCCTTATTTAAACCACAAAGGCCCATATGGGCACACAATAGAAGTTCCTCCTTACAATTTAGCTTCTGAAGAGATACTGCATAAAAAAATATGAGATTAATGAAAATTAATAAAGGAATAATAAGCCTGCAGTTTAAGAGAATCAAACTGCTTTGAGCAAGAAAATATTACAGGCTCCACGAGATTCACCCTGAAGAGTTTTTGTACTGTAAAAGTGACTTTTTTCAGAGTAAATGTTTCTTGATTACTGAATTTCATGTCAGTCACAGAATTTGTTCATGTTATTTTAATAACCTTCATAGTGTCAGCAATATAATACCATTTTAGAACATAAGCACAAGGCCACCACATGGCTTAATTATTCTAGATTCTAGTTAATCTTAAGCTTCCTTAAGATAACATCCACATTGAAATATTAGTCCATTTTTTTAATGTTTTTATTCATAGATTTAAAAATGCACTATATGTCACGTACATAAGATATAATGCAATTTAATCATTTTAATTGCCACATTTCCCACATTCTCATACAAATCATATTTATTCTGATGAATATATTTTGCTGTAATTAGGGCTGAAAGCTTTTCAACTGCACTGAAATAACTGCGATTTGTCTTGTTACAATAAAAGTTTCACCTGTAACAGAGATGTGTATTCGGCTTATGTAAACAAATAACTAATCCTCTTTAAAAAAACCTTTAAAATCATTAACCCTAAAGCAAAATGTGTGAGGTTGTGCCCCACTCTCCTCTACATAATTGAGAATGGTCCACAAAATGATATTAAATATTTGTACGATGCTATTGGTGGATTGTTCATCTATTGTAATTAATAAAAAGCTAAAGAAGATAAAGTCACTATGAACTTTAGACTCCTGCTTGGTTCTTATCAAAAGCACTTCCTGTGCAAAGGACAGCAGTGGGTCATGGGTTTGGGGAAGGAAAAGCACTTTCCCTTTAGCCGTCATTCCATTTTTTATTATTAAGGAGGTAGGCTTGTCCATTAGGCAAAATTCATGGAGATTACCTTCAGTGTGGTGTAACGCTGAAGCCTGGGTTGGTGTGAGGCAGGCGGGGGTGGCAGGGCCCCTCTACTTCCCTGCTGCAGTCCACCGGTGAAGCTTTAACTTTAATTAAAAGTTTCTTCCCTGTAGGTGACCTACTTCCTCTGCCAAGGTGAGGGAGTGTCAAGGAAAGCGACAAAACTGATTGCTGAAGAAAAAAAAAGGGGAAAAAAAAGGACGGAGGAAACAAGGTGCAGAAAGGAAAAGTGTGAGCTTTAAGGAGAGCCACACTTTATGGGTTTGACATCTGTGCAGAAATCTTTCATGATGAAGAATCTGTTCTTGTCCATTATTTCCACTTTGGCACAAGAAATAGGGTACAGTTCTTTTAATTGAATTAATGAATACATGTATGTAAATCCTAAAACATTTTTGTCTGGCCATAAACAATTACTATTATTATTTCTTTTATTGTCTCAATCATAACAATAATAAAAATAAGAAGAAGAAGAAGCAGTAGAGGAAGTAATATTATAATTAGAAATAAAAGTAAAAATTGCAAAAAATTAACATATCCCTCATATGTCCAAATTGTAATTTATTTTACTTTTAAAGTCATGTCAATGGAAAGTGACTTTTTCCAAAGTCATTTTGGTCCATTTCTTGTAGTTCATTCATCATGAAATTTACATACAACGTAAAGGTCAACAGGCATTTTCAAATTATGTCAAAAACTGGAAAACGACAAAAATGGAGATACAAGGTTTTCTTCCAACAGCAGCGATATATTAACATGGGTAATATATTTTCAGTGTTATGGAAAAACCTTGGTTTTAATGGTTTAAAACCATTTACCAGGGCAAGAGGTGTGGCTTTGCTTGCAAAAAACCTTTTAACATAACATAACACTTACATTTAATATACCTGCAAACATAAATGCTAGTGAGTTAATGTTTTCAGATATGTCCTCCCCGACTCTGGCCACAACATCACCAGCAAACTTTAATTTAATGAAGCATTGGTCATGTATAATTTCCTCAAGACTTTTGCACTATATACATGTAGGAGTTCCCAAAACTGGAGAAATAAAAGATGAAAGACAAATGACCTAGCAAGTCCTGGTAGTCCAACAAACTGCCACCATAAACAGTACTTAAAGCATTCATCACCTCAGAGACCTAAACATCAGTGAACATGTTAAGGATTAGTGGGATAATAAACTTCTTAGACTGAACTTTGGATGTGGGGAAAAATCCTTGCAGATGTCTTTGCAAAAGAAGTGCAACACACTGAAAACTAAATTTGATATTTATACTTAGTGGTTGTTGTTATATATATATATATATATATATATATATATATATATATATATATATATATATATATAAACAGATGAGTTAGCGGCTGAGTGAGAGGCAGCTAGAAGAGAAGACAGGAAACCAGAAAAGAGGATGTTCGGAGACCCTCTGTTTCACTTAGAGAGCGTGTGTGTGCATGTGTGTGTGTGTGGGGGGCTGCCTCCCAGCTGAGCCCTGCCGTGAACGCGACTTTATCTGCGTTCAATCATGCTGGCGCTGGAGCAGGCCAGATCGTTGGCCACCCCAGGCTCGCGGACAGTGAAATATGGCCACAATTAGCCCTGGACACAGTTCAATGATGATAAAGAGCATTCGCACCTTTTAGACCATGATTAAAAGGCCTGCCCACTCGCCCACTGATAGAGAGAACTAATTTCACATTATTATTATTATCATTACCAGCGCCTTGATTATAATGCACTCACCCATCTTTCCTCGCACTCCTCTCTCTCTCTCTCTCTCTCTCTCTCTCTCTCTCTCTCTCTCTCTCTCTCTCTCTCTCTCTCTCTCTCTCTATCTCTCTATTTCGCTTGCTCTCCTAAGCCACAGATAGATGCAGGGGCCCCTTCTTTATCATTTGCACATCAGTGGCTGTGCATTGCTCCCCTGTCCGCCTCATTTATTTGGACTCTCTCTTCTCGCGTATACCTTTGCTACTCCATCTTTATTCCTGTCATTCAGTGTGCATGCGGGCCTGCCCATCTGCCTGCGCAGCCACTTCTCCGGCAGCAAACAAACAGGCTGCTCCTGTAGAGAATATTACATAGGCAGGTCCCATCAGCAAGAGCCCTCCAATGTCATCCCCCATAGATATGACCCTCCAGCAGCAGCGAAACAGATACACAATCACCCACCCCTGCCAAAAACACGCAGCAGGGGGGAAAGTCACTCCTTAGCCGAAAAGAGTTGATAAATGGAGGGGCCATAATGAAATGGAGACATCAAGGAGCATGAAAAGGAGGGCGAGAGAGAGAGCTTGAGAGAGAAAGAGAGAGAGCAGTAATCCTGCAGGAACAGAGCTGTCTTCATAGGCAGAGGAAAGAAAGAGAGAGAGCGAGAGAGAGAGAGAGAGGCGCAGAGAGGAAAAAGAAGGATCGCCTTTCGTCTGTGTTCCATCAAGGGAGAAATTACACATTTACTAAGGTTTTTTCTTAGCACGACGGCCCCCATAGATCAAACCACTGGATGTACGAGCCAATTTTCAACATGAAATATAGACACCAGGAATCAATTTCACCTGTGTTCTCGGCCACCCCCCCACCCCCCAACCGTCCTTCTCCGCATGCAGGCAGCCGCTGCTCTTTTAGCCTCAAGGATCAGGCCATGCTTTATGGCTTCCCCTTACACATATACTGTCCCATATACCTTTACTGCAAATGTCGAATGCATGTGAGATATAAGTATATTAAACAGACTTATTTAAATAAATCACACCCACCTTAGTCTATAATTGAGTCGGCAATCCTGCCTTGGCTAAAACTCCTAAAGAGGACGTAAGGGAGGGAGATGAGTCTGTTGTGGCTTATTCCAAAAAAGTGAAAATGTAAAAACTAACAAAAGTGAAAAGTTTTTCAATTAAATCATTTCAAAATGAATTAAGTTCCTTTAACATTATATATAAATATGATTAATTTGTTTTCAATAAAATATACTGTAAAAGGTATATTGATGTCAAATGTTTGAATTGAGGTAAAATATTGCTTTTATTCACCTAACGAATTCATTTTGTTTTGCTTTCATATATTAAACCAGTAAAACTGCGTGTTACCACATTATTAACAAACCATTTTACAGTGTACAGTTTTCAATTTGGTGAGTATTTATATTATGCACTGAGGACACATCCAGCAACAACAGGCCTGACTAAGATGTTATGGAGGAAAGAACAACTAAATGCTCCTGAGATGCCTGCCTTGCAGTGCATTACGTGATGGCTGATTTTATGTTGTGAAGCTGTTATGTTTTTCATACTCACACCATCATGACAAAGGATCTGTCCAACACTTGGAGAGCAGGATGTAAGTCACCGACCCTCTTCCATCCTGCGCAGAAACACATGCCGGACATCACGCTGATACACACAGTCCATGAAGACAGTGTCAAGAGTGAGTTTCTAACAACATAACACAATTTTGCAAAGCTGGCAGTTCACAGATGCACTGTAGCTACTGAAATGAAAGCTGTATGCTTGTATAAGAACTTCATGCAGTTCATTTTTATCTTTATTACTACATTTATAAAGGTAGCATTCTGCCTTCACATTTTTTTCTATTGTTTAGATTAAAAAAAGACAGATAGACACACACACACACACACACACACACACACACACACACATATATATATATATAAAATTAAGAAAGAAGAAAGTTTCAGGAGAAAGCTGTGCTTCATTTATTATGAATGCTAACATACTGAATTGTACGTCTAGTCTGAAGCTCCAGTGCGATAGAGACCCATCTGTAGTGAAGTTCAGCTCCAGTCACTGTCTGTGTCACAACGCAATTACTCCACATGCAGGGAGTGGAGGGGAGGGGGCGTTAGCAATAAGTAGAGGGAGGATCTTCATGTAAAATTCACTTAGGTGCCATATTTTTCCTCCTGGACAAGATTAATTGTATTATAACTCGTTTCAGGGAAAGAATAATGGCACGGCCGCCGTACAGCTCCAACACTCGGGCTCACGAGTATTTCTTAATCCATCCGGCAGAATTGAGGTTAAGAGGGGATCTCCTGGAGGTTATCTGGCTCCCCCTTTACGAGAGCGAGCTGAGATTGATGGGCTAAAGAGACGGCCATATTCATATGGTAATGCCCCATTGTGGCAGGTCGAGCTGGGTTTTCTTACTCTCGGCTGTAGGGAAATTGAGCCGAGCACTTTATCACACACAGTCCGCCATGTTGCTTCAGGACATGCCACGACGCCGCCTGCTCTCTGAATTAGACTTGTCCTTTTTTGTGAGACATGGTGGATTAGTTCATGTAACAAAAGACCAAAAAATGATCACTCAATCTGAAATTATTTCATCTGCCATTTCGACAGGCTATCTACACTCAGTTCTGGGGAGAATTCAGAGAACAGGCTAATCTCTCAAATCCATGAATGTACACGTTAGCTCTGATAAAGATCAATAATAAAAGCTGTAACCGATGAGAGTTACAATCTTCGCCTTTATTCTAAAGCCTTCTTTACCATTCTTTTAAATAAAACATCAGCATGGCTCTCCCAAAGGGGTATTTGCAGATATACATCAGTTAATTTGATGTGCAAGACATAAACCGGAGGCTATTTGCGTTATCAAAAATGATGAACAAGATGGCAATATCTATAAGAATTGTCAGTCTCCTCAAGAGGCAAATACACTCATCCACATTCTATAATATACAGTGATTATTTAAAGGGGAAAAAAAGGATTGGCTCTTTATGCCATGTTAATACTATTCCTTATCATTTACTTATTCCCCCTGAACGCATACCAAATTATTACAGCGTAGCCAATACATAAAGAGAAGACAAACACTGATACTGCACATTTTATCATTTGACTGGTAACTTGGGGGTTCCTAACAATTGGTGTAATTACTGTGGAGGCAATCACAGTGGAGCCCAAGTAGCAGGGGGGCCCACAGCGCCCGCCATCCTGCTGCACCCTCATTTAGATACTGACACAATTGTACTCTCAGTACTCACAAAAGGATTCTATTTCTTAACAACATACCAGGTTTCCAGCTTCCATCAACACACAGACAGAACTCATGTCTGTTTACCTCCCTTTTATTCATAATGCATTTCATCTATGGTAACTATGGTATGGTATGGTATGGATCTTTTACATCCTGGTGTACATAGTACAACATGATGTATGGATCATTTGTCATTCTAAAATGTTACATAGGTAGTCTTCCGTAAAATACATAGAGGAAAGTGAGATGCTACTGGGTGGAGTGACATGCCTTGAGAGCATGAGCTTGTTTGAGACATAAAAGTGAGCAAATAAGCAAATTATATTGCTGTTGATTATTAAGCAGTTTATATCTAGGGAGCCCTGTTCAATTTTTTTTCTTTCCACTGGAGCCTGGCTAATCTTATTAACACCACTGCTCAGGTCCTGATCACTTTTACACAAAACAGTGCCGTGTTTACACCAACATGTAAGAGCTCCAAAGTTGTTCTGTGGTATCTGGTACTAAGACATTAGTAGCAGGTCCTCTGAGTCTTGTGGGTTTAGAGGTGGAGTCACTGTGGATCTAAACTATTCCATCACATCCCACAGATGCTCAATCAGACTGAGATCTGGAAAATTTGGAGGCCAGGGCAATACTTTGAATGCTTTGTCACATTTCTCAAACCAATCCTGACCAATGTATATAGTGTGGCAGGGTGCATTATATTGCTGAAAGAGGCCGGCACCATCAGAGAATACTGCTCCCACGAAGGGGTGCACCTGATCCGCAGGGATGTTTAGGCATGTATCAAACTGACGTACACATAAATGCCTGGACCCAGCAGAACACTGACCAGAGCCTCACACACCCTCCACCAGCTTGTCTTTCTTTCCACAGTGCATCCTGGTTCCATCGCTTCCCCAGGTAAATGTCCCTCTTGTATCTGCCTGACCACACAATGTAAAAGAAAATAAAATTAATCTGTCCAGGTGTCTTCCATTGCTCAAAGGTCCAGTTCAAACACTTTCATACCCATTGTAGCCCATTTTAAAGTGGACAGTGGTCAACATAGGCACATCTATGCAGTCCCATAAGTGAATTATGAAGTAGCATTTATGTTCGTCTGGACTATGTGGAATAGCCTTTGCTACCCTCATACATCAACAAGTGTTGGGCATGCAACACCCTGCTGCCAGTTTGTAGTTTGTCCCTCTTAGGACCACTGTTGGTATGTACTCGCCACTGCTGACTGGGATCACTGCACAAGCCTTGCCATTTCAGAGATGCTCCGCCCAGTCGTCTGGCTATAATAATTTTGGCCCATTTCTCCCACATCCACCATGTTGACTTCAGGTAACGACTGTGTGCTTACTAGCTAATACATCCCAGACCTTGATATTTGCCATTGCTAAAAAGGAATGAATTTTATTTAATCTGTGAGTGGTCATAATCTTTGGTTCATCAGTATATGATGCTATAGTAAAAAAGTGATGCTAACAGCATGTTAAAGAGAAAAGAATTGGAAAAATGAATGTATAAATCAGTAATCACTCCACGTGGATAAAGCAGAGCATAAGGTGTGAATACAGTGCTGGGAGGCTAGAAGAGAATCTGATTAGTGGTTTTTGCTGCTGGATTTGATTAAGTTGGGCACAAGGTTTTGTTGACCGTCGCTTCTGCTTTGAGTGACCATTGGATTTCTGTATCCCAGTGCTTGGGCATGCATTTTTCTCCATATCTTCTGCATGCTTGCTGGGCCCTAATCAATAGGCATATTAATCATTTGGGAGAAGGAAAAAAAAGATGTGACAAACCAATTATTAATCTGCCCTGTCAAGTCCAATACAGTAATGAATTTACTAAAAATGGTCTTAACTTCATCCATTCATTAAGTGCTGATGGGTGGCAGACTTCACAATGTCACCGGATTTTCTCCGGTATTGACGGCGGCCCTGGCAGCTAATTTACAAGCCTGCCTTTTCGTGCGCAGCTCCAGTCTGCCCTAATAAAATGGAGCTTGATAATCGTTAAGGGGCCTGTCGAACAGCTCTGTCTGCCAGTGCCCAGCCACCTCTGCACAACTCAAAGTGTACTGACAACCAAACCCTAACAAGAGTGTGGCACTATGTGTGTGTATATGTGTGTGTGCTTGATGGAGGCTGGTGAATGCGTGTGTCCATGCTTGTGCATGACTCAGCTTGTATCTGTGCAACTGCAGTGGTTGACTGTGAAGCAAGATGATGGAAGAGGAGGCCAGTGTCTCCACCCACATACACAAAGCACAACCTCTACACAACCTCCTGCAACATATTCTGCAAAAAAAAAAAACCCAGATAAGAAAAAGCTCCAGCCAGCAGAGGGTGCTGCCTTCGTCTGCTCATTTAACTTACTGCTATGTCTTCATCAGCTTTTATTGATGACTGTTTTACGCCCCACTAAACCTACTATTGACTACAGAAAGATCAAAGACGGATGATGCATCGAGAAATCATTTACTGGGACAACTCTCTGTGGTAACTGCAATTAATGATTGCCCCATGAGCTGACGAGCTCCTGATTCATGTTACTAGCTACCGGAGGAAAAGCAGCCGCTTTCCTTGGGTGCGTTCTTTAGTGCTTGTCCTAATATCGTCCAGATTTGACAGGCAAAAAGAGCAGTCTCTCTGCATCCCCACACACAGCAGCGCTGCAAGCTCAAGCTAAGATCATGTACTATTTATACACTTACTGTTGTGGAGTAGCGACCCTTCCCTCGGCCCCCCAACCCTAAATTTGCATACAAATGAAGTTCTAAATGGGCTCAATGACATAATTGACTTGCAATTAGAAATATTCCAGAGCTGGTCACTTTGCAGTGGACAGAGCAGCAGCAAAATGAGGGGAAAAAGGCCTGTTTAGCATATTAATGAAGCTCATTAACTGCCACTTCACCAGGCTGACAAGAGAACTTATATATGCAACGGCCCCAACAGCTTAATTTGAAACGTGAGTTCCCCACTCTAATTGTTTTTGAGCATGTTTTTTCCTTTTGACGGCTGTGGAAGCAACAGCATTTTGTAATGTATTGCATGAGACTGTGGGCAATGTCTCTGTCATGCCGTGTCTCTAAATCAATTGGCATTGCAAAGTCAAACAACAGACAAATACAACAAGCTAAACACAGCTTGCTGTATTTGTCTGTCGTTGGACTTTTAAATTTAATTATATTTAATGATGCACTGAGCATGCTGATAATTGATAATCACAGGTTTTAAACACAGGTCAACTTTGAAATGCATCGATGCATTAATAAATATGCATCAAACATGAAGTACCTGGAGAAGGCTAACACTGGATGATCTTTAGACGTAATATGGAACAAGGTTCATAGATGTATTATGGTGAAATACAATTAAGAGATTTAAAAATGAGTAGTAAAAATTTTCAAAAGGAAGCAGGCAGTCCAGAATTACACCAAGATGTCTTGTTTCAGCTTTTTGTCTGTATAGCAAGGTTTCTAAGTCTGTTATACAGCTGTTTTCTCTTTGCTACAAGGAGTTCTGTATTTTCTTCTTTAGGTTTTTATTCATCTACCTACCAATGCTGGACAGACAGGTTACTATCTTATGTAGTGTAGTGACATCACTGGGAGAAATTAAGGATATACTTTTTTGTATTTGTACAGAAAAAACAAAATCTGGCTGCAAGATATGAACTAAAATTAAAACCTTCCCAGTGTATTTACATTAAAGATATCTTTTGCTCTCATTTCTGTCTGCATGAAGGGGTGTAAACTTTTGTTCATTGCTGTGAAAGGCATCTTCTTTCCTAGAAAGTCCTGTGCAAATTTCATTATACTTTTGAAAACTGTATCCACACGGCACCTTCATCAGACACTCACAGTTGAGAGTCTTTGGAAACGAGAAGCATATCGGACAGAGCAGCCAAGCTGAAGCGGTGCTCTTCCACGGTAAAGGTGCCACCATTCCTAGGGCTGCAGAAAGGTGTGTGTCCAAGTGCACACTCCAGACTGTGAGTGATGGGCTAGTGCAGCTCCCCGCTGCCTGCGAGGCTGAGGAATGAAGCCCGGCTCTTTTGTTTGCAGGGTGCCTAATTATCCGCTGGTGCAGCTTTCTCGGGGTGTTTGTTTGTGGCCAGGCTGTGTGTGTTTCTGTGTGTATGTGTGTAGGGGCGGGTGTTATCGTGCAGACAGGTTTAGCACCCCCACATTGTAAACACGGGCCCCAGTCGCTTCCCCCGGCTTGTTAACATCATCTGCGTCACTCAGCTCACCGTTACTGTCAGGGCCTGGCTGCGCCCGCCGCAATCAGCATTAACCATGTCAGCCTCCTAATGGGCCCGCCGTAAAAACTGGCTGACAGGCCAGCCAGCGTCGAGCTGCGCTCAGAGACAAACTGCCTTCCCTGCCTGCACCTGCCCACACACACACACACACACACACTCGCTAACACATACACACATTTACACATACTGTAGATACATGCAGCCATAGACAACTAGCACTCCAGTTAGCTGAAATACACCCGTGCGCGCACACACACACAGACACACACACACACGCACACACAGTGTCTCATCACTTCCAGGGCCAGCATAGCCACTAGTGTGTCGGAGCTTGCAGAATGGAATTATAATAACAATAACAGGGCCACCCAGATCCATTCTCCTGTCAACAAGTGGAAAACAGCCACTTGGTAACCACTGCTATTTCTAAGCTGCCATTTTCCAGCCTCGTTCAGTGACCCTCTGCTGGGCCTGTGGCTGCATTCTGGAAAACATTACTCTATCAAATCAATAAAGCTCTGGCTGAGCTGCTTTTTTAAAGCGAACTTAATGCTATGCTCGCAGTCATTTTTCTCCACACCATCAGGCTGTAACTCTGCCACAGTCGCTCTGAAGCTGGTATACAGTGAGAACAGAAGCCAAAGAGCAGCACTTTAATGTCACATCCTCAGCATCAGTTATTCATCTGACACTTCACATAAAATAACATATGTTTTCTAGGGATGTCACTATATGCATATCAGTATTCATTTCTTTCACAACAAGGGCTGCATTAAAATACAAGCAGTTGTAAATGTACTGTATCGTTGTCTCATGAAATTTGTGCATTTGTACAGCCCTAATATGTTCGCAACATGCATACTCCATCCAGCTTATTAGAAACACTCTCTTTCAATCACTGGTCACTTTATGAGTTTAAGCTACATTACAGCTCCATTATTTGGGTGTATAATTACAGACTAGCTCTATTGTAACGCACAAATCACCCTCTACTTCATTCTTCATTCATCAGTTTCTTACCACAGACCTGCTGTTGTGAGGATATCCAGGCAAAAGCATCTCTGTGGTCATTTCACTGACCACTGATAAAGAAATTGTGCATCAACAGCTACAGTCTCTACACTGTGCACCATCAGGATGGATCTAAAAGGCAGGTGTTTATAATTGTCTATTGATTTTTGTCATTGTCCAAAAGAAAAAAAAAGTTAGCACAAAACGACAATTTGATAGGAGAAGGCAAAAACTTTTAATGTAATAAAATGTAAGTAATGTTATGTAAGTTTTGGAGCTTTTCTATTGGATCATTCATCATAAAATTTGCATATGAGCAGCTGCTGGTTTAGAATTATATAGAAAAAAAGGGGGTTATTTTTTGGGGGACAGTGACCATTTGCATATGCACTAAAGAGGACAATGGAAAATCCAATTTTGCAATGGCTCAGAATGTTTGATTATGGAGACTGGTCATCACAAAAAGTGTCTTCTACATGGCAGATGTTTACCACACAAGGTGAAGTACTCATTTCACTTATGGAGTCTTTCTCCATGTGGAACGTTTGGGTTATCAAATCAGGCAAAGTGCTTTTCACAAGTACAGGTAAAATGATCTCTCATGAGACTTGAACCTGCAAATGCCAGGTCATGCATACATAAGGTATACCCTAATACTGATATGCCATTTTATGGATGATCATGATCTAAGAGGAAACTAAGTGAATCTATAAAGGAATATTACTGCAGTAAAAGAGAGTTATGATCATGTGGATGTTCAGGGACCCAAAAGTATGAAATCAAAAGAAAATACACAGAGCATGGCATTGCTTTTAGGAAAGAAAGTGAGTGAGAGTGAGAGATGTGCCCAGTAAGCTGGAGACATCATGAAACGCACCAGAATTGGTGTTGTGTAGTACAGTTATATGACATCCCGGCTCGTATGTAATCTGGTGCTATAAATCATACATAATTTCTGTTGTGCAAATGCACTAGAGCTATCTAGCTTGTGAACCCTCACTCATTATTTCAATACTCATTTATTATTTGCAAGCTTATTTGTAAACATAAAGAGAATTCCTTCAATATTTCATACATTCTGTCTAATTCAATCATATGTAAACAAAGATGGAAACATTCTAATTGTTGAATGTAAGTCATTCGGAGTGGTTTGACGTGAAATGGCTCACTGTAGAGAAATGTACTGGCACAGATTTCTTTACAGTGATGGTGACAGGAAACAATGTCTACAACACTCATATAGCCACTCATTTACTACTCACAATAAACAGTAAACCTAGAAGAGTCTTGGTAAATAGTTGTAAATCCCAAAAAAATGTTTTCTTTGGGAACCATTTTGCCTTATGCCATCCTGCAGGTACCCGTCTTCCATTAATGGATTTTATTAACCACATTTTAGCCCTAAAGGTTTCTCTCAAAACTACCATTAAAAGGTTTCAGGGATCAGGTAGCATATTCATAACTATTTTATGAAATAACCTTCCAGGAGGAAGCTTTTAGAAGCAAAGAATGCTTTAGACATCCGGCTGACGTCAACTCCACTATGAACAATTCTGACTCTCTGGAATGAAGAAATTAAACCACTCTGAATGATTTAGTTTACAATTTAATTTAATTGCTCAACAACTCAAGTCAGCAACTTTTATTTATGCAGTCAGTATGTCTACTTATTTTTCACTTTCTATATCTTCCTGTAAGAATTCTATACATATATTTACAGTGCTACTGTTACTGTGGAACCACTTTCTTTCCTTGTCGGGATCAATAAAATATATCTTATTTTTAATCATACTCGCAGCATCAATTTAAACAAGACTTTAAGGAAATTCTAAACTTAAGACATCCTAGGGCCAGAAGCTTGACATTTAGACTTCAGTATGGCAGGATCCAACATCCCCTTGTATGGATTCTTCAGCAGATCAGTCAGGTTGTAAGTTTTCATGTACAGTTGCATCAATCGAGAGATAAAAAGAGAGAAAGAGAATGATCAGGCAAGGACGACATACAAGCATGTCAGACGCTGGCCTTTGCGCAAACAGCTCTCGGGGCACAGGGGCTAACTGCCTCCCCGCTCGAGGCCTATGGGTGCTTTTTGGGCTGCCGCTCTGAGACGATGCCTCTCCAGGTAGACTGAAATGGCCATGGCGGTGAATGCGCTTGACCTTTCCCTCCCTGCTCTAATCTGATTGTGCCTCCTTTATGTAATCAGCCGCTAAAGGTCACTGGGCTATTTAACATGGGAACCCTTTAGCTATGGAATTTGCCTTGCAGTAAATTACCTTTATTATGTTTCACTCGCATGTCGCCCATGCAAAAAGCTACTTAATTCCTTGGGGTGTCAAGAGTCTCACAAGCGATAACGTTAATGGTTAACCACTAACACAAGTCTGTTCTGCTGCAAGGTAAATCATGTGACAAATCGGTAAATGAGTGAAGTGTTGGGGGGGTTTACTTGAGGAGCATTCAGGCTCTCGGGTGGCTGATGAAATCAAGCAGACGTAATGACCTCAGCTAAAGCACCTCTGAACATGACTGCATGTGTGTACATAACATAACGTAATATTATTATGTGTCTAATCATAACTGGATGTTTGATGGAGTCCTGCATAATAAATATCAATGCTGGGGCCTGAGGAAAATCTGAGGTGGACCACTGAAATATTTCAGGGGCATTTATCACAACATGGCCTTCGGCAAATACCAAATCTGTAAAAAAACATTCTCAGGAACAGAATGAGATGAAATGTCACACTCAGTATGACACTTTGTTTCAGGATTGATATTAGGCTTGGCATAAAGCTCTAAAACTATTTCTCAATTGTTTATTATTTATTGCCTTTGTATATGAATATATTGAACAGGTTTCCACTGCAGAAAATCTGAAAATATAATACAAATATCTAATATTTATATTATTTCTAAAATGACCTGCCCCGAGGAAAAGTTTTTAAATAAGTTAAATCATCTTATACCCTAATAATATTTTTATAACAATGTAAAAATGAGAAATATTTGATATTTTGAGATTATATTCAGATTTCAGATTATTTAATTTGCCAAGATTTAGTTTTACATACAGGATGTTAGCAGCTCCAAAACAACAGCAACAAAAAAAGGTTTATTAGAATAACATTTAACCCTAATCAATAAAACTCCTCCTAACTGAATTCAGAGTTTAAATAAATAGACTTTAGGACATTTTTGTCAACACCATAAAAAAAGACAAACTTTGGCAAAAGCTACTATGAAATGTCTGAGTGGCACAACCATGAAGCCACTGGCCCGATCTTTCGCGCATTTCTATAGACCTATGTTATGAGATTGGCACCCTCTAGGGTTTAGTTTATGGATACTGATTTGTGAGCCTAGACTTTTTCATAAATTTGGTATTATTAGTGTATGTTTTGTGTATTTTAGGATTTTTTAAACATTTAATTTGTTTATTTTTTGTGGATTGTTCTTTTATGTTGTGACATTTGTGAATCACTAACCCAAAGTCTTGTGACTAATTAACTGAGCACTGTAAAAAAACGATTTAGTGTTTTCATTTAAAAAGTAACCTGATTGCCCTACAGTGTTGACTTCACTGAACTTCTAATGGTATGCTAACAGAACAATGAACTGTGTTTTACATGTTGACTTACTAATTGAAATTAAATGAGCTCAAAAATATAAGGCAACCGGGTTACTAACTTGTTAAATTAAAACACTGAATGAATTTTTATAGTGAGGGTATTTAGAGCATTTGCAAACAGCTTCTACTGTGACTTTCCTTGAGGAAAGTTTTCTACAGCCATGTAGAAAGGCTTTTTCAATGCAATGCTCGCTAGAGTGGCCATCTTCTAGCTGAGTTAACAGAACTGGCAGTTAATATTCTCTTCAAAAATTTGTTAAGCTGTCCAAAAGCACTGCATTGCACTAATTCAAAAAGCAGCACATGCTAGCCTTCAAAAATTGGTAGCATCGTGTGATGGGCGATGTAGCTAGTGGGTGGAACAGGACATGATCAAAAACATCATTTAATGATTTCTGAAAGAGTGGTGTGCAAAATATATTACATATATTATACCAAGCATATGGTCCTTTGGAGCGATCATACAAAAGCGCTCAGCTTATTCAGAGTTCTGTCCTTCAGAAATGTTTGAAATTACACTGTGATTTCCTCCACAGCCTGTCCTCAAATGTTACTATGAAATGGGGCGCTCTTTAACTCGCACACTATAATCCAACCCAGCTCTGAAAAAGGTCCAAATGAGATAATTCATGTCTGTTTGGCCTAAATGGGAAAGCATCGTTTTCTAATAGAATCATATTTCACCCAGACTAAAAGCTTCCTCAGGAACAATTAAAGATAACGGATGAACATTGCCTTATTCGAGCAGACCTGTCCGCATATGCGCCCATAACTCTGGTCCAATTGCAAAACTGCCTATTTGTGAATGTGCTGCTACGTTTAATATGTTACTGTCTCATTCATTAATCTAGGGCTAATGAGATTGAAGCCTTACCGTTGACCAGTGCAGAGTTCTGCTTACTCAGATTGTGAAAACTCAACAGTTTTTGCACAGTAATCTCTTTAAAATGCTTCTGTACAACAGCAAAAGAAAGACCAATGTAACTCTTTCAGGCACTTGTACACCATATTCTATAGCAGCAAACAGCAACATATTACAAGTTTCTTACTATGTTAGTTTTCATGCATATTCTAGTACATAATTGGAGAAAATTTATGCACTGCATAACACCAATAAATATCTCTAAATGCACAGTCTACATTATGTACAATTATATATACACTTACACATCATACATTATAAGTTATAACAAAGCAACAAGCCTATAGCACCTGACCAAAAACTTCCTCTACAAGCAGATTTTCTGGATGAATTTAATACTTGCTTTAAACACATTCTTTTCATTTGGACAATTGGCTGAAACAATGAACTAAGCATAGCTGCAAACTAACCAAGCAAATTCAACTAAACTCTTAGGAACTACGGAAAAAACCTCTAGTGCTTCTCACTGCCTCATTCCTTTTACTAAATCTAATTAAATTGAGGAAACCAAGACCATGATATAATTTATGAGACAAGTGGTACAAATTAGCATTAAAATGATAATGCTCCCTATTCTGGTGTTTCATCTTGAGGCATTTTTTTAATGCTCTCCTCCAGTATAGTAGGCACAATCTTAAGACTAATAGCATGCTTAGACTAAACCACTTATATATAGGTTACCCACCACTTTGCCATTTCGGACCTGGAACAGCGGTGATTTAGTAATAAAGAGAAAAGAAATAAGTAAATATGGGTTTCAACCTGCAGCTCTGAGGTTCCTGACCCCATTTCTCAGTGGCATTATCCAGGGCCTCTAACAGCACAGCCACTGAAGTGAAAGAAAAGCAAAGCTGCAGGGCAAACAGACTGCCTTCTGGTTGCACCGGGTCTAAGATGTAGACTCCATCCATTTTCTGACAGTTTGGAGTTTGAACACTTTCCTTCAGCTGCCAAGAAAAATGGCTTTGGCAAAAGGGTTTTAGAGAAATGTCAGTGTTGAAACAATCAAAAGGATTTGAAGGGGGGTGCAAGGCTTGAAATGGCCACTCGGAAGAGGTTTAATAGGATACCTCCTCCTGGCCAGGGGTCAGGTAAATACTGCACAAATCAAGAAGAGAATATCTAGTTTCTATTATTTAAATGACATTGTGCAGGGGATGGAATTGCTCTGGCACAGGCAAATGGCAAGCAGCAAGAGAGGGATGATTTAATGTAATGGGAGGAATAAAGCATCATTAGTGCAAATTAACTTTTGTCAGCTGAGGTGATCTTGTTGGGTACTAATGCCATTGGCAGCGGCTGAAGGTAGCAATTTATGCAGCGGGGGGGGGGGGGGGATCGGGGGGTGAAGTGAAGTGCACCTCGCCATGCATTTACCTCCCAATGGCAGGTAGGTCACAGCCACCACCACGGGTTTTGTCTGTTGGAGTTTGAGGAGTGCCAAGATGAGGAATGCCCATGTTTAATTCATGCCGTTTTGTGTTTAAATCGGGGCCAAGAACGGGCCGCAGTCCATTAATTAGTACCGAATGGCCATTCGAAACAAGAACAGCCTTGTATAGGTCGCCATGCGGCTAGCTTGAGAAGAAACAGATTTCCCCTCAGCACCTGCTGCGAGTTTTTGAGATGGTCTCCATTTTACATTAGATTTGTCTTCATCAAATTAAACATATAAGCAATGGAACTAACAGCAACATTATGTGGCATCTATTACTGTCACAGTCATGAAATATTAGATGACGATTACCTGCCATAGAAATAATTTCAAAAACTCAAAAATTACTCACTTCTGCCCTCGAAAAGTGTTACAGAGCATGTGAAAAGTCAGAACTTTTGCATTTTCTACTTTCTTTTATTTGCATGTATTTGCTTCAACCCAATGGATGCAAATGCATCCAATTCACATTATTAGTTGTGTCGTAAATATACGACTGTAAAAGCTGACAACCATGAGGGGCCTTGTGGCAGCTACACAAAAATACAACTGGCATTTCTTTTGCTAGCCAAAACCATTTTAGATGCCTAAAAATGCGCCTCTGAGAAAACTCTCACTGTAAATTATAACAGCACTCAACTACAATGTTTCGAGCATCTTCACTTATTCAAGAGAAACTGATATTTTACTCAAAGAATACAAGTTTTCAGATAGGAAATGTAATTAAAGATAAATAAATGGGCAATAGTTACTATTAACATTTGACTATGGATGCACAGAAAAAGTTCAACTAGAACTACAAAAAAGCACCAAAATCTAACACTTAGCAAATTATTTGAATGATAGTGAAAACAAGAAACTCTCCTGTGCTGGTCAGCGCAGACTTGTTCAAACAGTTTGAGCAGCAGCAGATCCCAGCAGATACCCCTGTATCTCTATATCTTCAGCCAAAAGGTTATGGGAACCTCTGCTTGGTAGCCAGCAAGTACACAATCTGCTTTATCCACCAAACTAACGTTATAGGAGAACAGCCCCAGCTACAGTTATGGACCTGAAGCTGTGTTAGAGGCGGCTTTATCTACCTGCTTTGCCCACTCACGAACCGGCAGACATCACAGGAACTCTGAAATGTTTCTACATTTTATCATTAAAATAGCGCTGATGACTGACTGCTTAAAAAAATATCAAAACGTCAAATACAGTCGTTTTCCAAACCAAAATAATAACAATGTTACATTAAAGTGTAAGCTTCTCTTTAGCACCCCCAGCAGACATTTGTTTCTCAAAAGTGCAGCAAAATATACTTGAGGGTACGTATTTGTGGCTCTGCCAAAAAAAGGGTTCAGAGGAACGTAACCTGTATCCCATGAGACCAGGTTGGTTTATTTCATATAAACTGTTTTCATTTATTGTCAGTATTATTATCAGCTTTGAACTATTGAAATTTATCAATAATAAAAGTAGATTTTCTTTACTACCTTGTCATTTACACAAAAGCATAAATAAAACAGCAAATTTAAAAAACGTTTTTGGCTAGTGTCTTGAAATTCGTTTTTGGCTGCAGCATTGCTACTTTTGGTTCTAGACTTCAGAAATTCTGCACTACTTTACTTTAAATTAACAGGTTACCTAAGTTAAAATCAACTTGTAGACTTCAAATTTTCTGTACATTGGTCCATTTATCATGAGGTGTTCACACAATGTAAAGTGCAGCTATTTTGAAATAATAAATGTTAAGATGTCTGCATTGCTATAATAAATCAGGAGGGATTATTTAGTGAAGTGCTCCAAGGTCCATTACTGAATTAAGTGCTAAATGTCTATTACTGCATATTTTATTGCACAATCTCTGCAAGCCTAATCAAAAGATACTGCAGGTGTCTCAGTCAAAACACCAGCTGTGAGCCCTCTGGGTGTCTTCCATAGAGGATCAGCCAAGCCCTGTTTCAAGTTGTGTGCGCTTGCATGGATTCATACCTTCAGTGAAAGCTTCCAAGCTGCTGAAGACACCCTGCAGATTTAGAAGCAAAAAAAAAAAGTCAGGGCACCTAATAATCTCTTTTGGAGTAACAGAAAGAGAGAAGACATTTTTAAAAAATCATGATGCATTCAAATGACTTCAGTAATTTTCAAGTAAAGACATTTCAACTGACAATTTTTCTCCCAGAAGGCAAAAATAACTGAGCTTCTAAGGAAACATCATCATGATGTCATCATTATAGGGTTATCATTATAAGTTCCTAATCCGAGCAAACAATTAAGATCAAAATCTTAACTTGAAATTTACACTGCACAAAGGCACACTGGCTATCACAGACACTTTGATCAGATTTTTTAGACAAGCTACTGGCAACATGACCACTGCTGCTGTAGTTTTAACGTGAGAGTAGATCAGACACATATCAGGTATTTGGAGAAGCCATGCAATCTGATGCTTGTGTAGCCTGGCCTACAGAAAACAAGCACCGCAACAAATAATTTTTTGACACATTTTTGTGAAATGTCAATAAATGTGTAGTCTATTTTAAGCATCCTACAATGAATCATCCTTTGAGAGATGTTAAATAACTATTCAGACGTTAAATATATATGCAGAAGTTGAGCTCAATAGCTCCGAAGAGGTTGAACTCATTCAAATCAGCATGGCCATGTCAACCATTTATGAAAATGAAGGAAAAAATGTTCACAGTATTACACGCACACTAAAGTACAGTTGCTAGTCATGAAGAGCCAATACTACTTGTTTTAAGGGCCCATATAATGGAACACTGGATTTTCCTCGCTTTTTTGCAATAAAGCAGTTAGAAGGAATTTTCATTTTAAAACATACCATTCACTACCCAGTCCACACAACCCATATGAGGAAACTATGCTGCAAAAAACGGTTTTATATTCACTGCTTCTGTGATGTCACAAGAACAGACTCAATTCAATATGTCAGCCTGCAATTAAGCCCCACCCATTCATACTGAAGTTCTAAGACATTTTTCAGCTCTCTGTACTTTTTCAGGCACACACAGTAAAAGAACAGATCTCATTCACATGTATCAGTCTTAAAGGTACAATAGCAGAAACAGGCTGCTTAATTCTAAGGAAAATACAATAAAATTGTAGGATAACACCACTTTAAGGCCAAACAGGGGCAGTCTTTTTACTTGGCTGGACTGTTACCAATGCTCTATTTCAAAAGCGATTCTTTTTCTTCTTTTCTTCCTTACAGTTTCCTTGAGTGAATTGAAGGTGGAGGCTTTGCTATGATTGGGGCCCAGGCCCATCCATTTTTATCACTGGCCCATCCACAGTGACACTTCAAGCGTACTTTCTGTATGAAACTCTTAATATTAAATAAACTAAAAGACAACTAAAAACAGCAATTGCTAAGGAATGACACATTTGAAATTACATTTTTGACACTGACCAAAGTCCCAGTGTAACCTCCTGTGAGGAGTTTGCTAAGCGTTGCTTCCTCCTGAGCCACAAACACACTCTCAAACCCAGCCACAGTTTACAGTGCAAATCTACTAAATTTCATCACTCATTCTCGTCTGAGACGTACACATTTAACCAGTGCTGCATTATCAGTGGTACTGTTAGCATGTGAGAAGGACTATTACGCAGATTTAAGGACTGGATGTGTATGGGCTTGTTTTAAGCATAAAAGTAGCCAAACACAACACAGGACTAGATAAATACAGTAACTACAGTTATTCACAATCATCAACTAATTCATTAATACAGATGGCACAAAGCCAGCATATTAAAGTTAGTTATGTTAGTAATGTTAGTTTCACTTTTTTCTACTATGTGTTTTTGTGTGTTCTGGTCAACAAGCTGGTGAAATCTATTGCAGTTTTCCCTTCTATGAATACCAGTGATACAGTTACATTTAACAACATTCTGAACCATGGCAGCATGGCTTGTCCTCTAAACAAAAGGTTTGTAAAGAAAAAAGCAAAAGAATAAAACTGTGCACACTGGGGGAAAAAAAATAAAAGTGATAGCAAACAATCCAAAAGAAAAGAACAAAAGGGGTGTATACAGAGTAGTCAAGATAAGCTCTAAGAAGCTTGCTTAAGATTACAATCTTGATGATATTAATAACAGAAAAAGTTAATTTGCTAGAATGCTCTGTCAAATTAAGCTTTTCTAAAGGTTGTCTAGCTTTGGTCAAGCCACAAAAAGGCTTCATCAAACTAATTCTGCATTTGAACATTGTGGAATCTGCTGCCTGATTGTGGACCTCCAAGCCTAACAGCATTAATAACAGAAATAAAAACTGAGCCTTGTTTTAATTTTGGCAAATCATTGCAAGTTTAACTTTGGTAAAGCTAACAAAGACTAGCATTGATCACGCTATCATGGCCAGGCCATATGACCATTTAGAAGTCTGCTGCCTAAATGTACATAATGTTGCAACAAAGTACATAAGCCCCTTGGATTGTAATTACTTTTGCAAGTAGCAATAAATGTAATGAACTATTGTTCAATTAAAAGGAAAAAGATTAGCGGTAAGTTATTGAAATGACCAACCTGACAGAATTCTGCTTTCTCACAGGATCTGGGCCAAATCGATCCAGCCGCATGTCATCACCATTCTGAAGATGAAGTGCGGTTCGTTCTCTTTTTAATTAGTCAGCGTATCTTGCCAAGAAATTGCTCATTACCTCACAGGCTAGAGACACATTCACTCATTCCCCTGAATATCACATTTCTTTTGTACAGCCATTCCAACTATGTTGTGCCCTCAGTTGAACACAGGTGGGGTAACAAGCTGAAAGCAGCATGGTAGAAATAACAAAATAATATAAAGTAATGAACAATAAGAACAAAGTAATGTACAAACAAAGAAGCCAAACAGGCTTCAATTATTTATAATACTATAATACCAAAAATACAAAAAAAGATATATTTTAAAAAGAGGAAATTAAGTTATATTACAGCTGAGAGATGTGTCAAAAATGTAATAACATGATACTTCAGGACATTTAATGATATACAGTATGTCATGGTATTTACTTTTCTGATATCTGAGACACTGGAATAGACAAAGCAAAAAAAACCCATGAAAACTATCAATATTTACAATATGCTGCACTAAATTTAACTGAACAGGACTAATTATGCTCTCTTTGCAATCAAACTTGCAGTTATTAATTGTTTTTATGTCCACAATATGCTCATGAAAGCTTACTTTGACATATGGTGACGTAACAATAAATACTGCTGTATTGCGCAGGGGTGGTACTAAAGTAAATCAAATATCCTCATAGGCCACACTTTGGGCAGTCCTGTCCTAAACATAATAATATCTTCACTGTAAAGTTTCACAGAAAGAATTTTGGAAGAGTCATATTTCTGCCTCTAATAGAGGCATTAAATAATTAAAACTAAATTATAACTATAACTAAACATTATGAGAGACATTTTCAACTCAAGCTTTTCTGCATTTAAAAAGTCACAGCCTAACATTTTTCCGTCAGTCTACATCTATAATGGAGTACGGTAGTGCCCAACATAGACTGCTACACTATGCTGAAGCTACTTGCTCAGTGAAGAAGACAAACCCCTGATGTGTTAATCAACGTATGATGAATAAGCCACTCTCCCACAAACAGTTCTGTTGTGAGTCTCAGTATATTCACTGTGCGCTCATGTGTGCACATTTATTTAGCACTTTGTAAGGACCAAATGCCCTCAGATGGTGAAAACAGTTAGTTTTTTAATTGTAGGGACATTTGGCTGGTCCTCATCAGGAAAAATGGCTTACTTAATCAACAAACACAGCTTTTATTTGGAAAGGTAAAAGGGATTCACCTTTTATTACTGCAGTTAAGGTTTTGGCTGAGTGAGGTGCAGACACAGCTAAATCTATCTACAGCATTCAAACTGTGGAGCAGGAGGGAATCGCAGGGGGCGCAAGATGGAAAATAGTTAAACATTTTAATGACTTCATAAGACTTCTTTTCCCTTATTTTTTATAATGTAATTTAGTAGAGTTGGCTTATTTATTATGTGTTTAACAAAAATTAATTACATTGATTTGATAATAATTTTAGTTTTGATGGGGTGGTGGAGCAGTTCTTAAAAAATTGGAAGGAGGCCTCAAAATCTACTGTACTCTGATCTACACACATACATGTGATGCTGATGGAAAGACTCCATTAGAACAGAACACAAACATGTGCATGTGGCTGCATGTGTGTGAGTATATATTGAGATAGTAATGTGCACATGAGTGATGTGTGTCTAAGGGAAATGGTGGTTAGAGAGCAGGCTCTCCAAAGTCACAACGGCACGGCACTCTGGAGAGGTGGGGCCCGTCATCATCAACACAGTGACACGTCTAAATCTGCTTAGTTAGTGAGCTCTGGCTAACGGATTATCAGCCAGATTTGAGTAATAGACTCCTCATTTGGGCTTAATGCGTTTTGCATAGAGAGCAACCTCCTCTCATCAGTCTTAAAGATGAATCGGCTTCCCAGGCAAAATTCTAAAGATATTAGTCTGGCGGCAACTGCATAAATCATAAGATTTTTACTAATGGGACCAAAAGTTAAACACACTCCCATCCTCTTGAGGACACAAGAAAGATTATTATGATGTCAAGACAGCTGCATTGAAGTAAAGGTCTTTGTTATTTACTGTAGGACTTGCATGCAGGGATGACTGTCTGTTCAAAATATGAAATATCTTTTCCAGTATCTGATAAACACACTGTGCAAGCAGAAAACAGCTGGTCTACGTTCTTACAAAAATCTAATAAGCCTTATAATGGCTCCTGATCCAGCCGAGTCATTAAGGAAAATGTCAAGGTTTGGAAGGCTGACCTGACTCTGAAGAGGATAGAGCAGGAAAATGACAATCCAGCACTGTGACTAATTATAAAGCCAATATTCAGAGTTTAGGTGATCCTTATGTCTACTACAAAACAATGCTGTGCTGTGTACAATTTTGCCTGTACTTTTGTCCATGTTTATAGAAAACATTACATCACAGAGTGTCTGAAACCACAATCTGAGATTACCTGACAAAGTCTGATGAAAGTGGTGTGATTAGTGTCATTTGTAATCACTTGTCTGCTATTTTTAATCATCAATTATAAAATGTGCATTTAAATATTATAAACTAAATGCCAAGAAAGTGTTTTAGGATGTTCTACTCAACAATTTGAGTGTGTTGGGAACAATGAAAAAAAAACAATAAAATAACTGAATGGAATTATCAATTCAGAATAATTCATATAATGTCAAGTTATCTGCTTAGAGATTTGATCATCACTTCTGACATGCAGCATTCTGGATATTAATTTAGTGCTATAACTTCATCATTCATGTTATATTGCTTTCTTGTCATTTTAGACATGTTTTCGTTTATCTGTATCTGTAATCCAATACTGATTGAACATCTATTTATTAGCTAGTCCACTATGTAAGATGTTTGTTAAATTGAAAGAAGTAGCAATACTGAGCTAGAGGGAAAAACAGGCTAAAGTGCACTCCTGAGAGTGACCCTGTGAAGCCTGA
The DNA here is from genome assembly GCF_015220715.1 of Pygocentrus nattereri. Classification (NCBI taxonomy): domain Eukaryota; kingdom Metazoa; phylum Chordata; class Actinopteri; order Characiformes; family Serrasalmidae; genus Pygocentrus; species Pygocentrus nattereri. The sequence goes on along the minus strand of NC_051212.1, from coordinate 38,346,882 downwards.
AATAGCAATTTAAAAGTTCAAGACATCAGGTCAGATCTCACCTAAGTCTTCAGAGCACATCATATGTCTGAAAAACTAAAGATGACACCAAACATGTCTTGGTTAATAACATTGCATCAACTTCTCTCCTTTTGAAATAAGCCTATAAATTAGGTGTGCAATTCAGCCCAAGTTTCTGTTAGTACACCATCCATTATGTTAGTTTTTCTCTTGACCATGTTTGGCACAGAAAAGATAACAAAGGGATTTTGCTTTGCACAGGAGAATAAGGGAAATGGGGGGAATGTCAAGGCGCGCGGTGGAATCAAAGGCATGCTGCTCCTCTTCTTCGGGTTTTTTGAGAGTCCCTCTCTCTCTGGAGGCCTGTCATACAACACTACTCCTCTCTCCCCTTCATTAGACACGCGCTCTCTCCCTGCGCCCTATATGTGCCTCGCCTCCACCATCAAATTAAGCACCAACAAACAGATGTGCGCACGCGTCCGAGAAAGCCAAATGTGCCTGAACTGTCAGACTTTCTTCATGCACAAATGCAGGTATAGCATGTGTGCTTTCACTCACTCATGGCACACACATACACACATACGTCACTTTGTCACACACCCTCGAATGCGCCGTCCGCGTATCGTCATTGTGCCTGTGCATGAGCGTGATGCCACAGGGTTTGTTTTGTACATCTAATTTGACAGAGCTTTAGCAGGGGCCTCGCGCTTGTCAGGCTGGATGCCTGTGAGGAGCCAGGAGCTGCTCTCTTGAAGTCGTTCTGTGAAGCGCAGGCACTTTGAACGAAGCCTCCCATTCACCAAGGGTCTCTCTCTCTCTCTGCCTTGGAAGTGGAGTGGGGAGGGGGTATGGAAGGTGGGGTACGTGGTGTGGGGGCTTGGGGGGATGATTGGTTAGTCGGACTGAGAGAGAGAAAAAAAAATCTCTCTATTCCAGAGTGGTCGATTCTTCAACCAGCAGCGCGCAGGGAGGCTTTTTTTCAAGTTCGTCAAAGCAGAGATGACAGAGATGACCCCGTCTCTCTCTCTCAGTCTCTCTCTGAACTGAGGAGGGGGTCCCCACCAGCTTCGGCTGCTTCAGTGGGACACTTTTCCTCATTAGAGGAAGAAAGAAGCGACTTGCAGCTCCATTACACCGCAGCCCTGCCAAAACAGGTGCGGAGGAAAAGGCCGCTGGCTTTACTGTAAGCTTGGTGAGCTCAGTGACCAAACGCTGCTGGCGGTGGGGAAAGTGGGGGGAAGGGAGGTTACAGAAGGACAAACAAGAGCTGATGTGCAGTGTCTGTTTCCTGACACCAGTCATTCAAGGCTGGAAAACAAAGATGACACGAAAGCACAGTGGAGTTGGAAGCGGCGTGCAAAGCAGTCAGCTTGTGTTTGGCCTCTGAACCACAGACACTGTACAAAATACTGCAATGTTGACAGAAGCACGTTTAGGATGGAGAGATCATGACCAGGTGCGTGCTTCACGAAGCAGGATTTCTCAGTTTAGCCAGATAACTTCAGCCCAAACCCAAGGCTGTCCAATAGAAAAAGAGCTGAAGGACATTCTTATAGACAGTCTTCATCTTTGGGCTTGCCTGGCTAACTGGGAAATCCTGCTTCGTGAAATACTCTCATGGGCTATAACCACAATCAACAGTGAGGTCCATTTTGCAGAAATGTGATCTATTGTACGCAGTTAAACTGTGTAAAAATCTATTTTACACAGCTCCCTTTTTGACACATTCATCGTGTTTGTGTATCTTTCTCCTCTCATTTGTTGATTTTTCTACATTCTTTCATAAACTGCATAAACTGATTTGCCTTTTTTTAATTTTATTTAGTCATTTAGCTGTTTATGTACCTTTATTTATTTCTGGCTGCTTGTAGACACTTATATACTAAATCAGCTAAAAGTTTCACTTAGAGGTGGGCAAAATGATATTTTATCAATATTGTTATAAACTATTCCATAATCACCTTTTCTGAGCATATTGTATAACTACATCTTTCATTGGCATGAATATAAAGGATTTCAGTACAAAGTGAGCATAATTAGGCCTGCTTAATTAAACTTAGCGCAGTGCAATTTGTAAAACATTTAATAAAAATCAGTGTAGTTGTAGGTTCATAGTAACTGTATTTTTATATGTGGCACTACAGGTTCTAATTTGCATCTTGATACAATATTTCTGCCATGTTGCCCAATCTTAGCTTCAAATGGATTTTTGGTGGTAATAATCTCATTTAAATGTATTTTAACTCATTTAACATGGTTTATATTTACCTCTCCTGTTCTCTTTTGTGTGCTTGTCCTCTTATTCTCTTTGCTTATTGGTCCTCACTGATTCTAAATCAGTCTAAATAATAATAAAATGTAGCAGGCTGTTGCATACTGACTTAGCCAGCAACATTATAAATGGTCTATAATAACAACCAAATGATTGGGTTTACATTTTACAAGTGTAATATGTTAAGTGTCCTCATAAACTCTCATATTTATATCATATATTCTCACATAAACCCTTACATTTATGTTAGCCTACACCAGCATGCAGAGATTCTCTAATATAAGGGAAGATGGCAGCCCTCCCTTGTTTGGCATTGTGAAAAGTGTTACGCCAGGCTTGGTCAGTGAAATCAGATCTCATAAGCTGCAAATCTGAAAAAACTCTGGATCATTAAATAGAACCCTGTTATAGGAAACAATAACACTAATATTATATGGGTTTGCTCATTACTTGCAAAAACTGTAGTGCATTATGGGTATACCCCACCCACTAGGGTACATGGTTGTACACTATTTATTGTGGTGCAGTGAGGGATTGTTTGAGTGCACTGGATCAGAGAATGTGTAGTGAGGAGAATTACCACTCTGTAATGTCTTCTGGGTTTCTCAAAGGGAAAGCTACAGTTTCTCTTAGTTTCTCTTAGAGGCAGCTCCGGAGCAAGTCCACAATGAATGGATTATGATGGAACATTTAAGCAAATATCATAATTATAAATGCTTAAATCTTTAATACAAATAAATACATTCATTGGTTTTTTTGGTCAAATACATCCTTCTACTTTCTAAAATTAAGGAAAAGTTACTATTAGAAACTATTTCAACTTTTTTTAGCCGTTTAGCTCCATTTACCCCTATTCATTAAGGTCTCACTTGCAGGCGCTCTCTGGCGTTTTGCAATCATATTTTTGATACAAGGGGGGGAAAGGCAAGGCTCCCCTTAAACCGGCTCTGGTCTTTCTGCTCACACCGCATTACGCCTTATAGACCAAACTGGGGAAGGGTCTCTGTGTGTTGGGTACATGTATAAGTCAAGTCAATGTAAGAAGTCAAAGTGGCTGTGGATTATCGTAGCATATCATGCACAGCCAAACACAATGAGCAATTTAGTCAATGGGTAAATTCAGCTGTTCTGAGGTCACTATGTCACCAGAGAACTTGTAGAAAGAACTACCACCTGGGATGTCTTCCGGCTTTCTCAAACGCTAGAGGGCGCTCCCGAGCGAGTCCAAAATGAATGGGTCGATTTGAGCAAAATCATATTTTATAAATGCTTAAACATTTTTAATGTGTAAAAGTATGCAATCATTTCCTCAACACCGAACACCATAAAACGTTTTAACACCGCTGTTATATTTTTAAGAGCTTTTAAACTCGAGCTATAAGAGTTAAAAACGGCGCCTCATGTACGTCCATGACGTCAGTGAGTGCGAACAGCCAATGAGCTGCTACGCTCGCCAATCAATCATCACGCTCTAGCAGTAAAGCCCGCCTCCTGCTGCTCAAACTCTCTGCTGTTTAGTAGTCGTGTTTTTGATATAATGGGGAGAATAGGAAGTGGCCTCATAAACCTGCTCTGGTGTCACTGCAGATTGGGTTTTCTTCGAATGCATGTTTTTCTAGCGCATCTCTGTTTCCTCACTGAATCTCAGGATTGTAGACAGGTCAAAGGCTCAGTCAAAGTTCTCTTATAAAGTCTTTGACTCACTGCCCTCTATGATAGTCACGGCCATAATCTCGACCTTGAAATGGTCAAGTTCTGGCACCACACTTCTAAAAGGGGCTGGACACAGTTTACTGTTTAAAATGTGGCTAGTGAAACGGAGCTACCAGAGGGGATTGAAATCAGTAATAAGTACTGTAACTGACATTTATTCAATTCCACACTATATGGTGACATAAACTGTGCATACATATATTAGCTCGCACACTGCAGTAAAAGCATTCACCAGTTTAGTGAGCTGCAGCAGGCCAATCACTACACACGAAATCTCACAGGTCTCAAGCTTCGGTATGACTGGGATTCATCTAAAAAAGAATCGATTCCTCGTTTCCAGGTGTTCGGGAATCGGGAGTCGACTCCAAAGTTTTGGACTCGTTTCTACGCTATGACACAGCATAAAAGTGCCAAAGCATCTACCCAAGCAGTTGACTAATAATAATCAGGTTTTAGTTAGCTATGTTAATTTAGCTAGCTTTAGCTCTCCAAACTGCTAAGATAAAATATAATGTATATTGTAGGCTAATCTTCATGATTGCCAGATTTTATTCCATTTGTCTTAGTTTTTGTAATCAAAATTATTGTGTGGAGTCGAGTCTCTGAATGGACTCTGGGTCTCCATCACTTAGAACCGGGTTCAGAATCGACTCCAGAAGAACAGTCCTACTGTTTGGGAAATGCCCCGCCCCTAAGCTAAAATCGAGATTTTTATTGACTTTATCGTTGAATTTCTGCAATGAACAGTCCTTCTTTATGGCAAATATGTGTTATCCGTCCAGTTAGGCAGAGCGGAGAATTTTTTTTCGAAGCAAGCAGCCTAAACGTGATGAGACGTTGGATAGTTGTCCTACCGATGTTTCCTCCTAAAAGCGCGAACACCCACCCACAGCGAGGTGAAAACCAATGAAATGGAAGAATTATTTGTGTGGCGTCTGAGGGAGCCAATCAGATTTCTTGAGAGGCCAGCCAGCCCTTTAAAACGACGTAAGGCGAACATCGTACTAGTGGTAGATAAGTGCGCTTCGCTGTCCGGTAGGCCACGGTCATGTGAAGCTAATAAAATGTCAGCGAGCTGCTAGCTACCTTATATATGGCAGCAGCACAGTAATGAAGTGAACACATCGAAGCACGTTAAATTTATTAAATGGTGCGGACACCTGCAAATCAGTTTGCTGAGATGATTTTATTATCTTATGCGACTTTTGATGAGTCTTATAGGCGTCAGTTCACTCATTTTTATTTCTTTCACAGCGTTACAGCAGTGGTTACCAACCCTCCGTCTGGAGTTCTGCTTCCCTACAGAGTTTTAAACATTTTAGTGCAATTGGTTTGGATTTCATTGGAATGAAATTCCCTTTTGATCAACATAAACAGTTTTTATTCGTTGAAACGTGCTTTCATTCATTTGTATCCATTTTAGGTAAAATGCAGCACAATTCATTTATTTTGTTAGACAAACAACTCTGTAGATTCGTTTTTTGATAGTAGCTGATACAAGTGTGCCAGATTTAATGGTTAGAATTAGATTCCGCTGGTAAGTAGATCTCCAGGTCCAAGGTTGGTGGCCACCATCTACGGTACGAGTATAATTTAAAATTACATCCTTTGACACATGACATTCAGCCATTTGTAGTTCCCCTAGTTAAAGGGGAACTCCTTTGCTTTTTCAAATGTTTAAGATGTAAACAAAGTCATTCAGAGTGGTTTGGTGTGAAATGGACTCAGATTTGTTCACAGTAGCAGTGATAGGAATCAGTCCGCCTCTGGCTCCCGCACAGGAAGTTATTACATGAGATTGTTATGAATACTCAGCCTGATGAGACATTTTTACAGCAGTTTTGTGATAAGGTTTTTAGTATAAAACATATATCAAGCTATTTATGTTAATCTATACATGGTGTAGGGCTTCAAGAAGGGAATTCTAAGGTGAAGTAGTCCCCGCAAAAAACTTTTTTTTTCATATTTACCACTATTTTACCATCATCAACATTACATATAAACCCCAGAGGACACGTGTAGATTTACCAGTGGTTTTGAATAGTTTCTGATTCAGTAAGTTTGCCTACAATGAACCTTATCGCATCAAACAACTTGGAATGTACTGTGTTTACATTTCAAGGGCTGAATTATCCTTTAGGAGTATATGAGGAACCTGTTGGTGTTCACAACACACATGCTGAGGTGGAAGTCCCTAAGAAGATGCGCAATTACGCTCACTGATACAGACACTACACCACTGGGCGGACATGGGACTGTATTACATACTGTGATCTAAAACTAGAAGTTTAGTCTGAAGTTGCTGCGTGAGTTTTGGCCATTTGTCTCTGAACTATTCCATTAAAATAAGTCAGAAACGCGAGCTCAAACGCGCTTATATATCTCAGCAGCGTATGTGCTCCATCTGAATAATTCATCTGTGTGGTAGAGATCACATAAATCCGTAGAGAGAGTGATGACCGAGATACCTGGACTGTCTAGATAACTTGCGGTCATTCCAGATTTATCCGTTTCCCCGGGATAAAGGGCAGTAATATCATATCTGATCAGCTCGCAGAATCGGGACAGGAATGAACCGGAGCGCGCCGTGATTGCGCGTGACGGCGGATCTCCTCGCGCGCTCCTCTCAGTCTCTCCGAAAAGAGCCGACATGTAAAACAGATGTATGACTTGACATTAAACTCAAAGTGCACGAAGACGACGGCGCTGAAATCCGAAACGGATTTGGAAAATTTCTCCTCGGGCCCTCGGCTAGGACGCGTTTGATGGTCAACGACTGGAAATGTCAAAACTTCAGGAGATAGAAGTGTAGCTTCACTTCCGCTTTCAAACAGTGATCCGTTCCAGCTTGTTTACGGCCAAGATCTTACGTGAAATTCCCTTTATTCCCAGATCAAGAGAGAACTGCACAAACAGAAAGAGTTATAAAAGTCGTCCAGATGTTGACATACGAATGATACGTTGACCATGTTGTATCTATAAACCTCTTTGACTGAGGCCAGACCCTGTGTGACCCTTTCTTCTGAAATCTGGTGTTAATGGGGAGGTTGTCCCGTTTTGCCTTCTACTCGTCTGGGAAGGCTTTACACTAGATTTTGGAACATTGCTGTGAGGTTTTGATTGCATTCACAAGAGCATTGCTGAGGTCAGGCACTATTGTTGGATGATTAGTTCTGGATCACAGCTCATCCAGCTCATCCCAATTCTTAATGTTATGCACTGATTTTAGGGTTTTGGGGCATCTTTACTTCAAAACAGCTCTAAATGGTCACTATGAGGCCACGAGGGACAGGGATGCAGTCACACTTCCTGCTGTAAAACACGGGGTGTGGCAAGAATAAGGCTCCGCATATGGACGAAAATTGTGTTTCAGTGGCAACACGAAAACATGGAACAGCATTATTGGATGTTTTTAAATGTAAAAAGTAAAAAATGGGCCAGTTTGCCACTGAGTAGCCATATATGGATCACTGTCTGGGGAGCAAATTGTATCTTTTAACAATTTAACAATATCTACTTACTACGTCACACTTACAAAGTGGGCAAAATGGTTTTCCACTTTAAGGGGCCTTAAAGTAGCTGAATTCACCAATAAGAAAATTCGTCTGGCGACTTTTAAACATAGCTTCATTTCTTTGCCTTTTTTTTTGTCGAAGAAAAGCCAGGTGGTGCTGTCTTTTCCACTCGCACCTGCATGGAAGTGAAAGGAGAATCAATTAGTCTTTCACTTTTGGGTTTGTGGGGAAGTCTCTATTTCCGCAGCTCTACTCTCTTCTCCGGCTTCTCTGTGTGAGCAGCTTGTGCCGGAGCTCATTGCTGGAGAGGAGCTGCTGCACTGGCTGACAGTGCCATCTATTGGTAGAGATGGAGAAACCGCACCTAATTCACTCATCACTAGCGCCACTGTATGATTGCGATTTTTGGAGCCAAAGACTGACTTGGCTAGACGAGTTTAACGGTGTAATCAGAGGAACTGTATTGTATTGTGTGTATATACGTCGTTACGTTGGTGCTAAGCTTTTGTGCGAGGCGTATACAGCGTTTTTGGGCTGTGTTTTTCTCCTAAGTCCCAGAAACTTGCACTGAGCTGGGGAAATGTTGCTCATCTGCCAAATGCCACTACTTAAAACCATCATTCTTAGGGCCTGCTTGCTGTGTGAGCATTCAGCTTCCCCTAATGTTCGGAGCCTGACAGGAGCCATTTTCCATGGACGAGGGGGCTGAAGAGGTCTGTTGACCCCTTTCCACCACAATTTTCCCACATCACACTGTGAGACTTCATTAACTCTGAGGGCAATTTGGGGACTTTTTTCCCCTCGCATTACCATCCTGGAGTGCTGTCTATTACGCAGCCTTGCCATATAAATGAAATCCAATAATAAAGTGTTTAGCATAGAGGTTCTTTGAAGGCCAGAAGACCATCTTTTTGACTTTACCCATAAATTTAATGGAGCTCTTTTTTCGTGTGCAAAGTGTATCCTTTATGAGAGATTTTAAACACTTTACAACAACGAATTGCTAAAGACTTCAACAAAATACACTTTTAAATGACTATACACTTTCAAACAGCTACATCCTCATATAATCTATGTACATTTGTTCATAAATATATGCTTTCATATGGTGGGAAACTCACATTCACATTTTCTTCGCTTAGTATGTAAAGATTTAAAGTTTCGGGACAAATCGTTGACTCCCCAGGACTAACATACACACACACAATATTACCAAAACATTCACTTGTCTGCCTTCACACACATTATCTTATCTATAGGGTTTAATATGATGTCGGCCCACCCTTTGCAGCTATAACAGCTTCAATTCTTCTGGCAAGGCTTTCCACAAGGTTTAGGAGTGTGCTTATGGGAATTTTTGACCATTCTTCCAGAAGCACATTTGTGAGGTCAGACAGTGATGTTGGATGAGAAGGCCTGGCTCACAGTCTCCGCTGTAATTCATCTCAAAGGTGTTCTATCAGGTTGAGGTCAGGACTTTGTGCAGGTCAGTCAAGTTCTTCCACACCAAACTTGCTTTGTGCGCCAGTGCACAATCATGTTGGAACAGGAAGGGGCTATCCCCAAACTGTTCCCACAAAGTTGAGATCATGAAATTGTCCAAGATCTCTTGATGCTGAAGCATTAAGAGTTCCTTTCACTTGAACTAAGGGGCCGAGTCCAACTCCTGAAGAACAACCCCACACCATAATCCCCCCTTCACCAAACTTTACCAACAGACAATTACCGTTCTTCTGGTGATGTAAGAACGTTCTACCATTCTCCTGCTGATGTAAGACTTGGATGCAGCTGCTCGACCATAGAAACCCATTCTATGAAGCTCTCTACGCTGTTCCTGAGCTAATCTAAAGTCCACATGAAGTTTGGAGGTCTGTATAGAAGTGATTGGAACACCTGATTCCAATGATTTGGATGATTGAGTGAAAACGTTTGGCTATATATATATATATATATATATATATATATATTAGTGTTACTGCAGTGCTAAGAATAATAGTACCTGCTCTGTGAGGGTGAAAAGTTTTTAAAACTATATATATATATATATATATATATATATATATATATATATATATATATATATATATATATATATATATATATGTATATTCACACTGAAGTTACAGGGAATGTTTCACCCCAAACTGCATCAGGGCATCCTATCAAAACAGAGGGAATTAACATATGTCTTAAAAATACAGTAACAAAAACAACATGTTTAATTCCAGGGGATAAAGAAAATGGGAAATAGTCTTTTAACAATGAATTATGACTGGTTTTATTACATAAAACCACAAAAAAATAAATAAAAATGCAGACCAGAAGCCTTTTCAATAGGTCAGGCTTTAAATGAGCCAAATTTGGATCTAGGCTGTAAATTAGCAACCTGAGAGAACCAGTACACACTGTATAATAGGCTGTTGTAAAGCAGAGAGATGGTAAGGAGGAATGGCGCCCCCCTGTGAAACTACAGCAGAAGAGCTGCCAGCAGTACATATGAAGTCTAGACTATTTTTCTTCTACTCTGTCAATTTTCCAGTATATTAACACCCACTGTGCTTGTGCAAAGATCAATTACAAAGATAGGATTACCACACAGTATAACAGCCACACAACAGCCCTGTCTGCAAGTTTCCACTGTAAAGTCTCTTTGGAGATAATAAATATCAGTATCATGTAACCTGTCTGGGTTGAAATCAGGACAGTCCTCGAGTGCCTTTCCTACAGATATCAAACCTGAAGCACTTAAGCAACACGAGCTACTCGTCCACCCAGACAAACAGCAAGATGATCCATTCGCTGTGCACTCCAATAAGCAATGTTCATCTGTCTAAGCTAATCTACAAACTTCCCTCTTACTCTCTCCTCTACCAGCGGCTCTAAATGATATATGAAGTACCAGCGTGATTTTCTGGAAAGACAAATGCCAATGACTCGCTCTGAAATGTCAAATATGTCAGTTGGAGAATCTGCCTGATCAATTTGAAAGCCTGCGTCTCACATGATCGCTGGCTGGCAGGGATGGCAAAGGCTGATTTGACCTGCCCAGAGGTAAAATGTCTCTTCATGCAAAGGATGAAGGTAATCTATTTACAATCTGCAATTCCACTTTAGTGTTCTCTTTCTACTGTAATGTAAAAAAAAAAAAAAGTAACAAAATAATACAACTTACACTGATGTGAATGTATTGTGACCGTGTCCTAAAGGGATATCGGAACATATTTCTTTACGTTATCTGAACGTAAACTATTTCCTTGCCTTTTACTTAAAACCATGACTGACCAACAGTGGTTTACTAAATGATTTTAGTCTTTATTTCAGAAAGGCACATAAGTCAAATACATAAACCATTTAATTACCATCTATAGAAGTGTAAATTCAGTAAGCTTAAATGAAGTTAAATTAGTTTTCAATTCACAGTACTAGACACACAACACATTAGAAGTCAGCTTGTCCATATTCAAGGTCAACTCATTAAACTTATCAATCAGTAGTATTTATACAAATATGGTGGTTTGTACATATGTGACTTTACAGTAGTTCCATAATCACAAACTATTTAAGGTCTGGGTGAGATCCCCATACGGTCAGTGATGCACTTGGAAGCGCTTTCCTCTGACGGTCCCCTCAAAGTTGGTCATGCAGCTGTTTAGGAAGGTGTGGCACCTGTTGGAATAGTCCTCCGGACAGTCTCTGAACAGGCTTACGTGGGGTGGGGTTATGAAGTCAAAGCTCTCTACAGACAGCCCTTTCTCCTGCAGCGCTCTTACCATCTTCTCCACATCCCTATACCTGATCACCCGGTCTGCCCTAGAGTAGAGGTACATCTGCGGCCAGGGCGCAGGTCGCTCCATCATGGCATCATAGTGGTTCTTGTGGAAGTATTTGGTCACAGGGTACAGAACGACCCTAAGCAGGACCACCATCACGGCAAACAGAGCCAGGAGGAAGCACCGCAGCAGCACATTGACGTTTGGGCCCAGTGTGGTCTTGAGGGCACGAAGAGCTCCTCTCAGGTTCTGGCTCCCTGGCGCACTGTCCACAACTGTGCCCACCACACACAGAGAACTGAACTGCTTATGGCTTTGCAAGAGCTCCACCATGTAGCGGTAGAGCATGAAGCCACCATTGCTGAACACATGGAAGAATATAGGATTGTTCTCTACCTCATAGTCATACAGTATTTCAAGCAGTTTGTGAGCAGCGCTTCTGAGCTCCTTGTACCCAAATGATTCCGAGATGAATACCGTCTTCAGAGGCGCAGTGTAGTGTACAGTCACACATCCCTGAAACAATTACAGAAAAGGAGTAAGACATACACGATACCTCCAAAAGCTTGTACATACCTTGTAATTAGTGAATTCAGCTATTTTAAGGTGCAAACATTGCCAACACAAGTGGTCGATCGTGCACAAATAGCTTATAAAGTATTTGTAGAAAAGCACTGTCACTAGAAAGGGACAGTCTGCAGCAGCTACACATGAGCCTAATATCAACATGCCCAATGCCAAGCAATGGCTAGAGGGGTATAAACCCCCTGCATTGGGCTATGCACTTGTTTAGTTGTCTAAGAATCTGAAGCCAGCTGATTAAACAAGTATAATCAAGTGTGCTTGTGCTGGTTTTGTATGAAAAAACGGCAGCCACACCAGCCCATTGCAGGCAAGACTGGACACCCTGGATCCAATGTAAAACCTTCCCAGAAGAGTATAGGCTGTTAGTGCAGCAAAGTTTGACAAAGTGCCTATTATTCCTCTTGATTTCAGAAACAAAAACGTTGCATTAGCAAGTGTTTAAGTTAACCTCACATTACACCTGCTGCAGATGTAACATAGGAGTATTGAGTAAAGGGATACTTAAAGCTTTGTACTCACCTGTGTATTATAAATTGAGCTGTACTTTGACAAATGCTTGTCTCTGCACCCAGCCCAGCCTAAAAGAATAACAACAGGCTCCTTTGACCCGCGCCAGTATTTCTCTGCCAGAAAAGATCAACAAAACTGACTGAAGGTGGTTTGGAAACAGAGCATGACAAACAAATCAGCTCCAACACTGTCGTCATTTAGCTAACTAGTTAGATCACCTGTAAGTAGCGAAAATTTAGGATGAAATTAGCTAGGACTTCGCCAGTTCGCGTGAATCGATCGTTATGCCAGCCAGCAATATGACATTAACGTTAGCTAATGCTTATTTCAAATCAGTTCTCGGCAACGTAAGAGCTAAACAGCTAGATATATATACACATTCAGGACTATGAAACCAATGACGTCTTGGCTAATTTATCAGTTTTAGTAAATAAACAACGGTAACCGAAAACGCAAAGCCAGAATTCAGGGAATTCAGTCACAATTCGAGTGGTTAACAGTAACTACAGCACAATAGCTCCTCACTCCTGCACACGGGGGATAAAAGGAGGCGTTACTCGGTAATGTTAGCTAGCCAGCTAGTGCTAACACACAGCCGCCTTACCTGATATCTGAGGCTCTGGAAAAACTATATTGTAGTCTATGCCATCATCTCCCATATTGAGTTTTTTTATTATCGCTCCTGTCTGACTGCCATGAATATACGTTTCAACGGGTCTGGGTTTGACTCCGACCTCTCCGGCTAAAGGGACGGAGGAAAGCACAGCAAGGTGGAGCACAGATCATCCCTACCACTTCCGGCTGACGTTCCTCATTCAAAAATAAATATATAAAACTTAAATTAAAAAACGTTACTTTCTCTGTAACATTATTGATGATAATTTGTGTCTGTATTTATTCGTGTGTTTATTTATTTATTTTTGTTGTTGTTTATTTATTTATTTTGAACTACACACTTTTAAAAGATTGTCCTCTCAGGGTTCTTTAGCAAAGGCAATGGCTCTGTTTAGCCATGAGTTCTAAATAGAGTCATGATTAAATGGCTCTTTACATGGTAAAATTGTTCTTCAGAGTGATTGAATGTATTGCATATGGTTCTGTTTAGCAGCAAAAAGACCTTTTTTATTGTTACAAGCTTGACGTTGTAACAACAGCAGCACCCATTTTGGTTCAGTCTGAAGAACCATTTCACCATGCAAAGAACCACTGAATCATGAAATGGTTCTATATAGCACTCATGGCTAAACAGAAGAATTGCCTTTATTGAAGAACGATCTTTTTAAAGTGCATAGTGGTATTTTGTGTCTGGTCATATCAGAGTGTGTTTTATTCATAGTTAAATGTCTAATTTCATCAATTTTATTAATGTTTGCTTGCTTGCATTTACGTCTAGCGATGCACCAATATCCAATATTTTGTTATAAATATGTGCTAATGCATAAGCATTTATAAAATGAAGAAATTGGAATTAAATTCACTTGGATTAGCATTATGGAGATTTTTTACCCCCACATGCTTACAAATAAAATGTTATCTTAGCAGCCCAGTGTAACGCTTCTCTGGAGTAAAAATCAAATATCAGTTGAAGTATCAGTCAAATCTGATTTAATCTGATGCCATTAGCTTTTTAAAAGTATATATCTACCAATACAGATATGATTCTATCATCATTCATCCACTCTTATGTCATATCAGATGAGTTTATTTATCTTTTAATTATCCTAATTAAATAATATTTTGTAAATTGGTCAATGCTCCTATTTTTAAATAGATGTCTTGCCCAAAATAGACATGAAAGTTATTGTCCAAATATGTGAATTTTCTGGTTTTAATGCTCATGTTGTATGAACAAGCTGTTTAACTAGGAGAATTTGGGCCTTGACCCCATTTTCCCAGCAATGTATAATGTTCATTTGTGGCTTAAGTAGGAATTCAAGTTGGTACAACAGGGGGATACTGGTGGTGAAAGAGCAGAGGCTGTGCACCAGCCTTTACTGTGCTTAAATGGGCCTGGTTATGGATGTTATGTCACTGAAAATAAGAAACATGGTTGCCACTCAAAGTTTGCATTCACCATTTATTCATTTTTAGATAAAATCTAGAGCAGACTTGCAAAGAAAAAATGTTACATGAAATGGCCTATAAAGAGAATGTAACAGCTTAGCATATTTATTGTTGAACTAATATAACATGGGCCAGTGTTGTGAACATGGATTAAGCCTAGCAAGAATCATACTGTACAGTCATTCACCATTTAAAACCTTTGTTAAACTAGGTTTAGGACTGATCTTAAAGAAAAGCAGCAAAAATTGTAATACAGGTCTGTACATTCAAAGAATTAACCCATACCCGTCATGTAATGTCCAGCAATTTACAGAATGAAACAAGACTTTTTAGCTAAAACCAGGTACAATTTTGAAAAGAGACCACAGTGGGGCAAGTTTAATAGAAACTTTGATTGCACATTACACTTTGTACGATGAAGCAAGTTTAGGTTTGAAGGAATACTTATACCAAAGTCTCACAGCAGTATTTCTTTGTCAGTTACCTGACAGGAGGAAAGCTTTACCGTCAGAAAGCATGCTTCCGTCTGACACATCTGCTTCAAGAGTAATGGAGGGCACGGGCATGCTGCCAACCCATTCAGCCTGCCCCACTTTTTGCCCACTGCAAGCACTTGTGCTAGCCTGCTGTGGAGGGATGGCGGTGTCTGTTGAA
This sequence comes from Pygocentrus nattereri, assembly GCF_015220715.1. Taxonomy (NCBI): domain Eukaryota; kingdom Metazoa; phylum Chordata; class Actinopteri; order Characiformes; family Serrasalmidae; genus Pygocentrus; species Pygocentrus nattereri. The sequence goes on along the minus strand of NC_051212.1, from coordinate 38,331,796 downwards.
ATCTCTGTAGACACTCGTCTGGCGAAAGGTAGTGAGTTGACACTGGAGCCGTCTGCCTCACTCTCTGTCCAACAGGAATCGGTGTCCGAGGCTGATGACAGCCGGGTCTTCCCCCAGTGGCCGTTGGCACGGGCAGCATTGCCAATGCAGACACCCAAGGAGCATTGGCTGGTGAGAGTCGGCCGGCGAAAGGAAGAGCCATTGCTGGAGCTAAAAGAGGAGCGCATGTCCTTTTCACCAACACATAGAATTACGCGGAGAATGGGCAAATAGCGGGCGATAGCTGCTCGGTATTTGGGGTGTGTGATGGCATAGATTATGGGGTTGTGGATGGCAGAAGCCTTGGCGATCACTGCAGGCACAGAGTTCATATAAGGGGTGAGAAGGTGGGCATAGCCAGCAGTGGCGGTGAGAGCCACAATGGAATAAGGTGACCAGGATACCACAAAGAGTGAGATGACCAGAAGAGCAACCTTGGCCATTTTCCATTCACTCTGCATGCGTTCAAACATCTTGCGGGTCTCCCCGCAATCAAGTTCCTTTACCTCCCTCCGAGCCGATCGGATGGCCTGGAAAATGGCCAGGTAACAGCCACCGATGATTCCCAAAGGGATAAAGAAGACGAAAATGAATAGGAGGATGGTGTAAGCACGTACTGATGGTGTGAAGGACATGTAGTCCCAAGAGCATGAGGTTTGGAGACCTTCTGGGACATAGGCGCTCCAGCCGAAGAAGGGAGGTAAACTCCAGCCAAGTGCATAGAGCCACACCAGAGTCAACACCGCCCCTGCCCTGCTACGGCTTACCCTGCCCAACAGAGCAAGAGGCCGAGTTATCGCGAGGCAGCGATCAGCAGCTATTGCCATCAGGGTCATCATGGAGCAGATTCCAAACAAGCCCCCACAGAAAGCATACAGCTCACAAGCTTTCTCCCCAAACACCCAGCGGTGATGCAGGCTGGCCACAAAGAAGACAGGCGACTGGGTAAGGGACATGAAGAGGTCAGCCACGGCCAGGTTGACCACCAGCATATTGCCTGGGGTGCGCAGCGAACGGCTTCGGCAGAAGACATAGATGACTAGCGCATTGCCAATCATGCCTGTGATGCCCACCATGAGAATGATCGAGCCGATGATGTAGTGAGCATGGTCAGGAACATCCACGGTGGGGAAGGGATGAGGAGGCTCATGGTGGTGGTGGTTGTGGGTCGGCCCATGGAAAGGCACATGCAGTATCTTGTAGTTGCGAGTGCTCAGGGACTCCTTAAACCCCGCCGTGCAGTTGGACTCACCGGAGTGGCAGAAATGCCCTCTCCGAGCTGATTGAACGCTCATGGCACAAGTCAAAGAATTACCAAAAATAGTCAAAAAGATAAAAATAGTAGTGAATCAGTGATAAAATAAAATAACATAAATTTTGTCTTCTATGCCAAAGGACCAGGAAACTCTACTCTGAGTAGAAAATATAAAAATGGCATCACATTGCTTGATGTGATAAGTAACTTCCTCCCTCTATCATTCTGGAGTTAACTGTGCACAGCATTAGCTTTTATATATATATTGATCAATCCACACAGGATGTTATTGATCCACTGTTCTCTGGTCTGGTTTTACGTCTGTGAGCTGATACTCTCACTGAAAATGGAGGTTTAAAAAAGCAGCAGAGAAAAAAACAGCCCATCCAAACAGACCATTAGTGACCCCGTTTATATAATTTCCCTTCAATGTTCAGTTTGAGTTGAAGTCCTGCCAGGCTTTCCCCAAACTCAACTGGGTCAGTTGGTAAAGGGCAGGAAGGGAGCTGTGCCCTAAAAGGGGCCACCAGGAGAAAAAGTGGGCCATGACTAGCTATGGATTTTTGGGAGGCATTAACTGACTAAATGTCATCACTGTTCGTGATCAGGGTAACATGGAAAAACAACACCTTTTGACCCAAAATGAAACAAAATGGATCATTTGAGTGGCTGCATTGAGCCAAATCAGTTATGCAGGGTAAAAAAATGTAGAGCAAAGTGTTTGATCAAATATGTAACATCTTTCTTCCTGGTTAAGTGCTCAGTGCCTTTAAAGGTAAACAAACCTATTCTGCTGGCTCCATCTATGCAATGGTCAACTTCTCATCTGCCTTACAGAAGGGACCTAAATAGCTCGTCAGAGACAATGACACTTCAATGACACAACTTCAGTTATGCATTATATTTAGAATTTATTGATTCATAATCAAATCCTAATGTACAGGAAATCGCTGTGTCATTTTAACAATTTAACATGATCCAATTACAAACTTAATTCTAAAAAAGCAGGACAGCAGGTAAAATACAAATAAAAACAGAAAGCATTGACTTCTTGAAATGTATTCAACATAAACACTACAAAGATATTTAATGTTTCACCTCCTCAGCTTCAATGTTCATGTACTCATATGCTCATTCTGAATGTGATCCCTGCAACATGTTCCAGAAAAGGTTGGTAAATGGGTAATTTAAGAAATGGAAAAAATTTTTTTTAAATGAACAAGTGCTAAAATTATGCTTGTCTATAAGGAGCGTCCAGGAAAGGCAAGTGCTTTGTGAGCAAGGATGGGTCAAAGCTCACCAAAATCCATGTTCCTCAGCAAAGGCAACTGCAAGGATTTTAGGTATTTCACCCACTACAGTGCATAATATCATCAAATAATTTCTGGAATCTGGACAAATCTCTGTTTAAAGGAAAAGGCCAAAAATACAACTGAACGCCCATGATCTTCGACCCATCGGACAGCATCCTCAAATGCAAGTTAAAACTGTATGCACAGCGGAGGTCATTCTTCACAATGACACTATCGACTTCTCTGGGCTCAAGTTCATCCATAAACTGGTTGAAATATGTTTTGTGGTCCGATAAGTCAACCTTTCAGATTATTTGTGGAATAACGCATGTCGTGCTCTCTGGAATGCATAAGAAAAGGACAATTCAAATAGTTAACAGTGTAAAGTTCAAAACCCATCATCTGTTATGGTATGTCGGGGGGGGGGGTATCCTTCATATCTATGGAAGCAGCATGCACAGAACACAGTTTGGAGCGACATATGCTGCCTTTTACATATTTTCCAGGAACATCCAACATGACAACACCAAGAAAAATTCAGCATGTGTTACAACAGCATGGCTATGTAATCGGAGAGAGCAGGTGCTAGATTTTCCTCCCACTGTCCAATAAGTGTCTTATTAAACTCAAAATACAACAAAAAAATCACTGTATTTTACAAAGACTTTTACAACATTGTCCTACCAAAGGTTAAGCACTTTTTTTAAATGTTACATGAATATGAGATGTGGTCATTACTGATCCTATAAAATTACAGAAAATAAAGCATTTTTGTAACATCCTGAGTTAGTATTCTCCCCCCTCTTAATAAAGAGCAATGTGGCAATGATAGGAGAAGGACTGTTCCTTTTTCTTTCTTTTTTTTGAAACATGGAATTTTATGCTCCAGCATGACTTTTTATTCCAGTATGTCTGTCTCACAGACTTCTACCTTGAGGAAGGGCATGTTGTTAACATAATTTTGTGGTCTACTGGCAGTAACATTTGGCTCCTTAATGCTGGTTTCAGTGGAGTTCAAAGTCACAGGTTCTTCATTACACTTGAGCCCATCCTCATGCCGTGTATGTGTCATTGTCAAAACCTGAGAGCTGAATGTTTGGAGAACAAACAAAAACAAACATCAGTCCTACCACACTGTTATAATAACTCTCCTACAGTATATGTAAGTGCTGAAAGATTCATACATTAGAAGTTCATTTAACCCTACTGATTTTACTCAGTGGATTATGAGTTATTTTACCTGTAGCTTGCAGAAAGAAAAGAACAAGATTTTTCTTGTTCCTTTGATAAATATGCATCATAAAGTATAGTTTCAGTATTGGCCAAGCAAAAGCCATTAGACCTCCATATATCTGGGAAATAAATAACAAAATATTATACATACAAATGGTTAAAAATGACATTTCATCCCAATTGAAATAAGAAGTGCATTACATACGCATATGAAGACAAACCTTCCTCTGTGACGGGACTCTGGTAGAAGGGCTGGACAGAGTCAAGGGGGGATGTCCGAAAAAATGTGAGAGCTGCTTCGGACTGTGAATACTTAGAAAGAAAAAAACTGCACATGAATGTTCCTGCATGTCCATTAATACCTAAATATATTAATTCATTCATTTATCGTCTGACCCGCTTATCCTCCTGGGTTGCAGAAGGGGTGCTGGAGCCTATCCCAGCAGTTAATGGGCGGAAAGTAGGAAACACACTAGACAGGTCCTTCACAGGGTAAATATGTATATGTTTGTATAATTCTAGTAGTAGTAGTAGTAATGTTAATATTTTTGTCTTTTAAACATTATTTAGTCATTTTATGTGTAGCTCAAGAATTGGTACATGTTTTCATACCTTTCTGGACATGCTGATTATATTCTTCAGTATTTTTTCCACTTCAGCCAGTCTGGTTTTTTCTTTGTCTGTGTTTTTCTCTGACTCTTTTATACTCTGAATTGCTGAAAAAGTAAATCAGGAATGAGATATGTTCAAAATGTTAGGGACAGGCGAAGACTGTTATGGTATGCCCTCTACAGAGGGTATGCCCCGCACATTCTGAACAAACTGCACGGAATTTAAGTAGAAAATCAGTGCTAATTCGTGATCAACGTTACCCTCCAGTATCGAGGCTTCAGCTGTCCCTCCATCTCCTGCAGCTGCTCTTACTAGCTCCGTCCACAGCCTCCCCACTCCTGAACTTCCCCTCCGCGAGTTGCCGTTTCTCCGGTGGCTGAACAGCTCCTCTTCCTGCTCCTCCAGCCAAGAGCTTCTGTCCATGAGGCGATGGTCCACCCCTGCCTGCGGTCACTGCTTCTCCAGTGCGAGACACACTACAAAACGTTTTCTACAACCAATGTAGCAAACATAACCAACAGAGGAGAACCAATAAGAACAGCTAGCAATGATGATCAAAACAGCGGATTCAAACTCACACGAGCGCAGCCTTTTCCACGCTTCAAGCTAACACGAAGCTGAAAATGGCTTGTTTGCCAGGTTCTTACTCGAATTTTCCGATCGACTTTAGATGGTGCAGCGGTTTCGTTCAGTGACTGCTGCAATATTTAAGGTGGAACGGGACATTCGAATGAGAAGCTGACGAATAAGAAGCCAGCTCCAGCTTTTGTCAAACTTGATTCATTTGCGGGAAGAAAAAAAAACTTTGCTTCGTTTCATTTAGACAAAGGCAGATTTATGTGTATTCAATTCAGACTCCTTGGCAGTTCGCGATTAGGCGTGTTAATTAGAGCTACAAGTTTGCTGGTAGCTACAGTGCTTACCCTATAAATGGAGCACAACTATAAATCTTAGGTGACTCCAACTTGGAAGGCTTCCAGTAGGCTATTTTCCTCCTTCTCGGTTAGTAATGTGAATCAGACCCCAGGTAGGGTAATCCTATTTCAATTGGATTAGTGCTGGGATTTGTTTTTCATTCTCAGCAACTCCCACTGGAAAGCTATGGACAACAGCCCACTCCCAGGCTAAGCGCACACCTGAGCTATCATCAACAACCCACCAAGAACACTGTATATTCCAAAGCAATCAACAGCCCACCAAGTTCACTGTATATTCAAGAACTACAATCAGCACTTTAACAAGTCTACTGTAAATGTAAGATATATGTAATTATCCCACTGTTTATAATGCACCATGTACCAGAGTTGGGGTCAACTTTAGGTTTCTTGTCTCATCAGAAAACAATTTCATTGTAATTTCCACATCTGAAGGACAGAATAGAGAGATTGTGATTAGGAGAACTTTAATGCTCCTACTCAGGCTGACTGACTGGCATAAGAAACAGAGTGGATGCAAGCAATAAAAAAATTATATTTAATATTATAAAACACTGAGTAAAAGGCAACAATTACATTTCACACTATGCAATTGATCATGTAAACATCATATTTTACAACCATACTATGAAATCTCTGCACAAAACAATGAAAAACAAACAAACAAAAAAACAAAACTGTTAGGAAGGGTCTCCTAGAACAGTGCTCTCCCTCAGAAACCAGAGAATGAAGCGATAAACCTGCTCGGCAATCCTACTAAGTCCCAAGACAGAGAGAGCTCTCGATGCAATAATGAACAACACTCTCGTAGAGAGATGAGAGTTTTATTCATAAAGCACACAGAAGAAGGGGCAGTCCCCTCTTTATAAACACAGAGAGCCCGTCCCACGTGCACGCAGGCAGCCAGGAAGGGCCCGACCACATTCTAACATATGTCGTAACCTGCTGGTCCATACATGGAGTTGTTTTTCTCCATCCCTGGATGTGCTCAGTTCAACATCAAAATCCAGTAAGTCAAAAGTGCAAGTGGTTTGCAGAATAAAAGAGGAACAATAGTTATTAACAGCCTGTAAGTATGCACAAAGGGCAGACACCCTTGCACCCTCAGCAGTGTCTGATTTTATTAATACATGTTAGTCACCGGGGAAGAGACAGGCCAAAGGAAAGTTAACCCTTTCATTCCCCTCTTTTATAACCCGTTGAAGACGGGTTATAAGCAATACGCACATCAGAGAGAACAGAGAAAAAGGCTCCTACACAGAAACAGAAACAGCATCATCATAAGATGGTTCCAATGACGCGTAGACGGGCTGTCGCACGGTCTGTGCCATAAAGATGTAGTCGGACCGGTGGGGGATGAGTGAGGAGGCCAGAGCGTACACTCGATCCATGAGGCACCTGAAAAGACACGGTCCCATACACAACAGTAGCAACAGCACACATACAATAGGAGCTATCATTGCGAGATAGGGCGTGAGGGAACCAAAAAGGGAGGTCTTGGGGGGTCAGATCTAACCGCAGGCCGGACAGGCCAGCCCCTGATAGAAAACCAGGGAACTGTCATTACTGTGGCAGGGAGGGTCATTGGCAACCAGAGTGTAGAAAACGTGCGAGGGACTTGAAGGCAATGGCGAAGGGCCCTCCTCGTCCTCATGGCCCTTTTCCTCCACCTCCCCCAGTATAGGGCTGCCCACAGAGTCTGGTCCCGAGTGAAGCTTATCTTAGCACTACTTTTTCCTCTTTCCAGAACCACGATCTTCCCGTTATTTCGCTTAACGTGTCGGGCGTGGACTTCAGTTTTCTCATAGATACTGGTGCCACTCTTTCTTCGCTCGGACCTAAGTATGAGGGCCCTTTGTCATCTAGAACCACTAGCTCTGTAGGTATAACTGGTCAGCCCTTTGTATCCCATTACACTCCCCCGCTATCAGTTCTTTGCGACGACCTCCGTTTTTCCCATGCGTTTGTTTTTATGCCGGACTGCCCGTTTAATCTCATGGGCCGTGACCTCATGAGCCGCCTTGGCATTACTCTGACTTTCAGCGGCTCTCGCATGTCTGTTTCCACTGGCTCTCCCTCTAGAGATTTGCAGATTGCTAACAAATCATATAAGTCTTTTTCACCTGCTTTCTTTTCTCTCTCTCCCTCTGACAGCTCAACCATCCCGAAGCCTCTCAGCTCCATTCCTCGCACGGTCTGGGCCACCCATAAGGATGACGTGGGGTGTGTAGATTGTAAACCCTATGAGGCCACTCTTAAACATTCTACACCGGTGTATGTGAAACAATACCCACTGCCTGAACACAAACTGCGTGGTATCGACTCCATTCTCACTACATTGCTGTCTCTGGGCGTGGTGGTCCCGTGTCAAAGCGCCTACAATACCCCAATTAATCCGGTTCCTAAGCCGGACGGGTCTTGGCGTTTCACACAGGATTTGCGACGCTTAAATGATGCAGTGGTGCCGATAGCCCCTATTGTTTCTGACGTGGCATCAATTCTGTCATCGGTTCCTTGCCATCATGCATTTTTCACCGTAATTGACGTTAGTTCCGCTTTTTTCAGTATTCCGGTTGAGCCGGACACACAGCCCATTTTTGCGTTCACGCACCGTCAGCGCCATAATACGTGGACTCGTTTGCCGCAAGGTTTTTGCGACTCGCCTGCCGCTTTCGCTGCGTCGCTTAGGGACCTCCTTTCAGACCTCTCCCTCCCTGGGGGCGCTGTGCTCCTGCAGTACGCGGATGACCTCCTGATTTCGGCCCCAGACGAATGCACCTGTGTTGATGCCTCCAAAAGCAAAAAAGACAAAAACAAAAGCAAAGTCCAATAAAAAGTCAACCTTTTCCTTAGAATCTCATGTTATTTAGAGGTACGTGGCCTATTGGAAGAGCTGGAGCGTGGTGCACTCCTCAGTCCCAGTGCAGGAGACTGCTCAGAGCTGTGGTGTTTGCGCATGTGTCGTAGCAACAGCTGGCGGTCTGGTGTGGAGTACTGGCACAGAGAACAAGGGAAGGACTCTCCTGTGTGATGTCGGCGAGAGTGGAGGTCCAAGCTTTTCTTCTGGATGCTGGCAAAGGAGGAGAATTTTATTCTATATATGCAAAACTGAACAGATTTCATCTGCCTATGTAGGACAAATTATGATACTGTATATACAGCATGTGTTTACCTGCTGTAGGGACAGTATTGGCAGTGATAAGGCTTCTCTTGCGTGTGTGTGCGCAAGTGGCGCCGCAAAGAGCTCCTGTCAATGGAGGCGTAAGAACACTGAGGACACTTGTAAGGCTTCTCACCTACAGGAAGCAAGGAAGAAAAATATTGTCTAAAATTTTCCCTCTAAGACACTCAAATGTCATGGCAACCTTAGCATGGAGAGCATTCTGCTGAAAGGGCTTCCATTAGGCTCTAAATCTCTACGGCACCATGACAGTGAGACGCCTAGCTGTGGTCCTGTCCAACATTTCCATGCTGTTGCCACAGCTCATGCAGAGACTGTGGGAAAATTCTCCTAATAGCCCCATCATGGCCACAATTTATTCGCACTGTGAAAAGGAACTGAAAAAGTGGTTGACAAGTAGTGTCACCATCATCCTGCAGCAAATGCTAGCCATACTCTTGTATGCCTCCAAAACATGCAAACAACTGAATATGCAGTTGAGGGGAAACTGCATGTAAAACGATATTTATAATGAATAATTTTCTTTTTTTGTCAGATACAAAACTAACCCAAGCCTAAGTTTGAATGGTGTAAAATCACCTTTTGCAATTTAGTCTGTGCACTAATGTTATTTCTACTCTTACACGACCACCAGATCACTATATATCATACTTTAAAAATAGGATTCGCCAATAAGGCTGACATTTAAAAAAAATCTAACTAAGGATAAACTACATTGCCTGCAGTAACTCAAACTGGTTAAAGATGGTTATCTGGAAAAAACAACAGTCTGAAGTTCAATATAAAAGCTTTTAAATGTTCTATTAAATGTTGAGTGTTTTTAGAACGGTCTGATTTTAACAATTAGGGTTTCCAAAGCAATGATTTGAACAGAACTACAGCAGACGTCTCCAGTGAAACGCTATAATCATTTGGAGTGGAGAGGAGTGAAGGTGCCGTACCTGTATGGATGCGCAGGTGCTGAATGAGTGAGGCTTTTAGTCGTGTGCAATAGTGGCAATGGGGGCACTCGAATGGCTTATCCCCCTGGTGGATGCCCATGTGTCGACGCATGGTCAGCTTGGTGGAGAACTTCCTGTTGACAAATTAACTTTCAGACTGATGCCTTTAATTAATAAAAGCTTTACAGTGAAAGTAACACTTCCTGCAACATTCTTATTTGTTGTTGTTATTAGATCAACAAGGACATTCAAGGAACATTCCTAAAGTAGCCTTTTTTGAAACCCCCCCCCCCACTGGCCAACTTGGATATTTTTAATTAACGACCCTGAGGGAGAAGCGGCTTAAAAAATGGATGGAAGTCTAAGTCTATCAGATTATCAGATTAACTAGGACATTGTTGGCTCTCTGTGTATGAAATGTTGTGACTGTGTTGAGCTGTTAGCGAGCAATGATGGGCGAGGGGGGGGTGAGAACCCCCTGCCGTGAAAACAACTCACATCTCCTGCAAATCTCCTAAAATGGACAGCACAACACCATCCTTGATTAAAAAAATCATGTAAAACTTACAATAACAAATACCATTTAGACATAATAAAGACACTTTAAAAAAGCTGACTTGCTTGCTTACCTAGGAAAGTGAAAATCCAATTTGCTTCCAGTTATACATTTCCATCAAAAGACAGTACTGTGCAAATGATTATGGCACATGAAAAATTCTTTTTAAAAAGCTGTTTATTTTGTCAGTAAGCATTTATGTGCTTAGAAAAAACACTGTTAGAATAAATACAAATAACATTAATAAATTAAGTAGTGATTTTATGTATGCCAATGTATTCATTTAACCATTTATAAAGCTCTCCACAGTGCAGCCTAATATTATTTCTAGTTATTATCCAATACCTGGTTTTGTTCCCCAATCCTTCATTATAATATATCAAGTGTGTTGGTGACAGAATTTAATAAATCTATGCAATGGCTGGATTGCCCAAGAGAAATCTGGAACCACACTTTGATTTTCAAACCTGCTCACAAGAGATCAACTACTTTTCCCAAAACAACTTACTTTTTACTGCATTTATATTTATTTGTATTTATTTAGTGATGTATAGTGTGCTTACAAGCAAAAATGCACTTAGTGCCTAGATAAGTGGTTTTAATCAAGACATTTGCAAAGGACTGTATCCATCCATCCATTTTCTAAGCCGCTTCTCCCTCAGGGTCGCGGGGGGTGCTGGAGCCTATCCCAGCGGTCATAAGGCAGGATACACCCTGGACAGGCCCCCAGTCCATCACAGGGATGTGAGAGACAGACATACACAATCACTCACACCAAGGGGCCAATTGGCCTGACTGTATGATTGTGGGAGGAAACCGGAGAACCCGGAGGAAACCCACACAGACACAGGGAGAACATGCAAACTCCACAGAGAGGACCCCGGTCACCCAGCCAGGGAATCGAACTCAGGCCCTCCTCGCTGTGAGGCGACAGCGCTACCCACCGCGCCACCTTGCCGCCCTGCAAAGTACTGTATATTCTACTAAAAATATAACAAGTGTATCTCACCTATTACACAAAGTGCAGCAGAACTCCTTCCTTTTAGAGACCTTCCCTCCTTCTCTTATCTTCTCAGTGAGCCTCACTCCATCTTTCTTCTCTTCTTCACTCTTCTTCCTTCCGACAATCTTGTGTTTCACTCTTGTCTTTCTCACCTGGCACCATGACTCTGGCGGTACCCCTTTGAGGCATTTTGGATAAGTGCTTGATGGCTGAGTGTCAAGCTTTAGTTGTCCTCTGTGTGTGAATAAGCAAGGGTCATTTAGCTCAGTATTTATTACCACATGGATTCATATGAACACTGCAGTGGAATCTGCCTTATTCTTGAAGGATCTCAGGCTTTCTTTTCGCTAATCACAGCTACACATAGCACCTTTCAAAAATGGAGTTGATCATAACAGGACAACAGCATGGGCCATGTCTGATAAAAAATAAGCTTTTGCCACAATTCAAACAGGCAAGTAAACAGGCACCTATATCTTATTTTGCTTTAAACAAGGGAGCTAAATCTCCTACTGATCTGATTGAATAAATCTAGCATAATTCAGAAAGGATTCAAATTCATAGTTAGCTAAATCACTTGCTACAGGGGTTTAGTCTGACAATCTGGGCAGTTATTAAAGGTTAAGCAAGACTTTCTGTTGACACTGATGGGAGCTATCACAACCAAGCAGTTACCGCTATAAGCAATTCTATATTTAAAGTTTTCCAGAAACCAGACCTTATTACAGAACTTAAGGCATCTGCTACAGAGACTAAGACAATTAATGTAGGACAATAACCTTACAATGTGTTCTATAAGACATTCTGCTCACAGACACTGCCATTCAAAGTATGGAATCAGTGTTTTCAGTAATATAAAGCCAATTTGTTGATAAATCTATAAACTTATTTTGTACTGTTGCTACTGCTCTTCAGTTAATTTGTAAGAAACTGTTCAAACAATGAAGATATTTTACATATGCCCAGAATAAAGAACAGCTGTAGATGATTCTATATGATTCTATAATGATATAATTCATATTTATTGAATTTCATGGTTTTATAATTATTATGAACAAGCTATATAGCATTGTTAATTTTATTATAACTTCATCCTCAATCTAAAATGCCTTTATTAAAAATGGTGTTCAAATCCAGAAATTACTAAAATACACAATTGTAGTACATAATTTATGATTTACCATAACCTCTTTGTGTCAAAAAATGAATAATTATTGAATACAAATATGTGGTATCTGGCTTACAATATTTGTCTACACTGTATAAATTATTATTGAATAAAATAATAACTATGATGACAAATGATTCCAGATATTTAATGGTAGTATATGTATCAAAAGAAAAGACTTTCAGAACTAACATTAATTATAGAAGTACTTACACATGGTAGGAATTCTGATGGTCTGGATCTGGATCATCCTGTGTGTGTCGATTGAGGATGTGCTTATGTATCTTCTTCCATGACGGTTCTAAGATTAACAGAGATGATCAGATACATCATGACATCAGAATAAACGACCCAAATATTAAGTTTGTATTATAATAACTTTCACTGGGAACTTTTAAAAATGTATTTATTGGACTAGCTGTAACTGTGACAGTGAAAAATCCTTAATAACCTTCTATAATATTTTGCCTTTTTAAAAAAAAATGCAGATAAACCAAGCAATACCAAAACATAATGCTTTCTTCTTATTATGCCTACTCATGTCTACATAGAAATGTAATTTTCATTGTCATGCATCACTGTAATTGTATTTACTACTTACTTATTAATATTAGTAATAGTAATTGTACTTTACCTCTGAAATCACAGTACAAACACTTGAAGCTTCCTTGAAAGTGGCAGCGCTGGTGTATCTCCCATTCTCTATCTGAGTGGCACCACTCAAGGCACAGAGAGCACTGCGCCAGAGGAGAAGACTTTGGCCGTGTTCGATGATGCCGGTTATGCCTCTTCTCGTGAGCATCGCGGGAGTCCGCTCTCCTGAACGTTCTGTGGCAAACAGCACATTTATGAGGCTTCGAGCTCCTCCTCCTTCCATGGCCCCTCCAATGACGCTCCATATTCACCCATTCCACTGTGGCCCAACCGCAGCGCGGGCACTTAAAGCCCTGCTCTCCATCATGACACTTCAGATGTACCTCAAGCAGGCTGTGGCTGACCATGTTCACCTGCAACAGGGGTATAAACTCAGACTTCACATCAATTCGATTTGATTCTTAATTGATTACAAAACAATAAAATAAAATCTAAAATTTCATCACAGTTTGATTCAATTGTTTTGATATGAATTTGAATTATGTTTAAATACACTATATACACAAATATGAATAAGATTTACTCACTGCAATGGAATAAACAATAAAAACATTGGGGAAATGATCCACTGATGTTGTTATGGATGCACCAATACAGGAACTGTTGGCAGATGCTAACATCCAGTATTTTTCATGTACATATCTGCTGATGTCGATACGTAAACATTTATAAAAATGAGAAACTGGCACTAATCTACCTGCATTGGCTTTACAAAAAATATATGTACTTTCCTTTGTAGTGAGTTACAAATGTAGTAAAATAAATAAAATATAGGTATTTTAACACAGTAGGCCATTCTGCTTCTCTGAAGTTAAATAAATATATCATAAAATTTTGGTTTGTAATATCAGTCAAATCTACACATCTGTCCAATGTCAATATACACTGCTCAAAAAAATAAAGGGAACACTTAAACAACACAATATAACTCCAAGTAAATCAAACTTCTGTGAAATCAAACTGTCCACTTAGGAAGCAACACTGATTGACAATCAATTTGACAGCTGTTGTGCAAATGGAATAGACAACAGGTGGAAATTATTGGCAATTAGCAAGACACACTCAGTAAAGGAATGGTTCTGCAGGTGGGGACCACAGACCACTTCTCAGTACCTTTGCTTTCTGACTGATGTTTTGGTCACTTTTGAACGTTGGTGGTGCTTTCACACTCATGGTAGCATGAGACGGACTCTACAACCCACACAAGTGGCTCAGGTAGCGCAGCTCATCCAGAATGGCACATCAATGCGAGCTGTGGCAAGAAGGTTTGCTGTGTCTGTCAGCGTAGTGTCCAGAGGGTGGAGGCGCTACCATGAGACAGGCCAGTACACCAGGAGACGTGGAGGAGGCCGTAGGAGGGCAACAACCCAGCAGCAGGACCGCTACCTCCACATTTGTGCAAGGAGGACCAGGAGCAGCACTGCCAGAGCCCTGCAAAATGACCTCCAGCACGCAACAAATGTGCATGTGTCTGCACAAACGGTTAGAAACCGACTCCATGAGGATGGTATGAGGGCCCGACGTCCACAGATGGGGGTTGTGCTCACAGCCCAACACCGTGCAGGACACTTGGCATTTGCCAGAGAACACCAGGATTGGCAAATTCGCCACTGGCGCCCTGTGCTCTTCACAGATGAAAGCAGGTTCACACTGAGCACATGTGACAGACGTGACAGAGTCTGGAGACGCCGTGGAGAGCGATCTGCTGCCTGCAACATCCTTCAGCATGACCAGTTTGGCAGTGGGTCAGTAATGGTGTGGGGTGGCATTTCTTTGGAGGGCCGCTCAGCCCTCCATGTGCTCGCCAGAGGTAGCCTGACTGCCATTAGGGACCGAGATGAGATCCTCAGACCCCTTGTGAGACCATATGCTGGTGCGCTTGGCCCTGGGTTCCTCCTAATGCAGGACAATGCTAGACCTCATGTGGCTGGAGTGTGTCAGCAGTTCCTGCAAGATGAAGGCATTGAAGCTATGGACTGGCCCGCCCGTTCCCCAGACCTGAATCTGAGTGACCACATCTGGGACATCAGGTCTTGCTCCATCCACCAACGCCACGTTGCACCACAGACTGTCTAGATCCCTCAGGAGACCATCCGCCACCTCATCAGGAGCATGCCCAAGCATTGTAGGGAGGTCATACAGGCATGTGGAGGCCACACACAACACTGAGCCTCATTTTGACTTGTTTTAAGGACATCACATCAAAGTTGGATCAGCCTGTTGTGTGTTTTTCCACTTTAATTTTGTGTGTGACTCCAAATCCAGGCCTCCATTGGTTAATAAATTTGATTTCCATTGATGATTTTTGTGTGATTTTGTTGTCAGCACATTCAACTTTGTACAGAACAAAGTATTCAATGAGAATATTTCATTCATTCAGATCTAGGATGTGTTATTTGAGGGTTCCCTTTATTTTTTTGAGCAGTGTATGTTCTTTTAAAATGTCTTTTAAATGGAGTACAAGTACTACACAAACTCTAAAGTTCTGATTGTTTTATAATTGAAATAAAACAACATAGATGTAGTTGAATTGTCAGCTTCACACTGATCCATTAATATATATTCAAGTATTTTTACACCCTACCTGACAGAGAACGCAGGACAGCCCTCCGTCCTCCTCAGCCTGCTTCTGCAATTCAGCCGTGGTCAGCAGGGGCTGTTTATCATCTGCAGATGCGTCCAAGGCATCCTGCCCTCCAGCAGTCAGAGCCAGTCTGCTGACTAAAGGAGCAGGCTGAGAGGGGCACTTAGTGCTGGAGATTCTGCACAGCCCAAGAGTCATTAAATGAGCCGACTGAGCCATTTCTTCATCCTGGTCCTCAGTGCAGGCCATCCCAGCAGAAAGGGGTCCAGGCAGGCCATCTCTGGTGTCCTCCAATTGGAAGACAGGCTCCTCCTCACTGCCCTCTCCATGTCTGTCTTCCTCAAACAAAGTGCTCACCTTGACAAATAAAGCTTTGCATCAATTCCCAAGTAACCCTTTAAAAAAAAAAAGCCGCTTTCAAACACTTTCAAACTTGAACTCACCTCACATGTCTGGGCCACATGAAGGTTGCCGTCAGAGTTGGAGCTCAGGCCAATGTCACATGGTGGGGGACTGATGTTCTGCAGCATGCCATACATGAGAAAAGACATGCGGTCCATGTCCATCTGGTCCTCACTATTTTTTGAGTCAGAATGGAGGTCGTAAGGAGAGCCACTCTGGTCCAGCTCAACTTCTTCATCAACCCTCATGCCCACAGTCAAGCTTTTCTCATCGTCCTTTTCCAGGCATGAGAGGTGGGTGCACGGTGAGGGTGAAGAATGCCTCTCGGAAACATGGCTGCTGATCCTGGCTTTCTGACTGCTGGTGAACTGGCAGACTCTACAGCGGAATACCTCGATTAAAAAGGCCTCCACCAAGGTGGACAAATGAGCTTCAATGCCCTTGGCTGAGTGGGAGTAGAGGTGTGATGTGACGCTCTCCTCCGCAAGACACAGAGTAACGGGTTGGACATCTTGATATGCATCTTTAATCCCACCCATGATATGGACTAGTGATGAAGAGCAAACACACACAGGCAAATGCATTAGACTGCTAACATGATCTGAATTTTCATGGTTAAGATCATGATTCAGTCTGAGCAGCAAGGCCACATGCTCTACAAAGAAGTAACAATCTCCTAATTCATATTCTCATAACTGACACTGTTACACAAAAACACAGTTTAAAAAGTGCCCATTAAAGAGGAATTTCTGCATAATTCAGTGGTTGAGATATAAACATAATCACTCACCGTGGTTTGGTGTGAAATGGCTCATTTGCAGATAAACTTGCAGATTTCTTTACAATGGTGGTGATGGGATCCAGGCTCCTAATGTCTACAATGCAAACACAGTCCGTTTATTTTCTGTCCACAACTACCAGAGAACCTATGTGTCATCTGAGTTTTACATGTAATGGTGATGATGGTAAAATAGTGGTGATTATGAAGGAACTTATCTTTGGGAACTATTGTACCTTAGAACATTCTTCTTGCAACCTTCCACCATGAAAGTATAAAAATAAACTGAATGAATTATGTTTAAGACCAAAAGCGTTATCGCATAAACCTACTGTCTCTGACTTCAAGCAATGTATTCGTAACCATTCCATGTAATAACCCTCACTGGGGGAGCCCTTAGAGGTACTGAACTCTTTAGACGTCTGGTTCCGATAGCCGCCACTGTAACTGTAATTAATTCTGACTCGGCTAGTTTCTGCAAAACGAAGCTTACACGAAGACTTTGTTTACATCTTCACCATTATGCAAAAAATTGTGGCGGTCCCCTTTAAGACCACTGAGACGCAACAAACAGAAAAAGTTATCACACAATTATTAGAAACCTACTGACAACAACAACCTAGTTAGTTATTGTTTTGAAGAGGTGACTTCGACTTGATCCAAGTTATCCATCAGAAAGCGTTCCAGTCATTCGGCTTTGGCTGGATGATCACTGGAGTCAAAAAGTAATTAATCGAAGGTCGTCATAACCTATCTAAATGTTATGTGGTTATAACACTAACAGTATTGTCTGCTTTTTATATAACAGGACGATAACAGATAAAAACACTAACGTTACACAAGATTCCTTGTTGTGGACAGCCAGCTAGCTACTTTTTGTTGCCACGTTTGTGGTTGAGGGAGCGAGGGAAAATGTTCAGCTATAATCCAAACGTATAAAAATAATTCTCTCCAAGGTAACATTTTGGTAAGGCAAAAATACGAAATTCAGGGTGTATTCAAAATAACGTTGAATGTAAGGTAAATATGATGTAAATATACATTTTATGGGGTACAGCTTGCTTTTTGAATTCTCGCTTGTATCTGCAAGGTGTATTCTACGTTTCGTTATTACAATGTGATATTTACCGACGGTGCCCATGATTCACCCTCCGGGGCTAGCGAGCTAACTTGCTATTGCTAACATGGAAACACTGAGAAACGAGTCCGCGAATTATTTCGAGTAAGCGACTTTTATCTTTTGTCTCCACGTTTGTTGTTGTAAATACACACATGTAGCATATTTGTAATATAATGTTGTGCCGCAGGGTGGCCATACCAAATGTCAAGTTTCAGTGGTTAATGTTGACCAACAATCTAGCCAACCTAGCTACTTAGGATGCTACACAGACAGGCTAGCTGGCTAGCTTAGCTAGCTAGTTTAGCTAGCTACCTACCTAAGTTAGTTAGCTAACTATCATAGCACGTTGGCTAGCAAACACAACCATGTTTTTGATTAAAAACTAATTTGATTTTAAAAAATCGCGTTGCATGTGCATCGTGGGGTTATTTTAGATTGTTTCTCTTTTACGTACGTTTGGGTATAATGTGGTGGTGCATTAGCTAACGTTACCTAGCTAGTTAGCTAGCTAGCTTAGCTTGTCAAAAGTAATATCAAAACAGGACGTTTTGTCAAGGTGCAGCGTTAACAGGTAACGTAACTATCTATGAATACAAAAACATATTCAAAATGTGACTGACCCTGTCATTAGTTGCTCGTCTATACAGCGTCGATTTTAAAGGGTTTATGGTTGTTATTTTTTAAATAATTGAATAGTAACGTATATTATGGTTAACGTGTGTGATGAATTTGTTTTTTCCTTGTTTAACAGTTCACGTTGAACATCCTAACAGCGTGTCACCATGATGTTTTAGTAACTCAGGGCTCTTTAATGTCGCATGTAGTGCATTGCAAAATCTGAAAATGTAAAAGTTGTGTTGTTTTTTTTTTCTTTCCAGAGAAGAGGTTGTTGATAACTCTGACAGAAGTAGAAACGACTCTGGTGAGGAGGAAGAGGCTAAAGGTAGGAAATGTGATGACATGGAGAAACACAAGCGAAAGAAGCACAAACATCATGGCAAGCACAGAAAACACAAATATTCATCGTTAGAGGGAAAGGAACACCGACACAAACACAGACACAAGCATAAAAAACGCAAACACAGAGATTCTTCCAAGGTGGATGATGAAGACTGTCACGATGAGGCTATAGCTGATTTTATCTCACTGAAGAGGTCCAGACTGGATGACATGGCAGCTTTGGAGGATTTAGAGAAGCAGAGGGCCTTGATCCAAGCAGAGCTTGATAATGAGCTGCTGGAAGGGAGAGTGCACTCCGGAATGGGACTAATACTGCAGGGATACAACTCGGGCTCAGATGAGGATGGGGAAATGCCAGAAGGGATGTGTAATGGGGAGGAGGAAAGGGACAATATGGATGAGCCCTCTACGACTAAGGAGTTTCCAATAGCTAAAGAAGCCGAAAGACTGGATTCCGTGCGTCAGAGCAGAAGCAGGTCAAAAGAGACAGCTGTTAAACAGGATAAATCACATAAAAGAAAGAACAGACATGAGCCAGACACTGATACCAAGGAGAGAACTCGAGGTCCAAGCCCATCCCAGGAGAGGAGGTCATCCAGTAGTGCTCAGCAGTCCAGAGATGGGCATCAGAGGTCCAGATCTCCTGGAACATCCAGGAAACAACAATCTGTATACAAAAATTCACATTCACTTTCTTCAGAGACAGAACAGAAAAGTAAAAGGGCCACTTCGCCTTCAGCACCAGAGCCTGGAAGCAGACAAAATGCTGATTACGCTAAATCACCAGAGAAGATGAGACGTTCCAGATCCCGAGACAGACATGGCAGACAGCCTGAGTCTGACCACAGACGGGAAAGGGACAAGATAGTAGTTAAGTCTCCATCTAAGGAAATCTCATCAGGCAAGGAAAATAGATCTCCCCGCAGAAAGCAAGACCAAAGTCCATCTCGACATAAATCGTCTAATAGGCCCAGAGAACAGCATTCTCCTAAGCATCTTCCCAGGAACCCCAGTGGCGACAGAGGGTCGAAGCAAGCCCGCTCTGAGCCCTACAACAGATCTCCAGCCAGGAGGGTTCGGTCTCGCTCTGCGGAGAGAAGACAGAGAGACTTTGGTTGTCAGAGACTCTCACCTGTCAGGTAAGAGATGTTTGTAATATTTACAAATGAAATTATTTTAACCCCTCTAAATTAGGGTTTAGCTGGGGGGTATGTTGTGAAGGTTCAATATTCATAAACATATTAATTATGGTTAACTGTCTTAAATAAATCTCCTGATAAATTTCTAACTCATCCTCCGTGCACCAGTATTTCACGCTCCCATATTGTTAATTGGAGAAATGTGACTAGGCCGGGGTATTGTTTGCAAATTTTCAATACTGAAATCTGACTTTGATAACAATTTCTGAAGAATACTGAAAAAAATCAGTTGTGACTCAAATAAAAAATTATTGTGAGATGTTAAAAGCAGGAATATGTACACAAGGATTGAACTGATTTACAAGCATATAGAATGTAATTTAGATGTCCTGAAAATTGAAGTCTAGATTTTGGAACAAGCCTATGTTTTTGGCTAATAAATTTGACTGTTTAGGTATTATAATTTAATATTCAATGACAAAGTTTTTTGATACTCGTAATTAAAGTAATTTAGTTAGTACCATAAAAGAATTCAATACCTAGCTGTAACAAAGACCATAATGGCCGAAATGTTGCACGACAAATCAGTACGAGAGATTGAAAAATCAGCATTTGTCTTGCACTCAACCTTGGTAGCCACCCTTCCTTATATTTTTCCAAAACATGATTTCCTACTCACAGTTTGTTACTGTGTTTCTGCTTTGTTTGTTGTGTCTGTGTTCCCTGTAGGATGCGCTCCCGTGATGAGGCAGGAGGGGGCAGAGGGTCAAGCCCCTCTCTGAGCTCCAGACGGAGGTTGAGCCGCTCCCCTCTAAGGTGTAGATCCCGTTCCCCCAGAAGACACATCAGTAGGCCGACTCCTCCGAGACGAAGGTGTTTGAGTTGTTTCATTCACCCATATACACATAAAGGATCCACATCACAGCATTCTTCTAGGGTTGTTGAATACCTTGTTATACTGAGGAAGCCATATTACAATGGATGAAAAGTTGTTTTCTCTCTGTGAGTTGTTTGATCTGCAATGCCACTAAAGCTGTGCTGGTCATGTTTTAGGTCCATGGAGCGAGATAGACTGGGCCACAGGCAGCAACCAAGCTCAGGATCTCAGGAGCGATGGAGGAGAAGCAGAGAGAAAGAGGACAAGTTTAAGGGCAGTCTATCTGAAGGCATGAGAGCAGAACAGGATGAATCAGATGATGAAGTGTGAGTATGGACAAGTACTGTCAACATGGATTTGTCCCTGGATCATGTTATGGTTTTAATGGGAAGCATGATTTTCTACATGCTTAAAGAGGAATTGTGATTGTGGATCATGTCTGCAAACAGGCTGGAGGATTATGATGTGGATGAGGAGGATGAGGAAGCTCTGATTCAGCAGAGAAGACTTCAGCGCTTAGCGATTGTGAAGGTCAGACTTCTAATTTCTGCCATATCATTCATTCTGTATGTGTTATTGATATACTGTATTTGCTAAGAGACTTACAGTAAAAAATTAACATTAAAAGTGCAACATCAGTGTTGTGTTTCATCTGATAGTCACAAATTGCTGACCATCATGCTTTCACATGGCCATTTGACTTCTAACTATGTATACATTTTTTCCCTTAATGTAATAAATATTACATTCATCTCATGAACCTTTATGATCTTTCAGTTCTTGTCACTGTGTTGCTCGTATAACTGAGAATAAGTGGGTATAAAATTGCGACATATTCTACTAAACCTACCCATATTATTTAAAAATAAATTTCGCCCTATGTCTGCCTACAGGTTGTGACAGTTTATCTATAGCCCTCAGTAAAATTTAATGGTCTCTACTCTTTTTTGTGTCTTGTACAGAAATATAAGGAAGCAAATGAGGACAATATTAAGTCAGAACCTGGAAGTCCTCAGAGTAGCCCCCGCAGCCGCTCACCCTCGCCGGATGACGTCCTTGAGCGTGTTGCAGCCGATGTGAAGGCTTACGAGCAAGAAAACCTGGACACTTTTGAAGCCAACATTAAAGCTAAGCACAATCTGCTTAGCCAGGAGAAAGATGGTACATTTTATCGTCTCTAGCATTTAAGCATTTAAAGATAACAGTGACAGTAGACAGCAGTCAGTGCACCATGTTGTGAGAATTTCGATTACCATGAGTCTGTTTCACATTGTATACATAGTTTTGTACATTTTTGTCTTATGATCAGCAATGTAAATAAATTTGTTGCGGGCCAACAGCTTGATTTCACACCTGGGTATTAACATTTAAGTGGTTTGTGTGAAATTATAGGAGTAAAAAATCTTACTTGTTCGCTGCTGTCAAGAATTCATCCTAAAAAGAGATGCCAGAAAAGTCAGTGTATTCATGTCTGTCTCTCTTTCACAAACTTTCACTTTCCTAAACTGTACTGAAAAGAAGTGACCTTCAGTTTTAAAGCTTTAATTTCTGGCTGTTTTAATTTCAGTGCTTTGTAAATTTACACAGAAATGATAAGTATTATTGAATGCAGAATTCTGATTGGATTGGAGCAAGCTGAATCCTGTATGTGATGATGCAGAGAATATGTGTCCTGAACAGTTTTGAAATGTCTGCATTTAACAGAAGCGTTCCAAAAATAATCAAAATATTTGACATTGTCTTGCGTACTCATTTCTACCATTTCTACAATTACTAGTTTCATGTGGTGTGTATATTTGTTTGTTTGTCATCATCATCATCAATCATCATTGTTAACCGATGTTTGTTTGTTTGTTTGTTTGTTTATTCCTTTATTTATTTGAATTACCTTCTCCAGGGGCTAATCCAAAGAAGCCATCAGCTCCAGATATGTTCACAGAGTCAGATGACATGTTCGCTGCATACTTTGATGTGAGTAGCCTGGAATTGGTTTTCCATTGCGTGGGTCTGAGACCTTCCATGCTTGAGTGCTTAAATAAACTTGTATGTGTAAGTAGATCTGCACAGGTAGAGTTGCAAACTCTTGTCTCTCCCTTATTGCTTTTAACAGTTCAGGTAATCTAAACCCCTTTATGCTGAGTGCTGACTTTTTTTACATCCTTCGTAGGCCTTCTGTACTTGGGCAAACTGTCATAATGAGTTTATATTGTTACTGTGATGTGACTTGCATTTTGTCAAAATGCTTGGATAAACACTTGATTCAGTTTTGCCTGTTTTTGCAGTATTACACCAGAAGTATAGTGATGATGCATTGTGAATAATTCAAATATCCATAAAAATTTGTGGATGGATATTTAGTTATCCTTATTAGAGAAAGAGAGAGAGGTCAAATCAGCGTGTCCGCATATCATGTGCTGGTGCACTTGAACTTTCCTCCAGTTGGTGGCACACTTGTTTGTGTTTGACAAAATTAATAACTATCACTAATCACTGACAAAATGAATGTACATGATTGAAAGTGTTTTGAGAACTATGTTGAATATAAAGTCGTTATTACACTACATAAAATATGTCTTTCCTTGTTAAATGCTATCATTTCTCCTCGACTTCCAGTGAATACTTCCTGAATAGTGATTTCAGTATTTGAACATGGAAATTTTAGTTTTTAATTACTCGTGCTCTCTTTTGGTTATGCTTAACATACAGATTAGCATGACATATTTTCTACGTTTTTATGTAGGTTGTAGTTATGAGTCATTACATTAAATGAATAGAGTTTCAATTTTGTAAATTTTTTGTCAATAAATAAGGACGCAGTTGCTGTTAAAAAACAATGTTGTCAATTCAACCCATTAGATTTTTAATAGTTTAATATTCAGTTTTCAATTTGGATCGGGGAGGGAGACAAATGTTCAGTCTTGAGGACTAAACATTCAACATCCCATCATTGAAAGTTAAGAAAAGTATATACTGTCTTGCTTTACATATTTTCCTACTGTATTGTTGTGTGTGTATAAAACAAGAGACAGCGGTTTTGAAAGAAATTTCAGCCCACTGCTTAATGCAAAAAAAAAAAAAAAGATAAAAATAACATGCTTGATGTCTTTTTCAGAGTTATTGATAAAACAATAATTGGCCTTTGGCTTTGGTTGGTAACTTTGTACATTGGTTTTTGATTAAAGTGGTACTCTACTATGTTTCCTCAAAATATAGAGTGATATCAGTGCTTTAAGCAAAGTCTGCAAACACTATTTGATTGTCCTGCTGCGTCTCTTGCTCTAAAAATTGTAAACCTAATCCCATTTGTTGCCATCATATTTATTATATCCATCAAAATGGTTTAAACAGTATTATGCCCTTCATTATCTCCTAAAAGTGTACAAAATTAAAAGCATGTACATTAGTGGTTTTGACAGAGGTCATTTATACATTTTGTGAAATCAGTATATTTCAACTTGGATCACAAGTGCTGGAGCAAATGTAGTAACATGACATCCTTAGTTGTCACAGGTTTTGAGCAGATAGTTGTATGATGTTTAGATTG
Source organism: Pygocentrus nattereri (assembly GCF_015220715.1). Classification (NCBI taxonomy): domain Eukaryota; kingdom Metazoa; phylum Chordata; class Actinopteri; order Characiformes; family Serrasalmidae; genus Pygocentrus; species Pygocentrus nattereri. The sequence continues at coordinate 38,307,523 of NC_051212.1, read as the reverse complement.
TTTTTGCTGCTTCTGGCTTTATGTCCTGTCTTACTATTTTTGATAATTGTACCTTCAGAGTGCAAGGCTACGAGCAGCAGGCATTGGGAAGGACTTCAAAGAGAACCCCAATCTCAAAGACAACTGGACAGATGCAGAAGGATATTATCGTAAGTAGCATAAACATATATGCTTAAATTGTGTCTTTGTGGCCTACATTGTATCTATAAAATCAGTTTGTTTTATAGTGTTTAATGCTAATGACATGCCAATCTTATAATCAGTGTTCAAAGCCATCAACAGTCATGTTTTGATATTCCTGATTTTTTCAGGAGTGAACATCGGAGAGGTGTTGGACAAGCGTTATGATGTTTATGGCTACACTGGGCAAGGTGTGTTCAGTAACGTTATTCGTGCAAGGGACTTGGCCAGGGCTAGTCAAGAGGTGGCAGTGAAGATCATACGCAACAATGAGCTAATGTAAGTAGCGCACAATAATGCACTTAAACATAGTTTCATTTTTCATCAATAACCTATTTTTTTCCTCATCTTGGCATACATAAAGTTAGAGGTGGGCAGTATCTCAGTATTATGACAGAGTGAATGTGAACCCATTATTTTTTCCTTTTAAACCAGTTTTGTCTTGCTTGTTCCTCCTTTTCATTGCCTTTTTTTCAAAATATTGCACTACTGTTGTGCCAGTGCATTATGTTTGCTACCATTTATTAGCTTCAGAAATGTCATAAATATCATGGAAATGTCTTCAGGTATTGTGGTATTATGTTTTCTCACATTGCTTACTCATATAAAATCTCAATGCCATTGATATTTAAAGGTAAAATGTGGGTTTGCTGATGCTATGATACAGATGCAGAATGACTGAAAATATGTGACCCTGTAGGCAAAAGACAGGCCTCAAAGAACTGGACTTCCTGAAGAAGTTGAATGATGCCGATCCTGATGATAAGTTCCACTGCCTCCGTCTTTTCAGGCATTTCTACCATAAGCAGCACCTGTGTCTGGTGTTCGAGCCACTCAGGTTAGCTTGTCTCCCATTAAAACCCATCTTCACATCTTCAAATTCTAACATCATATCAGAATATGCTATGTACATTACTTTCCATGTTAATGTCTTCAGAATGATGTTAGTCTAGTAACTAATTCAAAGAAAGTCAGCGATGTTAGCTCATATTTGTTATTAGTGAATACATAATTTGTAAATGTGCTATGATGATATGTTTCCAGTATGAACCTCCGTGAGGTCCTGAAGAAGTATGGCAAAGATGTTGGGCTCCACATCAAGGCAGTGCGCTCCTACAGCCAGCAACTTTTCCTTGCCCTCAAACTCCTCAAGCGCTGCAACATCCTTCATGCTGACATTAAACCTGACAACATCCTGGTGAGGCTCACCTGTCTGAAACTGTTTCTGCAAAATACAACACAAAGCAACAGTGGCTTCATTTGTTATTTGCATTTTTTTTCTGCCAGGTGAATGAGTCTAAGACTATACTCAAGCTCTGTGACTTTGGTTCAGCGTCCCATGTTGCTGATAATGACATCACTCCCTACTTGGTCAGCCGGTTCTACAGAGCACCTGAGATCAGTGAGTCTTCCACTGTGATCTCCAAAGCTGGTTCTTGTGTTGTAATGGCAGTAATTGAGTCACTATATTTATGCTTACGCACTCACTGACCAACTTCACCTATCTCATAGCTCTACTATGTAGGTGTGCATTTGGCAAAAACTGTAGTCCAGGGGTGCCAATGTTGTTCCTAGAGATTTACCATCCACCAGAGTTTTGCTGCAACCCTAATCTAACACACCTGATCCAGGTAATGAAGGTCTTCAGGGGCATCTGAATACTAAAACTAGGTGTGTTAGATCTGAATTCTCCAAGGTGATGGGTCTCCTGTACCAGGATTGGCCACCACTGCTGTAGCTCATCTGTTATACATGATTTGTTAGCCACCCAGTCCTATTAATCATTCGTGAGTTTCTGGCCACAGGGCTGCAGCTGACTGGATGTTTGGTGGACCAATTTTTAACACAAGTTATAGCGGTGTGGTATTTTTTGTGATATTTTTGTGTTGTGCTGGTATGACAGTATCCAGCACAGCAGTGTTGATTGGCTATTTTTGCACACATCAGTGTTACTGTTAGGTTGAGAGTGGCCAAAACCCCAAAATATCCAGACAAGAGTGGCATTGAAGGTAAGCAGAGAATAGATATGAATTTAGCATTAACAGATGGACTGCAGTCTAATTGTACACAAGCAAGGTGAATCTTGAAGTACCTTAAGGTAGAGTTCACGGTCACAGGTCTTTCATTCATATCCTGTGAGTCTGGTACAAGTAATACAGATTAGTATAGTGCTTTCTGTTGTTTATCCTTCTTAAGTTTTGTAAATGTTTATATGTATCAGAAACAGTGACCTGGCATAAGTCAACTTTAGTTTTCTGAAAATATTTACAATAATCTTGGGTTTTGTAAAGTATTTTTTTTTCCAGCTGGATTTGGAGTTGTTGTTTTCCTTTTCTTTTGCAGTCATTGGAAAGCTGTATGATTATGGAATCGACATGTGGTCTGTGGGGTGCACGCTGTATGAGCTGTATACAGGAAAAATCCTCTTCCCTGGAAAAAACAACAACCACATGCTCAAGCTCGCTATGGACCTTAAAGGAAAGATGCCCAACAAGGTAAAGACAATGCTAGACATGTCGAATTGAATGCAGCTGATGTATTACACACGTTTTGTTAAATAAATATTGTTAAAATATTTTCCCAGATGATCAGGAAAGGGTTGTTCAAGGACCAACATTTTGATCAAAACTTGAACTTCTTGTATACAGAGGTAGATAAAGTTACTCAACGGGTAAGCATCATTTATATTCACTTTTATATTTTCTGTAATGTACTGTTGTGGATTACGCTGCCTTTGAGCAGCAAGTTGCTCAACTATTGGTTACTTCTTGCTTAAATGAATTTCTATTTGTCATGTCATTCTCTGTCCTTGTAACTGTCTCCGGTGCTTTTTCTACCTCTTTTTTCCTGTCTTTCCCCCTGTCCAGGAGAAAGTCACGGTAATGAGCAGCATCAACCCGACTAAGGACCTGCTGACCGACATGGTGGGTCGCCAGAGGCTGCCAGAAGACCAGAGGAAGAAGGTGGTTCAGCTCAAAGACCTTCTGGACCAGATCCTGGTGCTGGATCCAGCCAAGAGGATTAGCATCAACCAGGCCTTGCAGCACCCCTACATTCAGGAGAGAATGTGACCACCGCTTCCACATGACCTCTGAGGACACATGGCACGAAGTGCTCAACAAGTCAGCAAATCAGCCAGCAAAGTGATGGTTTTGTATCTACAGACATGACTCAAAAGATGAAGAGACATTATTTAAGTAATGCTAAAGCTTTCATTTACTTTCTGAACAGCTATGCCATCTTGGCATCATTTTAAATTCATGATGTATTGCTAAAGTAGTCCCCCACTTTGAATGACCTGCAGGGTGTTTCAAAAAGTCTGTTTTCAGTTTGGTTTTGTTTTGTTTTTTCATCCTCTCACTTATGATCTCTGTGGGTCATTAGTCTCTGGGAATGTTGGGAGGGCATATATATCGACAACTGTTCAGCAGAAAGTAGGCCTAAGGATACTCAAATGATTGTAAATTGTTCCAGTACTCTGAACCGCCCCTTATTCTGTACAGAATGTTGTCAGATCAGCATAAATGCTGTCTATATCCACATCTCCCTCAGGTGTTAAAGCGTGAGCGCACCCTGGTGCGCGGGCCTGTAGGTGTGTGTCTGCTGAAATCGGAGCTCTTGAGCCCTACCTGATCCCATCTGCAGGAAAGGCCTCCTCTGTAAAGGCAGGTTGTGTTCCTCTATTAGTACACTGAAGGTAAGCTCGCCCCTATAAAATTGCCATCGTTCTTATAAGGCGCCAGTTATTTTTATTTATTTTTTTTGGCCAGATGTCCTAAAACTCATTCTCTGGCATCTCTTAGAATACAGAGACAAGTGGACATCAGCCTAAACTCTCTGTCTCTGTGTGTACTGGCGTTTCTCAACATTGCTTCCAGAGAGTGAAATCCTAAATGCGAAAAAAAGTTCAATCCTAAATGCAAAAAGCTCTTGCTTAAACAATTATGGAAGGAATTCCTTAAGTGAGTCAGTCACAGTTGCTGTTGAACGTAAGGAGGAGGAGGTGTAAAAATCTGGAATTTTATAACCGAACAGGCACCTTCAGTGTACTGCCTGTGACAGCAAATGCACTGTTTGACAAGAGAAATGTTTGTGACCTCTATGTGCACATGTACAAGTTTAATTGTTTTCCGTAGTGTTCATCCAAGGTGTGCATGTGTATATCAAATGCTGCACTGTGTACTTTGTTATGAGACCTTCGTTGTGTCCTTCTGCTGTTGTCCTTTGTTCTGATGTGATGTTGTCTTTTGATACAGGGGTATTCGTCATCTGATCTATGAATCTGCTTGTTTTGAGCGGTAATTGCTTCTTTATTTCATATTGCTTTATTGTTGGACTCAAACAGATAAAGACACCGAAAGTCTAGCTCATGCTGGAAATATTCACCTTGTATATTATCTTTTGCAAATATGTTTCTCCCTGCATGTTAACGACAACCTTGTATTAATTGTAAATTCACAATATGTTATCTTAAAACAATATAAAATAAAAATGTTTTGTGCTGGAGGAAAACTAACAAAACCTGGTTATAGAGCTATAAAGAGTTCTGGTTTGTATTTAATACACCCTGAGGCAGGTAGTTTTAGTTGTCATAGTTTAAAGTGACGACATATTCAGTGTTTGATTGGAGGCTTTACATTATTTTGGTTTCACTAACTGCTGTTTGTGATGTTTCTCCCACTGTTTCTCCGTGGTTGCTGAGAGAGAGAGAGATTTTATTCTCCAGCCAAAGGAGGCTCTTCTCTGTGCACCATCCTCCAGCCTGCCTCTGCTTTCAAAGAGACGAGACCTTCACAAGAACCCCTTATCCAGGTCACTCCTAAAGGCATGTGTAGCTTCACAGCAATACAGAGATAATCCAAGATTAACTGAAATGAAACTGAAAACATTGATGCTTTCTCTCTAATTTGAGTGTAGTTCCCCCTGAGACCTCTTTTAAATAGATCCAAGGAGACTTACTGGTATTTGGGAGATCAGCCACTTTTTTTTTTACACTGCAGAAGTGCTGCATATGAGTTGTCATTTTTTGCAAGGAAATTGCAGCAAGTGTTGTGAAAGGGGATAGACTTGTGAATTTCGTAATGTGAAAGATGAAGTAAACATGTTTTACAACTTGTCTAGCACTAGTAACATCAACAGTAAATTGTGTAATAATTATTGACCCTTTACTGTATGAATAATACAGTAATAATGCAATAAAAATTTATATATATATATATATATATATATATATATATATATATATATATATATTTGGGCGATACATCGCATTTCGTTACATGCAACAATGAAGTGTCAGTCTGCAGTGCAAACATTGGCAAGTAACCACCATGAAACAGTTATATTAATAAAATAAGCTTTATGCAATATGTGCAATAGCAGTATATCCATTCACAACTATTGCATGCATTGCAGATTGCAGTTCCATTGATGCGTGCTGTTGCCATACAGCAATAATTATATATAAGACACAGAAACTAAACCAGTGATATTTATGAGGAAAGAATTGCAACTTCATACAGGTTTTGCTTCAGTTTTTCTTGAAGTTGAGGTGTATACATGTTGACTCCTGCACACACTTTAAAAGACCTTCAGCAGCCAGGGCTCACCATGTGATGTGTGAAGGAAGAACAGATTGCAACAGGAAGGGACATGATTAGAAAAAAGTATTTACAGTCTTTAGTTCCCCAAAGAAAAAATACTTTGATATTGTAATGAGGCAAAAAGTGGAAAAAATATATACTGTTGTCATATGGCAACAAAATGCAGTAAAGGGTTAGTGAGTTTTGGGCTTGCATTGTTGTAGATCCTTAAAGTTTTCCTTTTTTTGAATTTGGATATAAATTAGCAACAGTTGGAATATAAGGAACTATATAACATTATTTTGCAGTATACAGTTGGATATTTGGATATACAAGGATATTCATATCATCAGAAGAATACCTCATATATCCAAAATGGTAACTTTACAGGAGAAGGTAAAAACCTACTTTACTTTTAATGCAAGTCAAAGGAACCGGACTTTTTCATTTTGGGCTGTTTATTTTGGTCCATTCTTTATGAAATGTACAAACAATGTAAAGGACACCAGGCATCTTCAAATTATGTCAAAAACTAAAACATAACAGAAATGGAGATACAAGATTTTCTTCCAACAGCAGCGATATACTGAATGGCTATGAGGCCAATTTTCCCACTAAATAACACTTTACCTCATAGATTTCCATATTGAAAAAAACATTTTCAGAATTCATAAGCTTATTGTCAGATGTTGATGGAGAATGTTAATTTAAGCAGATCACTTCAAATATTTATTAAATAAAAGCTGGAATAAAAAATGTGTAATTGAAATCTTTCTTCATTTTAGTGGATTATTGGCCATAAGTATGGTATCACTTTCTGAAGAGGTGAAAGCTTCAGCTTAAAAATGGTTCAGTAAACCTGGGAAGGCTGATGTTTGTGTATTGCTTTATGGTGTTTTCAGGATCATGTACTCTTGACTGTAACCACTTTGTTGGAAGATACTGGTTTATTTGTTCTCTGTATTTTAGGTGCTGCCCACTAGAGAAGACTCTTAAAGGGAACTGCACCTGATCAAAGGTTTCTGTTCTAGAGAGAGATCTTTAAGATTATTTTTTGTCTAACCGTTAACAGTATGAGCTTTTTCTTGGTAACTCCTTTGTCAGCCATTAAGGAGAGGCATGGGACACTATTCTGCAGGTGTAAGCGCAGGTGCTCAGAGTTCTGGGATACAACGGTGCCTCAAGCTTAGAAATAACAGATCGTGGTTTGAGTAAACATTGCTGGCTTTTGACTTGAGAACTTCAAGAGATTAAAACATTTGATACAGTTATCACATAATACCCAGACCCTGCCACCTGCAGAATCCTTTCCACAAGTTTTACATCAGCTCTTTAAAAGGTTTAATATAAAAAATGTGTTCTGAAACATTGTTATAATTTGGCGGTATGTAGCCAAATTGAGCAACATAAAGGTAATACTCTTCTTTTCTAATTGAGATATATGCTTGTTTATACAAGGTCCTTTATACTAATTTTTATTTCTGTCTTTATTTTAGGGTAAGTCTACTTGATTCTGGTTCTAATCTCTACAAGACCCAAAGCCAGAAAGATATCCTGAGCTTCAGCCGGCCTGATTTTTTTTTTTTTTTTTTTTTTTTATACCCAAACTAAGTTTTTGTCCTTGTTTCAGTCAACCACATAGAATGACACTGGTACATTTTCAGTGAAGTGTTCAAAAACTGCTTGTTCAGTCATACTCCTTCACATACTTAATTCTGTTTTAATTTGCAAATGTGTAACTTAAATAAATAGTAAAGGGAAAAAAACTTCCCCGTGCTCTGAGTTGTATTTTGTACTACTGTTAGCTAGAGGAATGAACACATCTTAACAGAGATATAATTACAATTATAATTACAACAACTTAGCAATTACAATTACTAAATGGCAAACACACTGAAGAAGCTTTATTAACATCAAGCTTTTCTGTTAAGCACAGTCACTGTCGTTTTGGCAGAAGTTGGAGGTGAATCTGCTCTCAGTGACTTTGTGCTTTTTGTGGTTGCTCTGAGTGTCTTGATCCTATTTGAAGTTGTGGGCTTTGGGGAAATGCTAATAGATGGAACTACACTTTCAGTCCTGTTAAATTTGCCAGACATAGTTTGTGGACGCTTAGGTAAGGTTTGCTGTAGGCCCAAGCTTCTGCTTCCTTGTCCTGATTTTGTCAAGGGGCAAGTATGATGCCTGCCTCTGCATAAAGAGTTGGGACAGAGCACAAGTTTGGTAAAGCTGCATGTAACAGAATTGCACTCTGTATCCCCTGAAATCCCTAACTTGGATCCTGTAGGATCACCATTTCTCAAACGAGAGGCGTTTCGTGTTGGAATACTAGCAGTAGTTGGACGGGATCGCACAGGTTTCGCTCGCTCTTTCTGAACAGTGGCAGCCTGAAGCCTTTGTAGCTCCAACAGACGGGCCACCATAGGAGCAAGGCAAGGGTCACTTGTAAACGGACTTTGCAGATCCTCAGAGTATTCTGTGGAGGAAAGACCCTGAGTAAAATCCAAATCTTTTAGAGGAGCAGGAAGAACCTCTGCGTAAACTTGTACTTCCATCTCTGTGGAACAAGGAAGATCCAGATCCTTGTCAAATGGCTCAGGCCTCAGGTCTAGCTCCACAGGTGCATCCCACTTTGAAACTCGAACATTTTCTTTCTCCTGATCTGAAATATCACTGTCATCAGAGTTGAACTCTAATGACACTGCTGTTTTACTTTGTGAGTCCATGTCACAAACTTTCACCTCTGGAATTCCAACATTAGAAACGTCTGAACTTGAGTAGAGTGAGCCTTTCATTCTTTCCTCATTTCTTTGTTTTCTGGCTCTCAGAGCTTCAGTGTGGCTAGTCTGTATGGCAGTGATTCTCAGTGGACAGTCAGTCTTAACTTCATCCTGGCTTTTCTCTTGACTGCGTTCAAATGTGTGGTCATCTCTATTTGTACTAGCAGGATATTGCAGTCCAAGCCTCTTCCATCTGTGGGTCAGCATCCTTAACTGGTTGCTATGATGATGTCTCAGCCTAGAAGTGATAATAGAATTCCCCATATTGAGATGGAAAGAAACCTAAGTAGCAAAAATTAATATCTTGAAACCACGTATCCTCCTGAACTGATAAAGAGTTCTAGACTTGATATCAGGTCACAGTAGGTAGAAACCAAGGGGTCTAATGTTGCAGGATCATACGGAGCTACATTCAGTTCAACTACAGGTTAAAGATTTTGGCAAAGCCGTTAGGCCCTTGTGCCAAGTGCTGTCAAGAGGGATGGTGTACATTTCTGATTTATTCAACACACATCAAAAGCAGAGTTTGAGATAGGCAGGCGAGATAACTAATGAACAGGCCATTATTAAAATATGCCATTGTCGTCTGCACAGGTGGCAGTTAATACGCATCCACCATAGCATTGCTGGGTGTGTATGAAGGCAATATTCTGAAGCACTCTGGACTTGGATGAACTCATTATGACAATGACTTTCATCAGGCTGGGAGTGTCCCTGGTGGGTGGAAAGAGAAGTCCATATCTACTTACACTCTGGCTGATTCCGGCGGGTCGCAGCAGATGGTTGGCTCTTGGGCCAAATGGACAATGGAACTCCTGGCTGAGAAAGTTTTCTGTGGAATATATTTCACACTGACTTTACATGCTTTGCCATAACATAGTCGAAGATCAAGACTATTAAAGAGGCTTTTTTAAACATCCTAAGATCTTCAAATATGTTATTATGTTTACAACAATGAAACAAAGACTGATACCTTTGGTACACTTGATCCAGTAGGTATGTGTAGATCTTCAATTTTCCATATTAACCGTGTGATTAAGAAGTCCTATGAGGACAAATTACTCAGTAGACCAATTTTAATGGATCAGCATTACAGTTCAAAACTGATCATTTTAAAGTATCAACGATACACTGTCATAGCTACCATTAATGTGATACACAATGTAGTAGTTTTGTAGTTCTCAAAGCCCTGAGAAAATACTTGAACACAGAAATGCTGGATATTGCATAACATTTTGTCAAAGTGGTACTGATAGAGCTCACTCGTTATATGAAATTCCTACCTCGTTAGTTTCTCTCAGCAAAGACACACCTGTGCTGAAACATGCAGGCAAATTGAATGGTGTTTCCAAGTAATGATGAAAGTTCATCCGTTTTAAACGTAGATACGCCACTGACCTCGAGATGGTGCTGGAATGGATGGCACTGGCGTCCTGCCTTGCCATTTAAGCTAAGAAAAAAGGAAAGTTAAATCAGCCGAGCACTCCCAACTAAAGACACCTCAGAAGCTGAACACAGGAGCGGAGCGTTTCAGTCAGGCTGGCAACAGGCCACTTACGCTGTGCGTGGCGCTGAGGACGGCAGGTCCTCTGGGAAGCTCAGAGCCAGAACGCTCCGTCCAGCCGCTCCTCGCAGGAAATGGAGTCATAGTTCTGAGAGGCTGTTGTGCGTTACGGAACGTTAATGAAAAGATGTTACACCTTCAAAAAAAAGAACCTTTTGAAGCTTTAAAGTGCAAACTCTGACTTTAGTTTTCAGAAAAGTTCAACACAACAACAATAATCAGCACTTAGTGAATAAATATATGTGCAAACCAAAAAACAGGCCTAATACTTCAGTTGAAGGCACTACAAACCTGGTAACCCCTTCCTCGTTTTTCTGATGCTGCTTGGTGACCGAGAAATATGGCCTCTCTTGTTAGAGCTACTGTACAGGGAGAATTAGTCATATCAAACATCCTTTAGGCAACGACTCAGTATGGAAGCGTCGTGTTAAATCGTCCGCGTCAGTAGTCTGAATCACAACGTCTTCTAGATAACAGGTGGTGAATGAGTATTTCAGGCTGTGATAGTTCTGTCAACCGCAAAAAAACTGAAAAGCGAAACCATGGCAACCAGCCGCCAGTTAGGAACAACAAACAAGTGTTTTAGCGGCGAAGAAAAAGGTGCCGCAGGTAGAGACCTTGTTTTATTTCCTCTGTTGTAGCTGCAGTCAGAAATAGCTGCCAGTAGTTGGACTAAGTACTTCGAAATAATAACCTTTTCCTCAAAATATCGACTTAGTATCTCCAAATGATTACTTGTTTTAAATAAGATAAGATAAGGCTTTATTGTCATTCGCATCACACGTGGTACATGAGGTGGAACGAAATGATGTACTCAAGGTCCCAGTAAACTCCCAACAGTAACAATAAGCAATAAATAGTTAGGTGAATAAATAGTAAGGTGATCTTCCGATCAAACCGACTTAACTTGGTATCTCAAATGTCATTCTAAAGTGGATGTGGGTGTTAATGTATTATTATTATTATTATTATTATTATTATTATTATTATTATTATTATTATTAACTGCTGCTAAACAGAGACTGGAATTGGTTTTCATATCTCAAGGAGCCGTTACACTAGAATGCTGAAGAACGGCGACCCCCAAGCACAATGCCTTTTTTAACCTAACGTTACATCTGAAATGTCTGGAGCAAATGTGCAATTTGAGGGTCGCAGAATTGTGGATTTTTGTGTGCGTGCCGAAGAAGCAGCCCATCAATTATATTTTCATATGAAAGCACATTCATTTTAAATGCTAGCTAGATATTTCGTACTATTGCCTTTAAGACTAAACAGACCGTCCACTAAACATTAGGGATACGTTGGTCAGTACGAAACTGTGGATTTCCCTGCTAATAAGCACGACACATTTACTTGTCTTACTTTGTCACATTTACTTATCTTTATCATTATGTTTAATTCCCTGTTTTCAACAACCGAGTCCAGCACGTGTCTTTCAAAGTACAGTTTGGCGCACTTACATTATCAACTGTATAACACGCCACTTTAATTGAACGTAAATCCACCCCTTTAATGCAAATCATGAGATGTTCCAGACCTCTTTCCAATGCTCCGACTTTTCCATGACGAAACTCCGGAGGGGGTGATTTTATTGACCAGCATCTTGACGGCCTAACCGGTGGCTATCGGTATTCGTCTGGCTAGGTGGGTTATTTGTTTTTTGTTTTTTTTTACAGTAAGCACTAATGCTTGCCATCGGTTACACTACTAAAATATGCAAAACTAGCTAGTTACTTTCTTTTCAAGGTAACTAGTATCGTCTGTGCGGTCAGTGTTAGCTCGGTAGCTCGGTCACTGTAGCGCAGCAGCGCAGAGCTGCACAGTTTCGCTGATCTCCAAATCATTATTCCACAGAGGGGCTCCGTGGATATGACATATAGAGTAGACGGCTGGGCGTTTGTTTTGCAGCATGCAGCCGACATACTACACTTGACTCACTTGTCTCATTTAAATCTGGCAGCATATGAGTTATACTGTATGTAGCTGGTTAGTTAGCGTTATTGCTGAAAGTTAATATTAGCTTCAAAGCACCATAATGAGGACACAGAAACGTTAGCGTCTTAGTTGGGTACGCTAACTTGCTAGCTAGCATAACAACAGAACAATAGTGACAGATTGGAGCTTTTGTTCCTTATTTTGTTAAAACGATCTTTTTTATGATTGGTTCATCTAATTGTTGTTATCATATTTGACAGAGAATATGAAAATTGGCACATTTCGCTAGTAGAAAACCTCTTACGCACTATTAATATCATGACCTACTGATCAGTGCTATTTTTAACATAGTTTTTTCCCCCCATCAGCATCTAAAGACAGAACTGTCAAAATGTCCAGCAAAAGGGCTAAGGGGAAGACCACCAAAAAGCGTCCCCAAAGGGCCACTTCAAATGTGTTTGCCATGTTCGATCAGTCACAAATTCAAGAATTCAAGGAAGCCTTCAATATGATTGACCAAAACCGGGACGGCTTTATAGATAAGGAGGACCTGCATGACATGCTTGCTTCGTTAGGTAAGACCATTCTAGCAGGACTGTTCAGATCTGTTCAGTCTAGTCAGACTGAACTGTGAATAGAGATATTCCTTCAAAGGAAATTAAGTGCAACATCAGTGTTCACTCTGTAAACGAAACCACTGGTTTTTGTCAGGTAAGAACCCTACAGACGAATACCTTGAGGCTATGATGAACGAAGCACCTGGTCCCATCAACTTCACAATGTTCCTCACAATGTTTGGAGAAAAACTGAATGGCACAGACCCAGAGGATGTCATCAGAAATGCTTTTGCTTGCTTTGATGAGGAAGGGACAGGTAACTCTATAAAATAATAGCAGACTTAACAACTATTCAGACGGGATTGGTTTTACATGGGAAGGTAATGTAGTTTTGTTTGTTAATGTTTATGACTGATTTGCACAGGATACATCGGAGTTTAAATTGAAGAGGTTGGGGTGACTACTAAATTCACTCAGTGCAATCATGCCAAAAAAGGTTCCATACGCAATGCATCTGGCTGCTCACAGTAGAAAACATTTAATTTGATGATAATTTTGTTTATCCTTCACCTAGCTGTCTTAAGTGAATGCAGAGTGTCATTAGTATAAAACAAAATAAAACCTTTTCCTGTCATTTTAAAGATTTAATGTTTGCATTCATGCACATGAGATAGGACAATGCATATTGGCTTCATTTGGGCTACAAGAATACAAATAAATGTTTTTTTTGACTGCCTCTATTAAAAAAAAACAATGTGAAACTCCTTTTCCACAGGATATGATGGAATATTTACCAACATGGCAATACGTATGGGGTTAATTCTGCAGTTCGTTTAATAGTAGGCAAAAGCTGCTGGAATCTGTATTGATCTGGATGTGATGTGAGTCCATAAAACGTTACTGACGAGGAGGATTCAAGAAACACTGGTAATAATTACACCACTCCTCCTCCACATGTAAAACTAATCCCATCCAAATAGTACTTTACTGAACAAATGAATATCACATGGAATATTTATTCAGCTTCTTAATTTCTATATTCTCTTGTGATGAAATAATGATACATGAGAGTTTGAATATACATTTTTCATTGTAAATACATAATTTAGAACACTTTTAAGGTGGTAGAGTAATTTGTAATGTTTTCCCGATAATCCATGTAGGATTTATACAAGAGGACTACCTCAGGGAGCTCTTGACCACCATGGGGGACAGGTTCACAGATGAAGAAGTGGATGAGCTCTTCAGAGAAGCCCCTATTGACAAGAAGGGCAACTTTAACTATGTGGCATTCACGCGTATCTTAAAGCATGGTGCCAAGGACAAGGATGATTAGGAAGGAACTGGATTTCACTGAAGATTAATGCAAGTGCATACACTGTTCATAATACTGCACAACCTGTTTAATTGTCTCTGGTTCTTATCATGTTTAAGACACTTCACACACATTGGCTTTAGAAGAGAGGTGGAAGTCCATAAAACTACAAGGCAACCCTAAGGCTGTTAGACCCTTCTTATGGACCTCTCTCATGTTACTGTTGTAGACTTGTATATAAGTAATTAAATATATATATATGTAAACTGTGGTGTACTCAGGTGCGAAACAAAGCTGTGGCAGTTGGAAGGATTGGAAATAAACTGTGGAATGACAGCAGTTCACAGCAGTTTTCATGTAGTTAACATTTTGTTGGAGGCTGGTTCATTGGTTGTGATTCCATGGCACCATTAATGAAACGTGATGGCTTGAGCAATATCAACAATGTTAAGACTTAACATTGCTATGTTTAGTGTTCATTTAACCACTTGGCTTTATGTTAGGAAATGTTACTTAGAGCAAAGAGTTTAAGGAGATAAAATGTTACTAAGATAAAAGAGTATTTTCTATATATAAGACTGTGTGGAGAATACTACTGGAGTTTTATCTGATTAATAGAGAGGAGTGCATAAAGCCCAGAAAATATTACTCCATATTTTGTTCTGGTTTGTTTCTGCCAGTAAAATTCAATATCTGTGAAAGTCTGTTTCAGTTCAAAACTCCTTCAACTTTGTGAATCATTATTTCCTACATAGAGGTTGCTAGCGTGCTTGCAACTGACCAGTCCCCTGAAACCTGGTGCTGACACTTAACAAAAAACATTCAGCAGCTGTTATAACCACAAGTTTTCACACCTTCTTGACCATACATTGACAGAAGCCATCTCTTTATCATTCTCCAGCAGTCATTACGAATCACACAGCAAAAGAAGCTAGGGGAATGAAAAATGGAAATAAAGTATACATTTATTTAGAACTCCCCAAAGGACCACCACAGAGCAGATATTGTTCAGGTGGTGGATCTTTCTCAGCACTGCAGTAATACTGACGTGGTGGTGGTGGTGTGTTAGTGTGATGAAGGACTAGAGTGGACATGTCTACTGGTGACCTTCCAGGCCAAAGTGCTGTGGAGATTATCATTTACCCTCAATTAACGCTCTGAAATCAGTTTATGATGGCCTTGGGGATGAGCTGAATCAGTTGTGTTTCTTGAGGCAGCTTTTGCCTGTAGTTAGAAGGCCAGACCCAGCTCACAGCTATAGCAAGACTGATGTAGGACTGAAGAACAGGGAGGAAATGGGGTGGCGGTGAGGTTTGCAACCCTTTGTTATAGGGACGGGTGAGAATGTGAATTTATAGGGCGTTCGATTGGAAGAAGGAGAGGTTTCAGGCATGTTTCTCCTCCAAACTTCAGTTACAACACAACTACATACCAAAAACAAGGTAGGAGTGTCTAGTAGCATGGACAGTATGTGGACAATGTCTGAACTGCAGCAGCACTGCTGTCATTGATCCACTTGTACCAGTGCAACACACAGATTCTATCACATCAGTGTCACTGCAGTGCTGATGGTCCTGCATCCAAATAATACCTGATAAACAGGGTAAAAGGGACCTGAAACAAATGGACTACAACCTGTAAATAAAAAGTAACTAAATGCACAAAAGTTTTCTTATGTCTTATGGAGCTACTGATGTTTTTTTTAACTTTTATCTTTATCACATGGGCTGCTGATGAATATTTAACAAATAAGTCTGACAAATGAAAAGATTTCTGTATTTCCAAAGCCTTATGAACAGAAGCAACCTGCTTTAAGTTCATCAAAGCATTTTCCTTAAAGGGAATTCCACAGTTTTTTCAAACTTTATGTATAATTTAATCATTAAAACATAAACAAATTTGGGGTGGTTAAATGTGAAATGGTTCATTGTAAAGATACTTACAGACTCATATCCTTTACAGTGGTGGTGATAGGAACTTATTCTATTTGATTAAATATTAAAATGGTAATGGTAAAATAGTGGTAAATCTGGAAAAAAATTTTAGGATCTATTTTTAGCCTTACATCACTCTGCATGGAACTTTTCACCCTGAGCATTTAAGGACAAATCCTTCTCTCAGTACAGTTGTAAAACTATGTTTCAGGCACTGGGCAGTGTATTCATAACCGTTTCATGTAATAATCTTCTATGAGGAAGATTTTATAGTCATTACACTTATCAGACATCTGGTTCCTATCACCACTACTGTAAATTATTCTGACTCTAGAAATTTTCTCTAGAATGGCACATTTCACATCAAACCATTCTGAATGACTTTGTTTACATCTTGACTATTTAATTATTGTGAACAATTTTGTTAATTTCCCATTAATGTAGTTCTGCACAATGTAGGGCCAAACGATATACCATGCATCACAAAGCCCCTATGAAATGTGATAGTTTTATTCTTAAATTTATTATTAAATGTGATTTTTTAATTATGGAGTACTTCTGCTCAGCCACTAAATTGCACAGTTTTGACTATGTCACCACAGAATCTGCATGTAAACAACACTCGTCTAAGTTATATTTATGTAACTCCTTATGCAAAAGATGTGGTCATTTACATGTGTCTGTTTTGGAAAGAACATGGTGTCACTCTGAACCTGCATGCCACTTCCTGTTGTGAGAAGGTGGGAGATTCTGACAGCGCGTGCGTGTGTGTGTGTGTGTGTGTGTGTGTGTTTGCGGCTTTTTTCTAACCAATCTCATCTCATCTCCTCTTGGGGTACAACGTAACATCTCACATCCATGCACTGAACATTTTGTACTGCAGTATTTAGGTCTACCAGTGATCCTCTAATCATTCATCAATGGTCAGCTTAACCCCACAGAGCTGCATTTGGTTGGATACTTTTGAGTGGTAGACCACTCCAGCAATGACACTGACATGTATCTGTAAGTTAGGTGGAGCTTGTAAAATGATCAGTGAGCGCAATCACAAGATAGCTGTTTCTGATTAAGTGGATGATAAGCAGGCTTCCATGCTATTGCTATGACTGTAGTTCTCTCTATAATGTACAGCTTGTAAATGGCAGCTTGTATTGATGGCTCTCTTGATCAAAGTTGTATCCAGCTGCTACCATGGCATGAGTCTGACTTGTTTACCACCATTGTCCATTGAGTCTAAAGTATCATTTACAAGCTAAACTCACCACTGATGCTTGTAATAATATCAGTAATATCAGTAACAGTAGCACCAGTGGGTGTTGTTGGCAGACTACGCTGGGCAGTGCTTGTTGGACACCTATGAATTTATCAACAACTTGCAAACTAACAAAAATCAACAGCAAAGTTAAAAGCTACAAAAGTTTTACATTCTCCTTGAAACAAGATGAAACAGTATCAATGAGAAGCTACATTACAAGAAAAGTCGAAACCGTTGACTATATATAACCGTGTTTCCAAAAAAGTTGGGACGCTGTGCAAAAATGTGCAAAAAAATTGAAACAGAATGTAATGATGTGCAAATCATTTAAACCCAATATTTAGTTGAAAATAGTGCAACGACAACATATCAAATTTTGAAACTGAGAACTTTTATTGTTTTTAAAAAATATATTGCCATTATAAATTTGATGCCAGTAACACTTTTAAAAAAGTTACACTAGTAAAAGGCTAAGACTTTCAGAAGTAAAGATGGGGAGGAGTTCACCACTCTGTGAAACACTGTGGGTGTAACAATTCTCTTTGTATGCTAGGGCAAAACCCCTTAAAAAAATATTTGCTATCCATAATCTTTGGTCCCTCGGGTAGCACTGCATTAAAACAGACATGATTCTGTAGTGGAAATCACTACATGGGCTCAGGAACACTTCCAAAAGCAATTGCTTGTGAACATGGTTCATTGCTGTGCCCACAAATGCAAGTTAAATCTTTAACATGCAAATAAGAAATTGAACATAAACAGGATCTAAAAATGCTGCCACCTTCTCTAGGCTCAAGCTCATTCAAGATGGTGAGGCAAAGTGAGAAAGTGTCCTGTGGTCCAATGAATCAAAATTTGAAATTATTTCTAGAAATCAACACCACATCCTCCAGGTTAAACAGGAGAGGCACCATCTGTATTGTTATCAGTGCACAGTTCAAAAGCCAGTATCCATGATTGTATTGGGGTACAGTAGTGCACATGGCAGGGGTGAACAGCACTGAAATGTGTTGCTGGCATCAAATTCAAACAGAGCATGTATTTTTCAAAAAACAATAACATTGCAACATTTGATATGTTGTGTTTGTGTGATTTTCAATTAAATATAAGGTTTAAATGATTTGAACATTATTGCATTATCAACTTTTTGGGAAATGGACTTGACATATGAGAAATACACTCTTTACACTCTTGCAGCTACAATTGTTGTCACTGGACATCAGAGAAAATTGTATTCCCCATTTTTTCATGTTCACCCAGCATTTACACTATTTTATGTGTTTAGGGTCAAGTTTAATTATTGAAAGTAATGAAAGCATTTGACTGATTCTATGACAGCAAGTGCAGTTACCTGCACCTGAACTACACAAACTATTGTAGTGACTTTAAAAGTGGCACTGTTACAGGCTGCAACCTTTGTCATAAGTCAGTTTGCTATGCTAGATTTGGCCCAAACTAGTGTTATTATAGCATCTAGGAACAACAACAGCTCAGCCACAAAGCGATAGCCCACACAAACTCACAAGCAGGGTTGTTGACAGCTGAAGCACAGCGTGCAAAATGTTAACCTAACCTCTACTGTGTCATTCACTACAGAGTTCTAAACTGCTGCTGGAATCAACGTCAGCACAAGAAATGTTCATTGGGAGCTCCATGAATGAGTTTCCATGGCTAAGCAGCTGAACAAGATCACTATGCACAATAACAAGTGTCAGCTGCAATGGTGTAAAGCACACTGCCGCTGGAATCTGGATCCTTCTCTGATCTTAAAAGTATCCATTTTCTGCTTGAGCATCGCCTACAGCTGTCAATCTCGTTGCTTAGCAACGGTTTCTCAGCCAATCAGCTTGCATGGCCAGAACTGTTGTATAATCTTCAAATGACTTCTTTAGAATGATCATACTTTCTTTTCTCAACTATTTTCTTGAGAATAATTCTAAGAACATTTGGTATTCTTTAAAATATTATGTTCTTAAATGTTTTCTTAACCTTTTGATATCCCTCATTTATTGTATTTTCCAAGGAGACATTTTTTCCTGTTGGCTATATCTTCCATTATCACTATAGTTCTTGTTTTCTAATTGTTTATAAACAGTTGGTTCGACATTTTCCCCCCATTTTGCTGTCCTCTGAGTGGATTAACTTTACAACGAACAAAAAAACATTTAATACAAATTCAAGAGCAGAATTGTTCACAACTTTGTGCTCTTGAGTGTATGTATATTCTGTTCTTACCCAAGAACAAATCCCAAAAAGAAAACATTGGTGAATGTCAGAATCTGTGTAAAAACTGCATCAGTGGGTTTTAAGAAGAAATTGATTGGTGAATGAGGCCCATTCTTATGAACATCTTAGTGTTTGTGTTAAGAACCAAGTTCTTTCTTAGGAAAAAAGTTTTTTCTTGTGAATCTTATTAAAAGCCTTCCCGGCAGAGTGAAGACTGTTATAGTCGCAAAGGGGGAATCCAGTGCTTGTGGAATAGAATGGGATGTCAAACAAGCTCATGTAGGTGTGATGGTCATGTGTCCACAACCTTTGGCCATATATAGGTTTATGTATGTGTGTGAACACTTAAGCAAAAAACCCCAAAAAATCTATCTCAGTCTCCAAGGAGGTGGACATTGGTAGGAAGCTTAAGCATCTTGGCATCATTTAAATTCAATTGTGAGTCACATTACAAGTCTGAATTGAAGCAGCCTTTCCTGTTTCAATGTGTAGGTACTCTAGTTTTCTATGTGAGTACACTCATGTGACTCCCCACAAGGCCAACAGTGGCTCTAGCAAGCAGACAATGTACGTCATACTCAACGGTTCTATAACCGCAGTGTGTGGTGTGAACTACTCTCTCTGTGGTAGAATACCAGACCTTTGCACGAAACACTGTCTACAAGTAAACAAGCAGGCTCTGTATGTCACTGAGGCATGTACTTCTCTTTATGAACAAAGATGAGCTTATAGTCACCTACTCTCATGTTACTGTTTAGTATATTTTAGTCTGAAGACTATTGTGTGTGTATTTGTGTGTGTGTGTGTGTGTGTGTGTGTGTGTGTGTGTGTGTGTGTGTGTGTGTGTGTGTGTGTGTGTGTGTGTGTGTGTGTGTGTGCAAACAGGAACCGTGTTGCAGAAACCAAACTAAAAAACTTTTTAACTGGAATTTAATTCAGTCTCATAATACAAAAAGCAGCACGTATAAAAGAACATTGGCTTGGTTTCACATTACACTTTCACATATAAGCACAGTGAGAATAAAAAAGAGTATACTGACTGAAGTTCAAACACAACGTTCTTGCACCAAAATGGATCTAACAAATAATGTTACAAATTACTTTACAACATACATAACAGATAAAATAATGCCAACTTGAATATAGACAATATCCTTGTATTCAAAAAGCAAAGTAGTCACCAAACCGTCCATGTGTATTTCCTGTACTATGTATTCTAAGAATACACCTTAGACTGGGTTCAGCATTCACATTGTTCTTCAAATGGCAGAAGACCACACCCTTTTCCACAACATTCTGGGCATGACAAATTCATTCCATTTTGGTGAGCACATTCTCAAAAGGAGATCAACTATGACTTAATGAATGTCATGTTTCAGTCAACTTTCTGGCAAAAAGTGCTATGAGTCCCATTCTTGAAGTCACAGTTCAGATTCCTGAAGCACTGAAACCGCCCTGCAGCCAGTCTTACAACGAGAGAGCCATGGTACTGTCTGCGTCTGACATAACAGAGGAGCGCAGTGGGGCTCCTGGTTTGATGCTCTTTCCACTGGTTCTCAGACAAGCATACCTGCGGAACAGTCTGATCAAGTCTTTTCGGAAGCGCACACCAACAAAGGCGTACAGGAACGGATTGAGGCAGCAGTGCGTGTAGGCCACGCTCTTCATGACCTGTGTGGCAATGTTAAAACTTTTGACCTTGTCACACTCTGTGATGGTTGTGTTGGCAGCCTGTGTCGCCTCCACCACCAGCATGCTATTGTAGGGCAGCTGAGAGAGGATAAAGACAGCCACAACGGCCAGAATGACACGCAGGGCCTTGTGCTTCTCGAAGTTCCTGGCCTTGAGCAAAGTGTAGATGATGTTGCTGTAGCAATAGATCATCGCCAGCAACGGGATGCAGAAACCCATGCTGATCTGCAGGGCCAGGACCAGGATCTTGGTGCGATTGTTCTCGTTGTTCTCGTAGATCATCGTGCAGAAGTTGTTGCCTTCCGAGTCAACTTTGGTACTGGCAAAGATGATCTCTGGAGCGCTCAGCACCACGGCCAGCAGCCACACAAATATGCAGATATACTTGCTGTAGTTAAGGCGCAGCTCTTTAGAGTTCTGTGCCTTGGTGGTCTGCACAATCACAATGTAGCGGTCCACGCTGATGCAGGTAAGCAGGAGCATGCTGCTGAAGAAGTTGACCTTGTAGAGCGCTGACATGCCCTTGCACAGAGTCCAGCCAAAGGTCCAGCCGTTGACGGCATCAGCAGCCCAGAAGGGCAGTGTGCACAAGAAAAGCAGGTCCGCCACAGCCAGGTTCAGCAAATACACATCCGTCATGGTCTTCAGGCGGTTCTTGACCTGCGTGTAAATCCAGATCACAAGCAGATTTCCCACAGAGCCAAGGATGACGATTAGCCAGTAGAGAGGGGGCTCATAGTACTTGCGAAAGGTTCGCACTATACTCTTGTCACAAGGGGAGTCGAGGTCGAAGTCGTCATAATCTTCAGTGGTGGTACCACTTCCATAATCCTCCTATGTAGATAAATAAAGGGGAAAGGTTAATAAAAATAACATCACATAAGCAATATAACAGCTTTATTGCAGACATTGTACACAAATTAACACCCATTTTTCAGAGTTACAAATAAGCAATGTCTGAATTCAGCTGGTCATTTGTTTCATGCATTGATTTGTTTTTCATTTCTGATTCTACTTACATTTGGAGTGACTGTTGCTGTGAACATTGTGGTCAAAGCTTCCGTCATATTTATCATGATTTTCTCTGAAATCTAGAAAAAAAAACAGGTAAACATTCACATCAATTTATTTTTGCAATGATAACCAGAGTAACTTCAGAGACTTATTAAAATATGAAATCACCATAAGAAAATATAAAATCACCAGTTAGAAATCAGATTTTGAATTGATTAAAGCATGTTCTTTATGTAATTAAGCCTTTGAATGATGTTTTAGCTTGTTTAATGTCACTTACCCGTCTGTCTGTGAGAGTGAAAGAGGTGATACAGATGTGTCTGTGCTTCTGAGTCTTTGTCCCGCTCTGTATGTTTTGCAGAAGCTTTTAAGCTTGTCGGTTTAACCACGAAAGTGACGCACATCATATGCAAAGTTCCTTTCCCCTTCGCTTTCCCTAGGCACCCCCAACAAAGCCCGCGCTTTTGAATCTTAAATAGCTTCCTAATTTTTCACAATTTAATTGAGAAATTAATGATCAACACATAAAAATAGCTATTACTAAATACTACTCACTCTGATAGTGTTAAAAACATTTATAAGCTGTTGAAGAGTGCTTGAGTAGTATGACTAATAGTAGTATCATTTTTTGTCATGTCTTTTTATGATGCAAGACTGCATCAGAATGCACACTGACTTTGCACAGCCATATTGAAGAAGGGTAGACATTTTATCAGGTAGAACCACTGGGCACAATGCATTTTTGAGCAAAATTCTCCCAATTCTGCCACTGACTCTTAGTTTCTCATATAAGATCAAATTCCCACAGTGTGCTGAGTGACAAGGGGAATAAAACATACCTCCAGGAACAGAGCCAGCACCTATTTTCCTGGCTTGCGGTTGAATGTGCAGGTATATGGTTACTGCATCTGGACATACAAGCAGATGTCTTGAGGACTGAAATCTGATGATTCTATGACATTAGTTTAATAAGCCTACACTTAACAGCCAGTTCCATTGCCATTGCTTGGGGCTTTCCATCATTGGAGCTATTATCTGCTGGTGTTGGCAGCTGGAGAGCAGACAAATGCTTCAGCTCCTCAATTAGACTACTATAGGCCATAATGAGCACATCTTCATGCAAAAAATCATATTAAAGCTGTCCATCAAGTCCACAAGCAAGATCACGTATACAGTGGCATTCTTTCAAGATTCAATATCCAAAAATATATACAAAAGTATCCCATTCAGGACACCCATTCTAAATAGTGATTTCAGCTACTTTAAGCTGACAAAGGCGTTTAAAAAAGCATACATGAGCCTAAAGTCACCAGAGACAATGTCAAGAGTTGACTAGAGGCATATTAGGCATATACAGCATTGGGCAGTAGAGCAGTGGAACTCAGTTGAAACTGTGAATGCAGTAATATCTTTGAATTCAGAAGAAACATTAGATGAGCATGTGTCTACAGACCTTTGGACATTTATAATGATTTTCCACTGGGCACAGTGCAGTATGGTTACAACCCATGAGTTGTACCCAGGTTTCCCTGGTGCACTTTGTAGGTTTACAGTTACTCACTATAGCCCATTTTAGCTGTACTATTTTTCATCCACCCCATTCGTTAATGGAGTGGAACCACTCTATAACCATTACTGACCAGAGATTACTTCTTGGTGGACCTTTTCAACACAGCAGTGATGCTGAATTGATACGTGCATGGTAGTGTATGGTGGAGTATGCATGTATTAGAGTTTCAATACATTGTGTCCTATATTACATTGAGTATATTAGCAGCAATGTAACAGCAATGAGATAGACCTTTGGTTAATTCATACCTCAGCATGTCTGTTTTGATCAGAGAGCATGACCAAGCCTTTGACCTCTCATGGTGTAATTTTTTTGTTTCCCTTTAAACAATAAATACGTCAGAGAAATTTGCAACCTCAGTGACGTGACACCAGTTTCAACCAGAAGAAGAGGGAACCGCAAAGAACAAGGAACATATAATTGTATCACCTTCTCCTTTCTGAGTTGTTTTTCAAGGTTTGTTTATTTCTCTGGTTAGTCACGCGAATGCATGTGACATTGTATGGTACGGAGTCTGTGCTGCAGAAGTAGGTGATTGGTCAAAAAAGAGGTTTGCCCACTGACCCAACACAGCTCAACAAACACCAGCATTCTAATGTTCTAACAACTGACTTTTAAGTGTTTCAGAATATGCATGCATCCAAATGACCTAGTATGAATGGGGGAGAACATTGTAGCACAGTGTCAATGAATAGAGAGCACTGTAGAACACTGTAAATAGTGGGAGGACATTGTAGAAGGGAGTCAATAGAGGAAGAACATTCTGGAACAGTGCAAACGGGGCTGAGCATTCTAGAACAAAGTGAATTGGGAAACGCATTCCTGGAAAGTGAATGGGAACGTTTTAGATCAGTGTCAACTACGGGAGAACATAGAATGGTGTCAGTGCAGGGAAAACACTCTAGAACAGTTTCAGTAGAGGAATAATGTTCTAAAACTATAGAATGTAGAATGCAAATGGAGACTCTCAACAATCACACACAGGTCTGGCACTCCGACTCAAAGTTTGGGTTTGTTGGTTTTTGCAGGAGGACATTTGGTCAGTGTGGCCTTTAGTCTCTCGTCCATAGGGTTCGTAGGACCACAGGGTCTTAAGTTCACTAATAGGTAGAGATCATGAATGTAGAAGTACTTGGAGTGTAGATCCTCTGTAAATGTTTGAGTTTTCATGCATTACAGACATCCTGTTTTTCTTCTAAGTTGCATCGGTGTCTAATATCACCCAGACACATCTCCCTTATTTTTTGTTGCTGTATTACGCCATTTCCTGAGCATAAAGTATCAGTTCCCCTTTGAAAAGGGGCCATACTATTGCATTTATCTGTCTCTCACGCAACACATTTTTGCCACTGTTCAGAGATGACATTATGAATAAATGTCAATATTGGTAAAGACAGCAGCCGTTAAACCACTTGATAAGTTTAGTAGCATCTATGTCTGCCATCTACTCACTGATCAACAAACCACAAAATGTTCCCTTCCACTGACCTCATTTAGAAATAATAATAAATAAATCACATGTACACTTTACTGTTTTAGACATCATTCTGTTCTTTCAGTACAGATTAGAGAATCGTATGCTATGATCAATCCAGTAATGAGAAAAAAAAGAAATAGATTGCATACAGAAGACATACATGGTTTTTACATGACTAGAGATTTATGCTACATAGTGACAAAGATAACTAGTGACAAAGTGGTGGGCAAATGGCACATGCTAGATTCAAACAGGAGTTTTCTCTACCAGTACATTCATAACTGCCACCTGACAACACAAAAGTTGTGTTGATGACATATTAGGAATGCGTCCTCTGCAAAGATCACAGGTGAAACTTGACTTAGGGGACACCCCTAACAATGACGTGGTTTGCGTGACAATCATCCATCGCCTAACTCCAGTTCTGAGGAGGCAGGGAGGTTAAAGTAATGATTGTCCTTCTAAACCAGCCAAAAACTCACTGGAACATCCTGTGGTGGGCATTTGCACAATACACTCATACCACGAGAAACTATATTGAGGAACATTGTCCTGCTGCACATGCCCACTCACCTTTTGTCACTTCTCCTTCACCACGTAGGTGGCCAATACCAAAAGACATGAACTTTCACATGCTTATGTATTTCCAATTCTTTATACAAAGACATTTATCTATGTATATATTTATATATAATAAGATAAGACATATATATAACACATACAAGGAAATATATTTAAGTACTGAAAACAAAAAGTCTGTAGAGTTTTGTTAGAACATCCTACATTCATTGCTCCCTTTATTAAGCACAATTATCTTGTATCTATGCTCACTGTCCATTTTATTGGTCGACTTACCACATATGTGCACTTAGTTCTGTTCTTCAATGATGAGGACCTCCAATAATACCTGCTCTGTGGTGGTCCTGTGGGGTTCCTGACTACTGAACAGGGTAAAAGTGGGCCAACAAAGTTTACAGAGAATGACCATTGATGGTTGGGGTGAAAGAGGACTAACACATTATGCAGGTAAACAGATAGACTACAGTCTGGAACTGTAGAACTGCTAGAAACTGTTACATGGACTACTAGTACTACTACTGCTACCGGCAGTAAGTGCACCTATATGATAAGTGGAGCTGATAAAATGAACAGTGAGTGTAGATACAGGGAAATTTTACCTAATGAAATGGCCAGTGTGTGTATACACTGATCAGTCATAACATCATGAGCACCTCCTTGTTTCTATGCTCATTCATCAGCACCTCTTACTATATAGGTGCACTTTGTAGTGCATCTGTTTTTCTACATACTTTGTTAGCCCCCTTTTACGCTGTTCTTTAGTCATCAGGACCCCCATGGACCCTCAAAAGTAGGTATTATTTGGTTGGTGGATCATTTTCAGCACTGCAGTAACACTGCTGTGGTGGAGGTGGTGTGTTAGCGTGCATTGTGATGGTACGAGTGAATCAGACACAGCAGTGCTGCTGGAGTTTTTAAACACTGTGTCCACTCACTGTCCACTCTATTAGACACTGCTACCTCGTCAATCCACCTTGTAGATGTAAAGTCAGCGACGATAGCTCATCTGCTGCTGCACAGTTTATGTTGGTCATCCTCTAGTCCTTCATCAGTGGTCACAGGATGCTGTTGGATGGATATTTTTGGTTGGTGGACTATTCTCAGTCCAGCAGTGAAACTCCAACATCCACTCAGACCAGCGCAACACACACAAACACACCATCACCACATCAGTGTTACTACAGTGCTAAGAATGATCCACCACCAAAATAGTACCTGCTCTGTGAGGGTCCTGACCACTTATATACTTACTGCTTTTTTGTATTATGAGACTGAATTAAATTCCAGTTAAAATGGATGTTTTTTAGTTTGGTTTCTGCAACACAGTTCCTGTTTGCACACACACACACACACACACACACACACACACACACACACACACACACAGTATCTCACAAAAGTGAGTACACCCCTCACATTTCATGGGACAACACTATAGAAAGTGGTGTATATTTAGAAGCAAGATTTGTTCCATATCTTCTAGAGTCTCTCAGCCTTCAGCACTCTTCACTAGATTAAATCAACATTGGCTATGTATCAAATTTAGGGCATAAAGCAGGAGCCAGACTAATATTTGCTTAAGATTGAAGTCACGATGAGTGAAAACATCATGATATCACATGGTGTTTTGGACAGTGCGATGTGCCAAGTGAGATCATGGTGGTTCAGTGAAAGAGAGAAGAAAACAAAGTGAAAAAGAAAAGGCATGACCGTAGCAGAAGTGTCAGTAGCTTCCTCTGTATTTTCTCGCAACCGCCAGGGAAAAAAAAAGCTGCAAAAACTAACACCTAACAGACCAGCTACACAACTATAGAGGTGAGACAAACATCCTGAGAGAGATAGAGAGATATGTTTACCAAGATAAGGTTAACACTAGTGTGGCTAATGCACAGTTGGCTGATAGATGATGTTAACTCTTATCTTTTACACAGTGTTAGACTAATTCATTTAAGCTTGTGTATACCTGGCACGCAAGTCTGACAAGAACAACATATGAAACCACTTTTAACCCAGTAAACATCAGACATTCAGTAACACCATGAAAAAAAATGAAAAAATGTAATGTAGTTATAAGAGTGAGCACCTGAAGTGTGGACCCACAGCAGGCACTTGGACTTTAAAGTGTTAATGCATGCATGAGATGTGTCTGCTCTCTCTCTCTCTCTCTCTCTCGCTCGCTCTCTCTCTCACACTAAAGAGGTATTGTACAAACAGATGATATAAGGCTTGTGAACGAAAAATATAGCAGCATGCTGAGCAAGTGTGGCATGGTATAGTTTAACATGCTTCGCTATAATAAAGATGTTCAACACTAGAATATTACACTGAACACGCTGTTTGTTTGTTTTTTTTTTTACATTAGCAATGCATGACAATGTGATTCTGTTCTACGTATTAAAAGTGTAAGAAGGCTGGCAAAGTATTTAAAAAATTTAAATGAATGACATAATAAAAGATTGGTTTGCATTATCTTGACCAAAATATTTGCAGGATTACATTAAAAGGCTCATTTGCATATTGCAGTACCCACCAAAGTCAGTAGTCCAAAGGTCAATGTTGTGATAACAATAAAAAAACGGTCTTGTGTGGCTATAATTTGTATATTGGCATATTTGTATTTGTAGAATAACATTTTCATGAGTATACATGCACAAAGTTTTAGGGAGACCTATCCAGGGACGACCAATCCACTTTGGAAGCTGGCACGTTCCCTGAGTTTTTCAAGCAAGATGGTGCACCACCACATTATGAGTGTCTGGTCCGAGCATTCCTAGATGAACAGTTTCCTGGAAAGTGGATTGGTTGTCGTGGGCCAGTTGAATGGCCCCTAAGGTCTCCTGATCTGACCCCTTAGACTTTTATCTTTGGGGTCATCTGAAGGCAATTGTCTATGCTGTGAAGATACGAGATGTGCAGCACCTGAAACTACGGATACTGGAAGCCTGTGCTAGCATTTCTTCTGTGGTGTTGCTATCAGTGTGTGAAGAGTGGGAGAAGAAGGTTGCATTGACAATCCAACACAATGGGCAGCACTTTGAACACATTTTATAAGTGGTCAGAACTTGTAAATAACTCATGAAAAAATTAAGTTACATTAAAACCAAGCACACCATTGTTTTTCTTGTGAATTCTCAATAGGTTTCCATTGGAAAAACTAAAGTTGGATCCAAACTGGCCGACGTCACCACCCATCTTGAAAATGTGCCACAAACAGGAAGTTAATATCACCAACCATTTTATTTGGGTGTATCCCACCCTATATATATATATATATATATATATATATATATATATACACTGCTCAAAAAAATGAGCCCTGTGCTCTTCACAGATGAAAGCAGGTTCACACTGAGCACATGTGACAGACGTGACAGAGTCTGGAGACGCCGTGGAGAGCGATCTGCTGCCTGCAACATCCTTCAGCATGACTGATTTGGCAGTGGGTCAGTAATGGTGTGTGGTGGCATTTCTTTGGAGGGCCGCACAGCCCTCCATGTGCTCACCAGAGATAGCCTGACTGCCATTAGGTACCGAGATGAGATCCTCAGACCCCTTGTGAGACCATATGCTGGTGCGGTTGGCCCTGGGTTCCTCCTAATGCAGGACAATGCTAGACCTCATGTGGCTGGAGTGTGTCAGCAGTTCCTGCAAGATGAAGGCATTGAAGCTATGGACTGGCCCGCCCGTTCCCCAGACCTGAATCCGATTGAGCACATCTGGGACATCACGTCTCGCTCCATCCACCAACAGCACGTTGCACCACAGACATTTCAGGAGACCAATCGCCACCTCATCAGGAGCATGCCCAGGCGTTGTAGGGAGGTCATACAGGCACGTGGAGGCCACACACAATACTGAGCTTCATTTGGACTTGATTTAAGGACATTACATCAAAGTTGGATCAGACTGTAGTGTGTAATTTTGTGTGTGACTCCAAACCCAGACCTCCATTGCTTAATAAATTTGATTTCCATTGATTTTTGTGTGATTTTGTTATCAGCACATTCAACTTTGTACAGAACAAAGTATTCAATGAGAATATTTCATTCATTCAAATCTTTCAAAAAATATTTTTAAGCATTATATATATATATATATATATATATATATATATATATATATATATATATATATATATATTCGATTCCCCGGCCGGGTGACCAGGGTCCTCTCTGTGTGGAGTTTGCATGTTCTCCCCGTGTCTGCGTGGGTTTCCTCCGGGTTCTCCGGTTTCCTCCCGCAGTCCAAAGACATGCAGTCAGGCCAATTGGACATGCTAAACTGCCCCTAGGTGTGAGTGTGTGAGTGACTGTCTGTGTGTCTGCCCTGCGATGGACTGGCGACCTGTCCAGGGTGTATCCTGCCTTCCGCCCGAAGACTGCTGGGATAGGCTCCAGCTCCCCCCCGCGACCCTGACGGAGAAGCGGCTTAGAAAATGGATGGATGGATGGAGTGTGTGTGTGTGTGCATTAATGTGTTAACAATTTCCTAATGAAACATAGTAATTACAGTTACCATCCAATACCTCGCCTTTATTAAATTACATTGGTTATGCGTGCAGCTGAAGTCAATTAACGAAAACATGCAATGGCTGAAGTACACAGAGAAATCACAGAGGTACCACACTTCTGTCTTTTCCTTTTTTTTAGAGTTTCTATGTTTATTTGTATTTACTTTAATGTTATATAGTGTTTTACAAGCAAAAACTCATACTGCTAAACTAAATGACATAAAACCATTTTCTTAGGTGCCTAAAACTTGCACTGTACTGTATATTTATCTATTTTATGTTATTTATTTTACTATTTATTTATATTCTGACTTTCATACTCAGTAGTTTTTCATTCATTTATATCACTGCAGTTGCCAACTAATAAACAATAAAGTCTTGTCTTCTTTCAGATTATACAGAATGGGCCTAAATGGACAAAAGAACAGGAAGCTGGGTTTTATTTGGAATGCAGCTTTATTGGAATAGTAGGGAGGGAAATGTGTGCATGTTGGCTGGGCAGACACCTCTAAAAATGGCTGAGCATTCAGGAGGACTCTGCATCGTCCACATCACTGATGACTGATGTCTCTGTGTGCTCTGTTGGACAGAGAGAGAGAAGAGAGCCACATACTACATAAAGCAGGCCTAAACATGAATAGGTCTAATGGCATGAAAAACTTTGCAGAGCAATTTCAGGGACAGAGGTTGAACATATGAAGGTACATCAGTGTAAGGATCTGCCCACATGCTCTTTAAAACCGTTTCCTTTGTTGCTAAATCAGGAGTGCTACACTAAACATTGTATCTACCCTCTGTCACTGGGTCTTCAAGGGTTCTTTAGTAAAGAAATTTATTCTATACAGAACCATGAACACTCAAACACCCTTTGCTTGATCCAAGGGTTCTTTGCATCATCAAAGGGTTCCTTAGATTGATGGAGAATCGGTTGTATATGGTTCTATATAGAACTGTTTTGGAAAAGACTTCTATAAAGCCACAAAAAGGGTTCTTTTATTGTTAGGATGTCAAGCTTGTAACAATAGAAGAACCCTTTTTGGTACTTTACAGAACCATCTAAAGCACGTTTTCTTTTAATCTGAAGAGCCCTCTTATGATGTGAACAACCCTTTAATCATGCAAAGGGTTCTTTGAGTGTTCGTGTTTCTATATAGAACCATGTTCATTACTAAAGAACCTTTAAAGAACAATCTTTAAAGAACTTTTTTAGGTGTGCAAAAATATTTACTGGGCATTCCTGGGCAAAAAGACTATTTGTATTATATAATTTCACATTGCCATGTCATAAGCGATTATAGGCTTTGACCAAAAAGGATTATTATAATATCCTTTGTTAGTAATGTGGTATATGGAGGTGAGCTGTTTATTTAATAAACTCTGAAAATATAAAACTAGAAACTTTGTGGTTTAGTAAAACCCATGAATCAGTAAATGATTTCAAACACTTTGTAATCATCAACCTGTGTCAGAATTGACCAGTTGCATGAACAAATCAACATTAGTTGCTTAAGAGAGGCTGAAGTTGGTTCCTATTTGTAGCTGTAGTCAGTGAACAAGGACCAGGAAAAAAGTACAGAACTTGAATAGGCTATGCATTTAATTCTGGGCCTATGACTGCAGTTACCTACAACTGTTACCATTCATAGCATGTTTTTACTCTGTGATCAGCAAAACATGTTAGCATCTTTGTTTTTAACTGTAAATAGCTGCTGTTTTGTTTCTCAGCAGACAACGCTAACGTTAGCTAATCTTCCTCTGTTTGTTGCATAGTAACAACAGCATACGGCCAAAGTGCATCTGCACTGTACCTGTGATGATCTCTTTGACTTGTATTCCTTTTCCACCAGCTGGAGGCAGAGGAGTGACAAGACAGTGAGAAAGAGAAGGAAGGATTTAGTGATTCAGTTTCTCTTAGGTCACTGTGCCCCAAACAAAAAGAGTTACATTACAGGATATGCCAACAGACCGTGACATAATCCTTGTGAGTAGACTGTGTGCGTTACGCTGGAGCAGTGTGTTTAAGCGGGACTTGCCTGTCCTGATGTATCTAGTGTGTATTTCCGAATGGCTGTGGGGGGAGTCCTGGGGTGTGCTGGTTTGGGGCAGGGGTCCCCCTATGAGACGGAAAAGGGCAGATGAGAGAGGGCTCCGCCCACCCCCACGCCCCAGGACTCCGCCCCTTTTACTATGTTGGAAAAAAAACTAAATCATGCATTTAAGCACAAATATAAAAAAGCTAATGTTGGCATAAACCATAACAAATAATCCAGTCATATGCCAAAGTTTGAACACCCCCGGTCAAATTACATGTTTTGATGATTATATTATACTAGATACTATTAACATTCTAAGGTCAGTTAAAGGAACGTTGCTCTCTGACAGGCATTTCTTCCTGTACAGTCACTTATAGTTCTCATATTAATACTAATGTTTCATCATGATAGGTAGATATCTAACAGTAGTCATTAATATTCATGAATTACACTCATTTTCACTGTGATAAACTCCTAACAGTATTCACTGGCTTTCACTGGTAACAGTAGCTGATTTTCATAGATCTGTTTCTCACTGTTTCTGTGATAGGCCTCAAACAGTAGCTATCGGTTATTATTGGTTAATTTAAACACTTCTGTCCAGTGACAGGCTGGACTCTTTTTTCTTTTTCTCTTTATTAAATCTTTATTCAATATTGTATATCAGTTGTTAAATCTAATCCTCTATTCACATTGCTTTTGTTGTGTTATAGTTTTGCTATCTGGTGTTGACCAGAGGAGGATGGGTTCCCCTTTCGAATCTTGGTTCCTCTCAATGTTCTTCCCCTTGTTTTCAGGGAGTTTTCATGACCCTTGGCTTGAACCTGGATTCTCTGGAAAGCTGCTTTGTGATGGTGACTGGTGTAATAAGTGCAATATATTATATTCCATACAATGCATTAATATTATTAATGTTTTTACAGTTTTGTCATTTTTAAAATGTATTTATAGGCTATTTTGTGTTTGTTTTAATTTCCCTTGTACATCATTAATTATTGTTTAATCATCATTCCCTTAGCATTTATTATATTTGAGCATTAAATCGTTTACATATTTCATACAATGTAGCAAAAATAAAATGACTGGAGTGAGTAGGGGCCCCCAAATGTTTAGAAATGGCCCTTCAGGCTTTTAGTGCAAAAGCTGAGGTTGTAATTTAGTCCAAAACTAAGCCAAACCTGTGACTTGGAAACCAGCTTACAAGTCACACTAATGATGTGAAAAATGCTGTGGTGTCAATGTTTCAGTCTAACTAATCAAAAAGGCAGTCATGCAGAATGACTTTGGAGAAAAGAGGAAAAACTGCTGCCTCAAAATCCACTGATTGCTCTATCCATTTGCAGCAGTCAGTCAGCTAAAATGGTGCTGATGCCATCAGCATCAGCAAACCTCCAGAGCACCTGATCATTTTTCTCATGTTTTTTCCCACCAAAACTAATTTTCCATAAGATAACTACTCAAAAGGGGGCACCATGATTTCGTTTTTTTCATCACTCTTGATACCGTTTTTCCACTGCTGTTAGCTAACCTCTTTCGTTTTCCTAGTGTTCAGTGAATGCATAGAGACAAGTAGGTAAGGACATGCTATAATAAGTGATGTATCTTGTGACGTAACAAGCTAATGTTCAAAGCAAGCACAGTACTCTATAGGCAGCCAAAGAGCCAAGGTTGCTAAGTAAACATTCACTGAGACACAGACGTCTTAGGGTCTGACCGCACCAACACATGGTTACCATAGCAGTCAGGAATCTCCCTGAAAAACCCATCTGTGTGCGTAGTAACCCTGACTATTCACTAACCCAAGATTTTGTGGCCTGTTTGTGCATGTTGACTGCTCTTACCTGAAAAAGTGTAGGATGTCTCTGTGTAGTCTGGCAATCTGGACAGCAAAAAGGAGTATGTGTCATAAGGTGGTTTTAAGAATTAGCAAATGAGGAAATAATCCCCCTCACGTCAATGTAAATCAAGCATGTTATCTACTGGAAGAGTTGAAATTACTTGTTGTTTCTATTTGCGTCAACCTGAGAGTGAGAGAGAGAGAGAGAGAGAGAGAGAGAGAGAGAGAGAGAGAGACTCACTTGAAGTCATCTCCTTCCAGCAGTTTCTTGTAGGTGGAGATTTCCACGTCAAGGGCCAGTTTGACATCCAGCAGCTCTTGGTAGGCCAGGATCTGTTTCTGAAGGTCAGCTTTAGCCACCTCGATGGCTGACGTGAGGCTGGCTATCTGGGCCTGATACTCAGCAACCCCCACGCTGGACTGGGCACTGGCCTCAGCCAGACTCTGCTCCAGGGTCATGTTCTGGGAGAACAACACAATGCCTTTAGATGTTTACAACACTTTTTGTGACATTGCAGTCATTCATTTAACCCTTTAAATTGTGGACCTATGTGTTGTTTTGTACTTATATCCTCAATCTCACTGAGGATAGCTTAGTTTCATTATTTTCAAACCATTTACCAAATAACTGTAGTTACTGAATAGTCTCAAAGGGTCCATCTCCTACTTTTTTATGCATTATATTTATTTATTTAAATTCCATTTATGATGGGTGAAGTTTTCTGCACCAAAAACAGTCATCATTCATTTTCACATAACCATCTTCCAACTTTTCTTTTTGACAAAGTCTGTTAATATTACTGTGCTTCCAGGCTGATCTATTGAAATGAGCTCTGGCTGCTTCAGCTGTGCCTCGTTCAAAAAGCAAGTTAGACCAAAACAATCATAACCTCAGCGGGGTGGGCGGAGCTGTTGTAGGTCAAATGTGTTAAAACAATGAAAGCGCTGTTTTCGCAGTTTAGTTTCCACACGTAGACTGAGCTTCAAAGCTTTTACAAAGTTGACATACTACAACAAACTCTTTCATTTTAAGAGAAAAAAAGCTGGAAAACTCGTTTAAAGCCGTTTAATATTAACGGCTGAATGTGTCCAGAGTTCCCGGGGTGAAATGCGATTTGATCAGAATTTTCTCCGTTTTTAAGTTAACAAAACAAAGAGATACTACGCTAGAAATTCCCCGACCTGTAGCAAGCATTAACCGTCAAAAAACACCTAGCGTTTCAGCTTTAACTGCACAGCCTAGGGAGGAATATGAGAGCTTGTTTATGAGCGAGGTGTAGTGAATGTGAACTGTGGCACTGACTGCGAAAAACCACTTCCTGTGTCATCTGTTTCCTGTACCTAGCAGCTGTGATTTATTGTAAATACGTTAATCGCTCACTGAAAGTGGTGCTGATTTAAGCACGTCTCTCGTTCTCAGGCTCATCATGCCCAGCTAGCTTTTACTTTTTGTTCTGTTCTAAATGTAAAATCCCCGAAATGAACAGACAAAACCATGTCTGCGAAGCTCACAGCAGGGGATAACCAGGCCGCGCCAGTGACTATGGGTACGGGTTTGATTCTGAAGACTTAAAATCACGCGGCTTACACGTGACAAGCCAATGGTCGTCACAACCTTGTTTGACAAAGCCAGCGGTGGAACCTTTGATGTCAGGCATCTAATCTCTGTCTCAGTCAAACTTCCTATTAGGAGTGATATGGACATGGTAAACCTCTCAGTGCATCAAACCTGAATCCTGTTACTCAAAAGAAAGTACCTGTGATTTGATGAGCTGGGCATTAGTAAGGAACTAAGTGGTAGTTACTCTGTTGACATTGACGTCAATGAGACACTGAATAAGACTAAACGCATTCTTGCAGCTGTAAGTATTTGTTACATCAGCCACTTTATTAGCAACACCTCACTTGTAGCTCCACCATGCTGGTGTCCAGTTAGAGACTGCACCTCATCTGTTGTATGAACAGTTAGTGTTAGCCATCTTCCAACACTTCATCACGGGTCAGTTTCTGACCACAGAAGCGCTCTTGGCTGGATATTTTTGGGTGGTCTTAAGCTGGCAGAGACATTAATATGTGTATGCAACACCGCTCTGTCTCACCCCAGCACCGCACACACTACCATGTGTCACTGACCCAGATAGAAAGAGGATAGTGAGGGCGAAGCCAGCAGCCCTGTTGCTGCTCTGCGTTTTCCAGGCGTCTCACTTGTGGTTATAAGCAGAATGTTAGACAAAATGCCACTTTTCATCACTCATTTTCCACCCATAGTCCAATTTACCCGTTTTTGCCTTGATTTCTTTCTTTCATTGTTCTTTGTAAATTAGTAATTGATTTTAATAGCAGTATCATAAATGAAGCTGCTTATACAGCTGTAACCCATCTAGCACAGTGACAGTAGTATTTTGAACAAAGCCATTTTTTAAGGCCTTAATATTCATTTGTTTTCTCTCAGTTGTTTGTAATATTTGTTTCAGTTTATTTTCCAAAATAAAGGAGCGGCACAGTTGACATACGCTTATGTACGATATATGCTTGCTATCTGGGGAGAGGATGGCAGACCTATGTTGAGAACAGACCACCAACTAAGTAATATCTGGACAACAGCTGTTTTGTGGTCAGAAACTGACCAATGCTGAATGGTGGTAGAGATGGGCTAATAAATTGTGTCTGACAACTGGCTATAGTCTGTAATTGTACATCTTTACTGTATAACTGTAAGGTAAATGGAGAGTGATTGAAAGTACAAGATGAAACAGGCGTTTCTGCTGAAATTGATGGTGAGTGTATGTTGTATGCAAAAGTTTGGATGTCCCTTGTCAAATGACATATTTTTTTATTTTAAAAATAAAATAAAACATATCCTCTACAAAGGACACATTTTAAGATACTGGGGAAAACCTAATAAAACGTAAGATGTGGTCTTTGCAAAATTTATGACACATTTTATATTTTATGGCTTTTATTATGTTTTATTCTATTTAATGCGGTACATTAAATAGAAATTGTGCACTACAATAGCCAAAAATGGCATGTTGAAGTTTGTTCATTGTAGAAAATGTGTTAACTTATTTTCCAAAAAACATAATTTGACTGGGGGTGTTCAAACTTTTGCATATGACTGTGTGTGCATGTATGCATATGTAGACTACATGGTCACTCACTTGTGTGATGAGCCCCTGTAGCTCGATACCCAGTGTCTGTAGCTCCTTCCTGGCTGCTGTAATCTCAGTTTTGGTTGCTGACACAGCCTGTGTGCTCTTAACGTTAGCAGTCTGTATCTCATCCATCTGAGGAAGTGGTACAGAACATGTGTTGTTTCCTGGGGTCCAAACTTGTATAACAGTGAGATTAAAATTTATAATGAGAGTTATTTGAAAAAGTATTGCTTTTTATAGTACTGGTACCATGACCTGCTATTTAAGTGCATGCCAGAAAAATCTATTCATCATAAAAACGTTTCCAAGCTCATAGAGCATCATAAAAGTTTTTGTTGCCAAGCATGCAGCTCTTTTTCTTTTTAATCATTTAATGTCGTAAATTTTTCTGTGCCTTTACAAATGTACAGTAGATTTAATTTATTTTATATCTACTCACCTTGAGTTTGTAGTAGGCTTCGGCCTCCTCTCTGTGTTGCTGGACAGACTTCTCATACTCCACCCTCATCTTATTGAGTGCAGCAGAGATGTCAAAGGACTTGACAGTGTCCACTTCAATCATGGAGACTGAAGTGTCCATGGTGGTTGTGCCCAGTTTGGACTGCAGAGTGGACAGCTCCTGATGATCAAGAAGATCAAATAACAGAAAGACAAGCAGAGACATACAAGACCAAGAAATTAAAAATACTAAAAATATAATCAGTTCAGTGTGAATGTCAGTAAATTACAACAGTATTGTCACATATATATGCATATTTTAAGTACCTCTTCCTGTGTTTTGGTGACAAAGTCCAGGTCACTCTTAAGGCTGGCATATTTTGCATCCAGATCAATTTTTAGGTCGGACGCTGCTTCAATATCCTGTAAATGGGAACTGCATGGTCAATGATGCTTTTAATGCCTGCTGAAAGTTGCAGAAATTTCACAAGATTTTACATCTCTCACTTCTGTATAAGATTTTACCTTTTTCATGGCAGCAATGTCCGACTCAAGCTGGAACTTGACCCCTTGTTCAAAATCGAGCCTGTTAAAATTAGGAAACAATAAATAAAATATAATAATAATGAGCAAATACAGAAACATTGTGTATCATAAACAAAAATATGATCTAAATTTAATCATAGAATTTTTCAGCTGTGAGTATGTCCTGTACATTTTTGTGATGTCCTTGCACTAACAACTGATTCAGCTCATTTAATTAATAAATGGATGTATTAAAGCAAAGAAATCATAAAAAAAAGTCAGTAGTGTTCCAGTACAGGGACTGAGAACCACTGATAAAATACATTAAATATTGTTAGACTAAATGGTCTAACAGCATTTCATTATGTCTTATGTATAGATTCTATTACAGTTTCCAGGGTAGTTTTGCCTTGATGGTTATTTTCCGTTACTCTACAGCTACTTTCATTATGTACAACCTGAAACACTCACTTGGCCTTGAGCTCGTGGGCGGTGCCGCGGACGTTGTCAAGCTCTATTTCCAGTTTGATGGTGTCGAGGGTGAGGATCTGCAGGGTGCTGCGGTACTCACTAAGTTGGGCCTCGTACTCCACTGTGGTGGTGCCGGACGCCTCGGGGGACATGTCAGCACCTCCGGTCAGTTGGGACAGCTTGGCCTCTAGGGCAGCATTCTCCTGCTGCAGCGCACGCACTTTGGCCATGTAGGTGGAGAAGCGGTCGTTCAGGCTGGACAGTGTGCTTTTCTCAGCCTCACGGGACAGCACAGGGGCCACGGAGGAGCCCAGAGCAGGGCCAGCTGCCAGAGCAGATCCTGCACTCAGCCCTCCTGCAGCGATGGTGCGGCCCATGGCAAATGCTGGGCTAGCAACTAGTGCACCTGCAGCTCCACCGGCACCTAGGCCAAACCCTGCTCCAGCACCCAAACCCAGGCCAAGACCAGCACTAGCACCAAAGCCTAGACCAAGCCCCAGGCCAGCACCTGCACCAAGCCCCAGACCAGCTCCAGCACCAAGTCCCAGGCCTAGCCTGCCTCCAGCACCACCTCCAGCCCGGCCCAAACCACCTGAGTAGCCAGACAGCCTGGAGGAAGACAAGGACAAAGACAGGGACATGATGGACAGCTTTGGATCACTGTAGAGAGCACAATGTGAACAGACTGGAGAATGCAGGAAGGCAAAGAGCTAAAAAGGGGTTTATATAGAGTCAAGGATGAGGAAAGAGGGGGAGGAACAAGAGGGAATGAGCCAAGACTTGATGCTTGGCTTTGGTACCACCTTCTCATTCCATGGACTTCATGGACTTAGAGAGTAGAAGTCCCTTCTCCCTGAGGGAAGCCCTGTCTTTATGTTCTGTGACTATTTACCAAATTTTTAATACAGATGTATGGATAAAATTCAGTCCCCAAGACAACTGCTACGGCTGTTTTAAGCTATGCAACCTACCTTTAGGCATTTTTATAGATAACAGTATTTTATATAGTGTCAGAAACGTCAGAAACACATAAGAAGGTCTATTTGAGATTGATTAATCTGACACTAAACATATCTTGGCTGCCTGAATACATTTGGGGTATAGAGAAAATACATGAATTAAATTTTTTCTTAACTACTTAAAGCCATACTGGCTTTTTGGTATGTTTGGAGGATTCTTTGGAGAACACTGTAGTAGAAATTTTACACAAAGTTCCCCAAGCAGGTGAATCTGATGATAGTGATTGTTGAAAGAGTGTTCAAGAGAGCTTGGTGAATGACATCCCTTGGATGTAAGCCTATTATCTACTATTATAATGCTGATGTTGAATTTCAGACTTTAACACCATAGTTTCTTTTTGCAAATGTGCTTGTGATGTTAATGTATAAAAACATATGATGTGGTCCTGTGATATCCGGCCCGATGCCGCTGACTTTAAAATGACAGGGTGATAGCAGCACACACCCACTTCTTGTTTTAGGGTGTAAAATGCAGTAATGCCACCTCTTTAAATTTAAACCAAAAAAGTGTACAGTGTAGTTTTAACATACTGATAACAGCAGCTGCTGACTGCTCTGGTTCTGTCTTTAGCTCAGATGAAAAACTGTGGAATCAGTTTCTTAATCTAATCTGTTGCATGATGGAAACCACCCCACAGAACAAACCTTCACCCCACAGAACACTAATGTGTCCTACTATAGAAAATAACCAACTACTATAGAGACCTGATATCTCCTTGGAGCTATTCTTTGTTAGTGTCTTTCATAAAATGTGGAATTTGACAGGCCCTGCCTGGTCTTGAAAGCCTTGAGGAGTCTTTTAGGGCAGCACCTGCCTGAAGTATTGGCGTCACCTGTCTGTCTCTCTGACAGGTGAAGCATAGCATCTCTCTTTTCACCCCCTAAGGCCCTGCCCAAGATTTCATTACATAACAATACAACCAGCACTTGTTTTACATAAGGTGGACAATCAAAATAAGTTAAATAAAATTTTAAAAAGTGAATAAAAACAACCACCATTCTCAAAGAAAGAAATAGTTAACATCAGTGCTGCAGAGAAATGATGGAAACATCTGATAGTTGCCGTTACTTGCAGCTGTTATCTGCTAATCTGATAACATGCTGCTTTTGCATTGCCAGTGTGGTCTGACACTGCCACAAAGAACACACTTTTGAGGGGAATATGTGAACACGACAATTTATTAGCATTGATATAAGCACTCTATCACACTTTGGAAATACCTCTCTTTCATTTTGAGCAATCAGGTTATTTATCGTCATCTGTTACATCAAAATCAGATTAGATTCATTTAAGACATTCAAAAGGCTGTCCTTGTTAGCTCTTGTTTTTTTTTTTCTTCTGTGTCAATATCAAAAAATGAAAGCAACGAAAACATGGTAACAAATTAAAGGATGGTATTCTTTCTGCAGACAATCAAGACTGTATGCACAAGTGTACAGTCTTGTACACATTTCCTGCTGGAACAAAGCCCAAACTGATCTATGCCACTCTGGTGCTGCTATAGCTGGTCACCCAGAATGGTCATGCTTGTTGACCAGCATATCAGCATTCAAAAACACAAGCTATTCTGATCTATAAAGATTTCTAAGCAGTGTTAAACTCTGAACAGTTAATTGTACTCTTAATAATTAAGAAAGAGCTGTGGTGCACCAAGTGAGACATTTCACACTAAAGGCCTACATGTCTGATTTAAAAAAAAGAAGAAGAAAGAATCCTGGGGCATTGTTTCCCAGCTTGTTTTTTTCATAGAGAACAGAAAGCTTTCTCAAGCATATATTTACTTGCATAAAATATACTGTACATATTTGGTAAGGCAAGTTTCAGTTGCTGCCACACTTCTCATTTTCCTGTGAAAGTAGCAGCTGTAAGCTAAACCTCAGCCTAGCTTAAATTCTTAAACCTAGAGTCAGTGAGAGCCATTAGCTAATCAATCATCTGCTTATCACAGCCTACAGCATTTCTCTGTGCTGCTGTGGCATCACAGATCTGGACATGTATAGCTTTGAACAGTGCCACATCACCTAACATTTTTACTTGAGTAGACTAGCACTGTGTAGCAATGGGGTGTAGTTACAACGTGTGAAATGCTACAACATGCAAAGAAGATATTTTCTGAAGAAACAGTCCATCCCAGCTATCTCTAACGTTATTATGCGTAGAAGGTTAGTGGAGATTAAATGATTAAATGAGGTATGTGTCTGGCACACAAAATTAACTATGTAGCATCACCACAATACAAGACCCTTTTAAAAAATTCCACAATGATGAATTCCACATTCCTCCATAATAATCTCTACTGTTCTAAACTTCCTATAGTTACTATAGACATTGTATTACACAGATAAAGGTCTATGCTGTACAGACAAATGCTGAAGTTAGAAATATTGATGTAATTCTGGATTCTACTTCCATGCATGTGTAAAATTTAAAAACACAAAACTGCATCAGACCTCCATTATCTACCCCTTGTTCAATATTTCAGGAAATTGATTGATACTTTTGCTTTTTTTCTCAACTTGACTATTACAACACAGCTCTCACAGGACTTTCAACAACAACAAATCACAACTGACAAAATGTTATAAAATATTAAAACATTAACACATACTAGAAAACAAGATCATATAAGTCTAGCCTTAGCATCACTTTGCCAGCTTCCTTTAAGTTCGACTAGCAATTTAGAACTAGTTTCTAAATCTTTTAGGCTGCATACACATACTACATAAATGCACAACTAATGGTGATGTCCTATTTTGAGATATTATTAATATAGCAGTATACAGTTTTAGTCACATCTTAAAAGTCGATTTGAACTGAAAATCGTATTACATTTTCCTTCTGTACTAAGACACATAAAAATAAGTTTACAACAAAGAACTGCATTGAGAAACTGTACTTTTCCCACGCACCCGTCCCAAACCCCAAATCAGCTATATTCTGACACATCCACCTCCCACCACATTTCGTAACCATTCACTTCTACACAAGGGGCTACTAAACATAGTTCACATTATAACAGACATAAAATCTATGTGTGCATATAAACCATGCACATATGCATACATACATGGCTAAGTACATGTTGCAACAGATCTTTTACTCTCCCAGGCACTGAGAACCATGCACTGATGGTTCGTCGCTTTGGACCATGTAGTCTACCTATTGACATTTCCATGTATATTACATCAAGCAAAGATTGCATCGTTGAGTAACGGAGAGGGAGTGATGCAGCTGAGTAGGACTAACATTTTTTTTGCAGCAGTTAAATCAACAGAATATGCTTTTGCTGGTCAGACAGAACCAGAGATGAATCATCAGTTAAAAGCAGCAGCCTTACACAACATGATATTTCAGCATTAAGCAAGACAGATAAGGCAGAAAATTTCATTACTCCCAGGCAGACTTAATAAATATTCATGAAGGACCCAATTTCACAACCAGAGGACTGTGACATGTTCCTGAGTGAAACGCAGTATCAAGGAGGGCAAATGTCATCATACTTTGATGGAAGACAACAGAAAAACAATTTTGTCTTTTAAATGATATGGCATGATGAATATTGCTTAATATGACCAAGAATATGAACTGACAAGTAAAAAATAAACAAATTTTGATTTGAGTTTTTTTTTTTTTGGATCATGTTAGTCCGGGTCTTCACTCCAGACCTGTTCGCCCTGGGAGATCCTACCAGGAGCAAATTGCTCCCGACGACTTAGCCTTGAAGATCCTTAGACCACACAAGCCCTTCTGCCACAACAAGGCCCCGATCCAGGAAGGGGAAGAAAAAAAACCACCATGAAAAATGGGCACAGAACAACATGTACCATACCCGGGATAGGGTCACCGGGACCTACCCCTGAGCCAGGCCTGGGGGTAGTTTCCCCCAGAGAGCGCCTGGTGGCCGGGCAGCCCACGTAATCCGGCCGGGCTCAGCCCGAAGAAGCAACATGGGGGGACCATGTGGGCCCACCACCTGCAAGGTCCAGCATGGGGGAGTGGTGCAGTGCTACACAGGCAGTGGGAGATTGCAGGGGGGCCCTTGGCAGCCTAGGCCCTTGCGGCAGAAACTGGCTCTTTGCACGTGGAATGTAACCTCACTGGGGGGAAAGAGTCGGAGCTTGTGCGGGAAATTGAGAGGTACCAACTAGATATAGTTGGGCTCACCTCCACCCACAGTGTCGGCTCTGGAACAAAACTCCTTGATAGGGGATGGTCCCTCTCCTACTCTGGGGTTGCACAGGGTGAGAGGCGCCAGGCGGGAGTGGGGATACTCAGGAGTCCCCGGCTGGCAGCCATGCAGTTGGAATTTGTCCCGGGGGACGAGAGGGTCGCCTCAATGCGAATTAAAATTGCAGAGAGGAAAACTCTGACTGTT
Organism: Pygocentrus nattereri; assembly: GCF_015220715.1. Taxonomy (NCBI): domain Eukaryota; kingdom Metazoa; phylum Chordata; class Actinopteri; order Characiformes; family Serrasalmidae; genus Pygocentrus; species Pygocentrus nattereri. Next base: position 38,263,499 of record NC_051212.1, on the reverse strand, counting down.
GTGTGTGCTTATGCACCAAACAACAGGTCAAAATATTAGGTCTTCTTGGAGCGAGTGGGTGGGGTTCTGGAAAGGGTCCCACCTACAGACTCCGTAGTCTTACTGGGGGACTTCAATGTTCATGTTAGCAATGACTGGGAGACCTGGAGAGACGTGAGTGGGAAGAACGGACTGCCCGATCTGAACCCGAATGGTGAATTGTTATTGGACTTCTGTGCCAGGCATGCATTGTCCATAGCAAACACCAAGTTCAAACACAAGGATGTTCAAACACCAAGTTCAAACACAAGTGTACATGGTACCAGAGCTCCTTGGGTCAGAGGTCAATGATCGACTTTGTTGTCATTTCATCTGACTTGGGACCATATGTTCTGGACACTCGGGTAAAGAGAGGTCCTGAGCTGTCTGTCAACTGATCACCAGCTGGTGGTGAGTTGGATCAGATGGCAAGGAAAACTGATGGTCAGACCGGTAGGCCCAAGTGGATAATGAGGGTGTGCTGAGACTGGCCAAAAGCTTGTGGGTGCCTGTCAGGGCGGTAACCCAAGAGCCCCCTGGTGGACACCAGTGGTGAGGGAGGCTGTCAAGCTGAAGAAAGAGGCCTTTAGGGACTTGATGGCCTGAAGGACCTCCGACTCAGCAGAGAAGTACTGACCAAAAGGTGACAGGTGAAAAAGGTGACAGCCACAACGGTGGCAAAAGCAAAATCCAGGGTGTGGGAGGAGTTTGATGATGCCATGGAAAAAGACTTTTGGTCGGCTTCAAGGAGGTTCTGGACAACTGTCCGGCAATTCAGGAGTGGTCGGGTGGCTGCTCCCAAGTTCGGTGGAGGAACTTCAAATTGACTTCAAATGAGGATATTGTCGGTCGGTGGAAGGAGCACTTTGAAGATCTCCTTAATCCGGGAGACATGCCTCCCTTACAAGAGTCAGGGCTGGAGGCCTCTGGCGTGTCAAGCTCCGTTTCCCTGGTGGACGTCACGGAGGTAGTTGGCAAGCTCTTCAGTGGCAAGGCACCAGGGGTGGATGAGATTCGTCTGGAGATGCTTAAGGCTCTGGATATTGTGGGGCTGTTGTGGCTGACGCACCTCTGCAATATTGCATGGACCTCAGGAACAGTTCTCTTGGACTGGCAGACTGTGTTTTTAAAAAAGGGGACCAGAGGGTGTGTTTCATGGGCTGGATTCCAATCAGTTTAAACACTCTCAAAAAACTCCAGGACACGGATAATTCTTTCCATGAGGTTTAGTGAGAATCTTGTGAAACTGTAACAATTACAACGAGACGTTTCAATTAGCATACACGTCAACATAGCATATAGATAAGCAGCATAGCATAACTAGCTTAACTATGTAACTAGTTATGCATAAAGATGCTAGCGAACACAGCGTATAACTAGTCTGCATACAAGTAATATATAGGTTGTACTCACAGACAATGCCTTAGCAAAGAGGGAGAGAAAGTTTGAGCTATGACCGCAGGCAGGATGAGCACACAACTGACAATGACATGTGCATAACAAACGCTACTTCTTACTACCCAGAATGCATCTCTGCTTTATCGTCATAATAACGAAACAACTTAGTTACAAAAATCAAACGACTTATTGCTGGGGCATAACACTCCCCGCCTGGGCATTCTAGGGCCCACACTAATGAGAAGATTCAGTCTGTGGGGAAAGAAGCAGAACTACTTCTGTAATAGGGCGTAAGAAAGATCTCTTAGTTCCATCCTTGATCACTTCCACGTCGATTTTCCGAACCAGCTTGTCCTCTCCTGGAAAGGTTCTCCTGACAATACCCATAGGCCACTGGTTTCTCTTCGCTTGAGCATCTTTCAAAAGCACTACATCCCCTTCTTGGAGACTCGGCCGTTTCTTTTGCCACTTGTGTCTGAGCTGCAGTGTTTTAAGGTATTCCCGCCTCCACCTATACCAAAAAGTGTCTGATAAACCTTGAACTCGCTTCCACTCCTCCCGAAAGAGAGCTGCGTCCTCCATGCTGGTCAGTGGTGGAGGGGGTGAAGTGCCTGTCTTGAAGGTTAGAAGCATCGCTGGGGTGAGAATGAGTGGCGACTCCGGATCTGATGACACTGGGACGAGAGGTCTCGCATTCATGATCGCCGCTACCTCTGCCATGAGGGTAGCCAAGACCTCGTGCGTCAAGGGAAACCTCTTCTGTTCGAGCAGCATGCAGTCCAGTATGCGACGGGCGATGCCAATCATTCGCTCCCAAGCCCCACCCATATGGGACGCGTGGGGTGGGTTGAAAACCCAGGTACAATTTTGAGTCTCCAAGAATTTCTCCATGCTGTGGAAGTCTGGACTCTGTCTGTCCATGCTCAACTCTCGAGAAGCGCCGATAAAGTTGGTTCCGCAGTCTGAGCGTATCTGCCTTGCAGGCCCCCTGATTGCAAAGAACCTCCTCAAAGCATTGATGAAGCTGCTGGAACTCATTGCTTCGATCAGCTCAATGTGAACTGCTCTTGAGCACATGCACGAGAACATCACGGCCCAGCGTTTGGAGTTGGCGGTTCCTCCTCTCGTGCGGCGTGCGACGATATCCCACGGTCCAAAGACGTCCACACCTACGTAGGTGAAAGGGGGTGCAACTTGTAGGCGTTCCGCTGGCAGAGTTGCCATCTGCTGGTATTCGGTCTTCCCTCTCAATTTCCTACAAGTGACGCATTTGTAGAGCAGACTGCTGATGCGGCGTTTGGCGCCTACTAGCCAGAACCCTGCCGCTCGGATGGCACCTTCGGTCATATGCCTCCCTTGGTGTTTCACCGCTTCATGATAATGCAACACAAGCAGGGTTGCAAGATGATGCTGGCCAGGTATGATAATAGGATGAGACTCGCTCATGCCCAGTCCCGCCTGCTCGATCCGGCCTCCTGCCCTGAGAAGTTGGTCTTGATCCAATGTGGGGTGCAGCTTCCACAGACTGCTGTGTTCCTGAACCAATGCGGGTCAGTTCTTCCGCATCGTACTCACTTTGAACACTCCTCACGATACACGCCTTGGCTCTCAGCAGCTCTTCTTCTGAAGGACGACAGATGTGCCACCCTCGGCATCCATCCTGGGCTGAACGGGCAAAGGAACGTGCCACATGAATGAGATGTGCTATGGCCATAAGAAGAGCTCCGAAGTTGGAAAAGCGTTCAAACCGCTGTGGGCGTATCACATTTCTAACAACGTGTGTGAAGCTTGTGAGCACTTGGGGTCGCACTTCTGAGTCAAGGTCAGGCTCAACCATCTCGTATGTCTCCTGAGAATCAGACAAGCATGAAGCTGCGCTATGAAGAAAGATTGGTCCCTTGAGCCAAGCTGTGCTGCTCAGTAAGGCCGGCGTTGTCGTTCTTGACCCGATGTCAGCTGGGTTGAGGTGCGTTGGGACGTACCTCCATCGACCAAAACAAGGAGATTGGCGGATACGCTGGACCCTGTTATGCACGTAGACATAAAATCTCCTAGATTGGTTGTAAATGTAGCCTAGCACGACCTTGCTATCTGTGTAGTAGGTGATGCTGTCAAACGTGATATCCATCTCCGCGACTATCATCTCAACAATCTCGACCGCAAGCACAGCGGCACAGAGCTCGAGTCTTGGAACGGTCGCTCCAGCTGGAGGAGCTAACTTCGCCTTCCCGAAGACGAATCCGATTCCAATCTGTCCTTGGTGACTCGTCACCCTGATGTAGGCCACAGCTGCTATTGCTTTTGTTGATGCGTCTGCAAAAACACAAATTTCTCTACTCAACGCACCAGTAGTGGAAAGGGGTGTGTAAGGACGTGGTATCTGCAGACCTTCTAAGTCCCGAAGCGACTGTTTCCATCCAGTCCACTCCACCTCTTTGTCTTTGGGGAGCGGCGCATCCCAGTCTTCTCCTTGCATGGTGAGTTCTCTAAGCATCAACCTCCCGTTGACTGTGATAGGTGCAAGGAACCCCAGAGGGTCATAAAGACTATTCACAGTCGAAAGCACTCCCCTGCGAGTGAACGGCTTCTGATCATCCTCAATTCGGAACATAAAGGTGTCTGCGAGCATGTTCCAAAGCAATCCAAGACTGCGTTGGATGGGTGTATCATCTGCAAAGAGACTGAGACTGTCGACTTCCTTAGAGCAATCCTCAAGCGGAAACGCTTTGTTGACTGCTGGTCTGTTCGATGCGATCTTATGCAGCCTGAGGTTGGATGCTGCGAGCATCTTCTGAGCCCGTCGAAGAACACTGATCGCTTCTTCTTCTCTGGCAAAAGACTTTAAGGCGTCGTCCACGTAGAATTCACGTTCAACAAACCTTCTTGCATCGCTGCCATAATCGGCTTCCGCTTCCTTAGCTGCCCTCCTCAACCCGTACACTGCAACGGCAGGCGAGGGGCTATTGCCAAAGAGGTGAACTCGCATCCTGTAGTCCACGATGTCAGCGTTAGGGTTGTTATCCTTAAACCACAGGAAACGAAGAAAGTCTCGGTGGTCTTCCCGGACAATGAAGCAATGGAACATGTGTTCAATGTCAGCAGTGACCGCTACCTGTTCCTTCCTGAACCTCATGAGAACGCCCAACAGGCTATTGTTGAGGTCGGGCCCTGTGAGCAGGACATCGTTGAGCGACACTCCTTCACTTGACGCGCTGCTGTCGAAGACCACACGGATCTTATCCGGCTTCCTCGGATGCTACACGCCAAACAAAGGCAGGTACCAGCACTCTTGTCCCGGCCTCACTGGTGGAGCAACTTCTGCGTGTGCCTTCTTGAGCATCTTTTCCATAAACTTCAAGAAATCCACTTTCATTTGTGGCCGCTTCTCCAGTGAGCGCTGAAGTGAGATGAAGCGGTCAAGAGCCTGCTGTCTATTGTTAGGCAGCTGCCGTCTCGGAGTCCGGAAAGGTAGAGGCGCAACCCAACTATTTGAGCTGTCCTGATAGCATTCGGCCTCCATCAGCTCAAGGAACTCTAAATCCTCTCTGGACGGAGCAAGTCTATGATCGTCGGATGTTTGAGCAAAGACGGTCTGCCCCAGGCGGTCTCCAACTGATAAGCTTAAGCTACGTGCAAAGGTAGCCGCTGAGTCACGCTGCTGAGAATGTCCCAGATGAAACTTCTCTTTCACACTGACCTTGTTACCGCATGGCTGAAGGTGACTTGTACGTCCGTTTTCCAGGATAGCTGTCTTCCAACTCCTCACCTCCATCGATCTGTGCGCACCTCTAAGGCACACGTCACCGACAACAACCCAACCCAGGTCAAGCCTCTGGGCAAATGGTGCATCCCCTGGGCCACTTATCTGCTCGCGGACCTTATGCACCCGCAAGATGTCTCTGCCCAGCAACAAGAGTATCTTGGCCTCTGGGTCTAAAGGTGGTATCTTCTTGGCGATACGCTTAAGATGAGGATGATGATAGGCGGCGTCCGGCGTAGGAATTTCTGTACGGACATTGGGAATTTGGTTGCATTCGAGGAGCGTAGGCAGTGGAATACTCACTCCCTCACTCACTGATTCTACAGTGAAGCCTCGAGCTCTTCTCCCCGCCATCTCAGTCAGGCCTGCACATGTCGTGAGCGTGTACGAGAAAGAGCATCCAAATATCTGGAAGGTGTCAAAGAACTCTGACCGTACGAGTGATCGGTTACTCTGCTCATCCAGTATAGCATACATTCTCTTGGCCTTCTCTTTGCATCCATTCGGGAACACGCTAACCAAACAAATCTTGGCACATGTTCTAGCGCTCAAGCCTTCTCCACATACCTGCGTGCACGAAGACTTGACTTCTTGACTCTCTGCTTCATCTTGCTCCCCGCCGTCCGCTGTATAGGGGGTAGAAGACTTAGGCTTCCGAGTGAAGGGCTTAGGGTGCAGTGCTGAAGCATGAGTGGTGCTCCCACACTCTGTGCATTCTACCTCCGCCTCACAATTCTTGGCGAGATGTTCTGTGGAAGAACAACAGCGAAAACAGATGTAGTGATCTTTCAAGAGCTGTTTGCGTTCTTCGATGCTTTTCTCTCGGAAGCCCCTGCATTTCTTCAGGGGGTGCGGCTTCCTATGCAGAGGACAGAGTTTGTTTGGATCAATTCGCTCTCTGAACTCTTGGTTGTCTTGGTTGAAAGACTTGGTTGTCGCCGAAACTTGTGTTTTCTGCGTGTACACAGACGTCTTTGTAGGCCTCTCCCAGTTGCCCTTCTTCTCAGTCGAAGCCTGCACGAAGAAGCTAAAACTTGGATCTGTGCGAGCCTTTGCTTCCATGGAGATGAAGTCCACTAGCGCAGAAAACGGTGGGAAGCTGACCATGTTTTCACGCTTGTATTTCGTCCCATAGTACAGCCATTTTTCCTGGAGGTTGTATGGGAGTTTCTCTATAATAGGTCTAATTCCCCTCGAAGTGTCCAAGTAAAGCAAACCTGCTAAATAGCCATCCTGCTTGGCGGCTTGTAGCTCCGCTAGAAGGTCGGCCAAATCCCTAAGCTTCTGTGGATCCTTCGCCGTGACCTTCGGAAAGCTTTCTAATTTGCTGAAAAGAGCCTGTTCAACGGCTTCAGGCGAACCGTACATCTCGTCAAGGTGCTTCCATGCCATACGCAGGCCAATTGGCGGACTCCCGATGTTAACCGTCCTAATCCTCCTTACCTGTTCTGCTGATTCCTTTCCTAGGTACTTAATCAGAAGGTCGAGCTCTTCCGCAGCATGCAGGTCTAACTCACTGATAGCGTTTTGGAATGACGCCTTCCAGGCCCAGTAGTTCACGGGCTGGTCATCGTATTTGGTGAGACCTGAAGTCACCAACTGGTTGCGGGCTAGATACCTAATGAAGTCTGCTGTAGTCGTAGAACGGTCGTGGCTAGCTCCGTATTGTGTCCTTTGGAATAGTGGATCAAACGGAATCGAAGGCTCCTTCTTGAAACGGCATTGTGGAGAAGCTCCACGAAGCTGCGGTGCTGGAGCGGAGTAGAGAAACGGTTGGGGAGGTGCTCCGCTTGCATGTGAACCTTGACGCACCTGGTGTGCAGTGACGGCTTCAGAGGCGGCGGCTTGGTTCCCCATGAGCACCCGCGACGCCGAAGGTATAGCGTTGGCCATACCCGAGCGAGCAGAATGAGAAGAGGGTGAAACAACGTCGTATTCTGCTGCGGCGAATGCATCCTCCCTGCGCGAGCTGGCTTGGTCGGCTACGAATGCGGCGGTGCGTTGGTCTTTAACAGCTTGATAGGGCACACTTTTAATCTCGCTTCGTACTTCAAACCCCATATCTTGCAAACCGGCTACCAAAGTGTTCGCTTCTGCTATAGCAGCATCTTTCTCTTTCTCCTCGTTCAATGCTTCAAGGTTAGCTTGTATGCGTGCTTGCTCTACCTTAAGCTGGATTTCCCTTTCTGCGTGGGCTGCTCTAGCTTGCGCTGCATCGGCTTTGGCCTGTGCCATTGCCACAGCCATGCTAACCATTGTTCTAGACGACTTAGTGGATGAGCGGCTGCTCATTGAGCGTGCTGACTCAGACCGGTCATCTCTAGCTTGTTTACTACTGTCGCTGCGTTGTGACATCCTGATTCGTTGCGCTAATCGTTTTCGAGAGGAGCGGGCTAATGTGAAGCTGTCTGGAAGCTGAAGGTTAGCCGCGTATTTCTGATACTAATTAGCTCCACGCTAAGGCTATCCTCGCGTCCCTCGTAGCTGTATTGCTGTCTTTTCACTTTCATGGGCTGGATTCCAATCAGTTTAAACACTCTCAAAAAACTCCAGGACACGGATAATTCTTTCCATGAGGTTTAGTGAGAATCTTGTGAAACTGTAACAATTACAACGAGACGTTTCAATTAGCATACACGTCAACATAGCATATAGATAAGCAGCATAGCATAACTAGCTTAACTATGTAACTAGTTATGCATAAAGATGCTAGCGAACACAGCGTATAACTAGTCTGCATACAAGTAATATATAGGTTGTACTCACAGACAATGCCTTAGCAAAGAGGGAGAGAAAGTTTGAGCTATGACCGCAGGCAGGTTGAGCACACAACTGACAATGACATGTGCATAACAAACGCTACTTCTTACTACCCAGAATGCATCTCTGCTTTATCGTCATAATAACGAAACAACTTAGTTACAAAAATCAAACGACTTATTGCTGGGGCATAACAGTGTGTGCCAACTATTGGGGTATCACACTGCTCAGCCTCCCTGAGAAAGTCTATGCCAAGTTGCTGGAAAGGAGACTCCGACCGATAGTTGAACCTCAGATTGAGGAGGAACAATGCGGATTCCGTCCTGGCCATGGAACAATGGACCAGCTTTTCACCCTCTCGCGGATTGTTGAGGGGGCATGGGAGTTTGCCAACCCAGTCTGCATGTGTTTTGTGGATTTGGAGAAGGCTTACGACCGGGTTCCCCGAGATATCTTGTGGGAGGTCCTCCGGGAGTATGTGAGTGAGAGCTGTGTTCTATACTCAGCATTAAGTTAGACCCTTTCAGTATTAGCATTGGGCTAGCAGGGTTGTGTCCTGTCTCCTCTCCTGTTTGTGATATTTATGGACAGGGTGTCAAGATGTAGCCAAGGTCAGGAGGGCATTATGTGTTGAGGCTGGAGGTTGACGTCTCTGCTGTTTGCAGACGTTGTTGTTATTTTGGCTGAATCACATGGTTGCCTCCAGTGCTCACTGGAGCGGTCATCTGGGATTCTCTGCTCTCCCAACTGCTACCGTGACCCTATCTGGATTAAGCGGTCAACGATGATGATGATGATGATGATGATGATGATGATTTCAGGTTGACTTTAAATGATAGAGATCATGCCTTAACATCTTCCAGTGCCTGCCTTATCCATTTTTCACGTATGATACTTAAAGAAAGCAGCATAGCAGCCTATTGTTGTTATGCACCAAAGATGTTTTAACACCTGTGGACGAAACCAGTCCTGCGTGTTCGTTGATGCAAAACAAATGAGACATGTAGATCAGACTGAAGTGAAACAAACGGTTTTATTACAGAATTCTGGAGAGGTTACAAACAGAGAACATGCATCATGTATCTCCCAAGTAAGCTCTCACCTGACTCCCTTTTTTATAGTCGCATGACAGCTCTTCCATTACCCCAGCCTCCAATGTGTGCGTTAGCCCATCTCACCAATCTACATCATAAAAATGTAAGGATGTGCTCGAGGTCAGCTTAAGGTATTTCCTGTGTTTATCAACTCCCCCCCGCTTTCCAGGCAATGGCTCTGCTTATCTGACTAGATGAAACACATGTGTAGTGTGCTAATCCTAGTGTCTACTACTATCAGCTTCGAGGTATTACCTGTTATCTGACGTCCTTGTGCATTCCACCGTTAGTCAGCACACAGCCTAATGTGCTGAATCTTAGCTCTTAGAATTGGACAATATAACCATTAAGCTTTCAATGGTAAACATAAGTTTTCTTTAATAAATCTTAAAAAAGTAATATGAACAATACTAAGGTTAATAATTCCACACACCTTATTAATAAATATTTGTCAGGCTCTTTCTGTCACTGATTTAAACAAAAGAGCTAAAAATGTTTTTCTTCACTTTAGCAATTGACTAGCTTTTATTATTTCTTTACTTTTATTGGCACTTTTAATTTTAATTTAAGTTGTATGTTTATTCCTTTTATTGACATAATTGTTGTATTTTCTGTGTCTGTTGTCATTTCTTTATTTTTATTCTTATTACTACCTTTGGTTTCTTTTCCAGTTTTTTGCTATGCAGATAAACTGTATTATCAGATTAACTGTATTTAGTACCATTATTCCTTAATGGTACAGTCATTTTTAATGAATATACAGTTGTGTGAAGGACTGTTTAGACTGATACTTTATGCAAATTCACTGAGTTAATAGGTAATAGTTGTAAAATAGTAATAACTCTCCTTCTTTCTGTTGGGAACTGTGAGGGCTGTTTTGCTTTGTCCTTATCCGCAGCGTCAGACAGGAAGATGTGGCTTGTTGTCGGTGTGTGTATGTTGGGAGGACATGTACAAACACTGATCTCCCACACAGCAAGAGACCAATCGGTGCTTTCTGTTTGTAAAAAAAACAGTAACAAAACATACTACACCTAACTGTAGTGCATTAGTCATCTTACTAGAATATCTCACCACAGGAATCAACAAACCATCATTGGTTAGACTTCAGAATCTTAAAGAGACCCTAGAACTCTGAACAACATCTATAGACAGAGTGATCTTTAAGTATAAGGTGGAATTAAATACAACCCCAATACCAATGAAGTTGGGGCGTTGTGTAAAACATAAATAAAAACAGAATACAATGATTTGTAAATCATTTTCAACCTATATTCAATTGAATACACTACAAAGACAAGATATTTAATGTTCAAACGGATAAACTTTATTGTTTTTTGCAAATATTCACTCATTTCGAATTTGATGCCTGCAACACGTTCCAAAGAAGTTGGGACAGGGGCATGTTTACCACTGTGTTACATCACCTTTCCTTTTAACAGCACTCAATTGTTCTCAAGTTTTTGGGAACTGAGGACACTAATTGTTGAAGCTTTGAAGGTGGAATTCTTTCCCATTCTTGCTTGATGTACAACTTCAGCTGCTCAACAGTCCGGGGTCTCCATTGTCATGTTTTGTGCTTTATAATGTGCCACACATTTTCAATGGGAGACAGGTCTGGACTGCAGGCAGGCCAGTCTAGTTCCCGCACTCTTTTACTACGAAGCCACGCTGTTGTAACACGTGCAGAACGCGGCTTGTCATTGTTTTGCTGAAATAAGCAGGGACGTCCCTGAAAAAGACGTTGCTTGGATGGCAGCATATGTTGCTCCAAAACCTGTATGTACCTTTCAGCATTAATGGTGCTTTCACAGATGTGCAAGTTACCCATGCCATGGGCACTAACCCACCCCCAGACCATCAGAGATGCTGGCTTTTGAACTTTGCGTTTATAAAAATCCAGACAGTCCTTTTCCTCTTTGGCCCAGAGGACATGACATCCATGATTTCCAAAAGTAATTTGAAATGTGTTCTCGTCAGACTACAAGCCACTTTTCCACTTTGCGTCAGTCTGTCTCAGATGAGCTCGGGCCCAGAGAAGCCGGCAGCGTTTCTGGGTGTTGTTGATATCTGGCTTTCGCTTTGCATGGCAGAGTTTTAACTTGCACTTGTAGATGGAGCAACGAACTCACAGTGGTTTTCTGAAGTGTTCCTGAACCCATGTGGTAATATCCATTACAGAATGATGTCAGTTTTTAATGCAGTGCCGCCTGAGGGATTGAAGGTCACGGGCATTCAGTGTTGGTTTTCTGCCTTGCTGCTTACTTGCAGAGATTTCTCCAGATTCTCTGAATCTTTTGATGATATTATGGATTGTAGATGATGAAATCCCTAAATTCCTTGCACTTGCACGTTGAGAAACGTTATTCTTAAACTGTTGGACTATTTGCTCATGCTCGCTTTATACCCAGTCATGACTATCAGCTCTTTCCAATTAATCTGTTCACCTGTGGAATGTTCCAAACAGGTGTTTTTTGAGCATTCCTAAACTTTCCCAGTCTTTTGTTGCCCCTGTCCTAATTTCTTTGGAATGCGTTTCAGGCATCAAATTCAAAATGAGTGAATGTTTGCAAAAAAATGTTATCTGTTTGAACATGAAATATTTTGTCTTTGTAGTGTATTCAATTGAATATAGGTTGAAAAGGACTTGTAAATCATCTTCTTCAATCGTCTTCTGTTTTTATTTATGTTTTACACAACGTCCCAACTTCATTGGAATTGGGGTTGTTGAATGATTTTGAAAAGGGGGATTTTCAACTTTAATGTTATGATGTATAAGCTACCTAAGTAACTGCATAAACTATGTATATTAGTTTATATGTAATTTTGGGGGGAATTTTTTTGACAAAAACAATCTACGTCAGTTCTCATTTATTTCACATGTAAATTCACCCACAAAACTGAGGAAGTGATGATGTACACAAAGGAAAAATTTGCTTTTTTTTGCACACACAACTGAATTTATTGGTGCAGAAGTTTCATTATGAACAGAGCAGTACTGCAGATATGCTTTTACTTAATCCATTCTTAACCTCCACAGAGTGAATCACTGCTTAAACCAAACCATTGGGTTCCCACATTTCATTATAACATCTGCAACCCAGGCTGTGGCTCACCCTGTATACATCTGCTTGGTCTAATTCCCTCTTTGTTCTGAAAATCAGAATAAGAATAAGAGGCCTACTACACAGGCCCGGCTCTCGACTACAGCAGGCCCCACTGCCCCCAAAATGAACATGGCTTATCTTAGCATTTGTTTAGTACATTGTTTATTCACAAAAAAGGGAAAATGACTGTATTTTCTTATGATGGTTTTACTTAGTTGATATACCAGGTCCTATTAGATCTTCTCATTATATTAAAGGCCCCATGTCCTTAATTTTTCTTTATTGTATTGCATTTCTTCTCTTGAGGTCCACTAATAACGTTTTGTGTGGTTTTATGTACCAAAAAACTTTATTCATAATTCATGTTTGCACGACCATTTTCCAGCCTCTCCTTAAGCCTTAACATTAAACAGGTTTTTGTTAGGGCGGCACGGTGGCGTGGTGGGTAGCGCTGTCGCCTCACAGCGAGGAGGGCCTGGGTTCGATTCCCCGGCCAGGCGGCCAGGGTCCTCTCTGTGTGGAGTTTGCATGTTCTCCCCGTGTCTGCGTGGGTTTCCTCCGGGTTCTCTGGTTTCCTCCCACAGTCCAAAGACATGCAGTCAGGCCAATTGGACATGCTGAATTGCCCCTAGGTGTGAGTGTGTGAGTGACTGTCTGTGTCTGTGTGTCCGCCCTGCGATGGACTGGCGACCTGTCCAGGGTGTATCCTGCCTTCCGCCCGAAGACCGCTGGGATAGGCTCCAGCATCCCCCCGCGACCCTGACGGAGAAGCGGCTTAGAAAATGGATGGATGGATGGATGGATGGATGGATGGATGGATGGAAGGTTTTTGTTACTGTGTCTTTAAGACTGAAATATTGTAAGGTGCTGTGTTCTGATTGGCTGTCCTGTATTGCACCTCATTCAAAAAGCTGTCCAGCTGTCCTTTCAAACTAACTCTTGTCCACTTGGCCTTGTCATTTCTCTCAGCTAAATATGATGCTACCTTAAGGGCTGTTCAATTGCTTTAAAAGCTCAAATAAAGTTTATTAAATGAACTTTCATTGGGGTGAGGAATCGAGAGAACTTCAGCAATAGAACTTACCCAGAAACCATTGTAACTTGATTGATTGCATGTCCCTTTTCCAAATGCAAAAATACAGAAAAAGTTTTAGAAGTCATAGTAATAAACTACTATAAAATGCTGGGCTTTATGTTGCAATCTACTCCATTTGTTATACATAACCATTGATGTAACTTAGTTCACAGTTCTTGATAAAAGTTTAAAGCCTGGCGAAGCTTTTCCTCACGCACGTTGTGTATGTCATATTCAAACTTGCTAATAAAAAGGTTAGCCATGTAGTTCACTGAGGCTAACCTGGGACATGTTCAGTCTCAAAACACTGTGCACCGTTTAGCTATGATTTACAGGCTGAACGACATCTTTCATAGAAATAGTGCAAAGCAGTGCACTATGGGCTTTGAGGTACATTTTCTCTGGTTTGATGTGTGTTGTTGTCAGAGGTGTTACCAAATCAGCAGTGGCATATATGTAAACCCTGCTGTATTAAAAAGGCAGGACTCTATTAAAGTTCTCTACAAATGCAGCTGCTGCATCGTGGTGCATGCAACAACTGAAGGCATCAAAAGACATATTCTGAAGTATTAAAGTACACATTTAAACCCAAATCTTCGAAAAACACACCAAGAATGGCCTTTTTAGCCGCCATAGTTGCAACATTTGCATAACACGACCGGGTGTTCGACACCCATTATTTTCATTTAATAAACATTTTTCTACATTTTATCAAGCTGAACGCAGCCCTGTTGAGGGTACTCTGTTTAAATAATCCACTCCTCACTATCCCCTACACCCTTCTGCCATCCTTCAAGTGTGCCTTTGTGTAACATGTGACACACATCCAGTTGCAAAAGAACTGAAATGGGGCCCAGGCTGCAACACTTTTTCAGTGTGAATGCACAGGACGTAACTGCTGTAGGAAGGAATAGGTGGGAAAATATAAATGCATTGACTTTCATGATCATAAAAAACCAATCAATTCAAAATGGGCTGTTTTGCAACTTATTTTCCATACATGGGCTGCATGGTCTGGAAAGTGTATAGTACATGTGAACATGCATATGTTTTATCATATTTTTTATTTCACGAAAATGAAAATTGATGGAAAATTCTGTTTTCCATGATATACAACTAACAGAACTGACAAGAACATTATTATAGTTGATTAATGATGACTGAAAGAACTGAATCATGATATACTTAAATGATCTGATTCTGATTCCCATTGGCTACCCTGTGTTGTGCCTCACTCAGAAAGTAGTCAAGACTAAAACACTCCTTATAACTTCAGCAGGAATGGGTGAGGCTAAATGTCTGTAGCTTAAACAGTAGTTATATGTAAGTGTGCTGATTTATTTGGAGGCCCTTGTCACTGAAGATATGTTAATTTCAGCTATCATTTCAAAAGTTTTAAACGTCCCCATTTAAGGATTTCAAGCATGTAACAACTTAAAATGTATTGAAATGTATTATTATATTTATATTATGTATCTATACAGTAACAGCAGTCTTTAGAAAACTTACTGCATGTATATGACGAAGACTACCATCTTCCTGCTTTTGAGCTTGCTAGGATGGTGAGTTTTAAGCACAGTTTGCCAGAAATTATGAAATAAAGAAATGACCACTAACCCTCAAACTACAGTAGTGAGTGCTTTATGGATGTTTAAAAAAAATTTTAGATTGGTTTAGCTGATAATGGAATAAATGTATGTGTAATTCTGGGGGACTTTTAAACAGAATAATGGTTCACACTGGGATTTTTTTTTTGACAGAAACAATCCACATCCATTCTGATGTATTTCAGATGAAACTCAGGAAATTATGTTCACAAACATTGCAAAGCAAAAGCAAAAATTTTCCTTTGTTTTTTTTTTGCAACTGAATTTATTGGTGCAGAAGTTTCACTATTAATGAAGCAGTATTATATGTCTGATCTTGCTTAACCCCTTCTTAACCTCAACAGAGAGTCACTATCGGGATCCACAGGATGTGTTCTTGCATGCACAATATCTGAATCCAGGCTGTGGCTCACCCCGCATAGAGCTGCTTTGTTGTGTTCCTGCTTTGTTCTGAGAATCAGGCACAAGTCAGGGCCAGCTCTTGACTATAGGAGGCCCAAGGTAAGGTAAGGAAGCCCCCCTGCCCCCAAGCAAACACGACTTATCTTAGTACTTGTTTGGTGAATTGGTTATTTACTTTGTTGATCTACATGGGCCCCTCATATATTAAAGGGTCCACTTATAACAGTTGTGTTACCTTACAATTTTACCTTAGGAACTTTATTGTTTGTTGTAAATATATGCTCATTCTAAATTTGATACCTGCAGCAAGTTCCAAAAACAGTAATACAGGAGTATGTTTGCAACTGTGTTACATCACCGTTCCCGTAACAACACTTAAAAATCCTTTGGAGATTAAAGATACAAACTGATACAGTTTTGAAAGCAGCTTTCAGTTATATAAGTCTTCAGCTGTGACCTTTATGTGACCTTTGTTGTATTTTGAGCTAAACAAGACAGTGGGACACATGTCTGCACTGCAGATAGGTCAGTCTAGCACCTGCTCTCTCTGGTTACACAGCCATGCAGTAATATGTACAGACTGTGGCTTGGAGTTATCACGTTGAAATAAACACAGACATTCCTGAAAAAGAAAGTGTCTAGAATGCAGGATATGTTGATGCAAAATGTGTTGAGCATTAGTAGTGCTTTCACATACGTGCAGGTTCACCACTAATACCTCCCCCATACCAAGACAGACCCTGGATTATGAACTTTCCACTGGTAACAATCTGGATGGTCCTTTTTTCCTTTAGCCTGGAGAATTCAACATCCATTATTTCCAATGCTTGTGATTTTTGCAAGTTCCCATCCAAGGATTGTACTGTCTATATAGTAATTACAGTTTTTAGACAATTAACTGCATGTATATGATGAAGACTTGCTAGCATGTTCTGCATGTTGAGATGGTTTTAAGCACAGCTGGCCAGAAACATATGAAGCAAAGAAATTACCTTATGACCCTAAGGTTAACCCTTAAAGCTACAAAAACTAGCATCATCCATTAGTATGAAATTAGCAAGTCTTTCTGTGTCTGTCAGTGATATTGGCCATAAAACAACCATTTAGGGACATTTTTACTGTTGTAGTCCTTTTTTGCGTTGTTCACAAAACAAATTATGTGGCAGACTGAAGATATAAACACAATGTATTCTTCTGGAGACCATGGAAACCCCAGCATTGAAAGGTGCCATCCACTGTTCACAGAGCATATTGCAGTTATCTGATGTAATCATTTTCCCCTGATCCTGGTACTGAGGCCGCTATTGAGTATTTTTCAGATGCCTTTAAGTTCAATGGAATTCTTATTGATTTTATTTTTCTTGAACATTTTTCAGTAGGTTATGTCCCCTAAACAATTATTAGAGATCTGACACATAAATCACAGCCTTTCTGGAAATGACCAAATCTCTGCAAATAAGGAAACCATGAGATGAACTAAGAAAAGAAACCATGAGATGAACTAAAATTTAAAATGGAATCCCAGCTTCTTATGTTTGGCAATAAATAGCAGGGATTTATGGATCAACAATAAACAGTATGATAATAAGAAGCCATTTATATTTATATTTGACTTAATGGTGATCTCATAGTCGGTGAGGAAAAACAATGACAATATCATCTGAACCCTGTAGAAAGAATATAGGAAAGTGCAAGAATAATATAAGCCTAATATAATATAAGCCTAAAAATATAATGTCCTGGCCTAACAATGATTTCTAATGACAAGTCATATTAAAAAGAGATGAGCTTGGATATAAATGTAGTGTGATTACACAATGCTCTCCCTCACATGCAGTCGTAAATACTCGCATGGGACAATGTGATGATTTTCACAGTTTTTCGCCCATATTCATTGTCCCCTGTGGTCAAGCATGCCGGCCATGTCCTGAATTGTTTAGGGGCTCTATAGAGCTTTCCTGAGAAGCCCACAATGCTGAGGCAGCTGAAAAGCACCCAGCCTCAATAAACAAACAGCAGCAGCCAGTGGAGTCACAATGGTCCAGGGACAACAGATGTGAGACAAAAGCACGGCTTTCCAGAAGCCCGGGCCACCATAAAGAGGCATGCATCAAGAGCTGTTGCCGTTTCGCTGAGCACCAGTCAGAAAGAAGTTGCGCTGCTTTGTAGCAATGTCTATGGGTGAGTAGTACCCTGTCATATACCAACATCAGGACAGGAATGCCTCTGCCAAGACGCCGATCCTCCTTTCTGGGCCAGGCTAGCACGGAGCGGCCGGGCGGCGTGGGCCGGGTGAGCGCGGGTGGCACCACAGCGCCCCGGGGCGTCTTTGTGGGCACCGCGCCCCCCACCATGAGCCAAACACCTGCCAACCTTGGTGCGCGCGTGTCCCGCAGGGCGCTGGGCATCAGCAGCGTCTTTCTGCAGGGCCTGCGCAGCACCATCAGTGCCCCCGTGCTGCCCCAGCCGAGAGACCGGGCTCACCAGCAGCTGGGCTTTGACAGCCTCAATGGCTGCCTGCTGGAGTACCGTGACAAGGTGCGCGCCCTGGAGCAGCTCAACCAACAGCTGGAGGAACAGATCCGGAGCTGCCTGGACCGCAAGGCCTCCAGCGCTGAGACATGGGGGGCCCTGAGGAATGAGTGGGAGGATGTCTACAGACAGGTGGGACAGGGCAGGCCATGGTACACCAGATAAGGAGGAAAACTTGGTTATGGTGCCATGAGAATGTAGATTTACATTAGATGGACAATAAATGGCAGCGGGGAATCTCAACTGGAATTAGATGGACCATAATGTGAATGAGGAGGTTGCTAAAAATGTCTGGATAGCACACTATGAGGGTGTCTATGTTATCATGTTCCTTTGTTTTAATCAGCCTGGAAATTTTAAACCGATCCGAATACAGCCTGAGAACTGCCCAAGACTGATCCAACCAAGTTGGACCAAGTATTACAAAACTGTAGCCTAAATTCTGTCCAAACTCAACACCCACCAGCTTTAATGGCAAAACTTCATCTCAAAACAATTATAAAACAATCTGTAAGGCATCAGGCAGTGTATTCATTACCATTTCCTGTAAATATTTGTAATTATTTGTGAGAGAGCTTTTAGTGGAAATTCAACATCTGGTTCCTATCACCACTGTGAACAATTCTGCCTCTGTTTCTCTATAACACAGCATTTCATATCAAACCACTCTAGCTGGCTTTTTTCATTAATAATTTAATTATGCAAACATTTTGAAAAGTATTTCTGTACACCAACAAAATCAGATCTTGAACAATGCGTCTTTATACAATGGATTGAAATACATGCATGGGCAAGCAGACTAACACAATCTTACTGTACACCAGGTGAGCGAAGCCATCCTGGACAATGCTCGGCTCATGCTGCAGACAGAGAATGTCCAGGCCACTGCAGAAGACCTCAAAGACAGGTATGTGACTTTCAGAGAGACAGAAAATCAGGCTTGTAACGAAAGTAAGGTTGCCAAAATAAAAAGTGTTGCAAGAAATCTCCAGAAGAGGCACTTTCCGAAGCAGTGCTTGTATGTTTATTCAGGTTTGAGAATGAGCAGCCTTTCCGGAAGGCAGTGGAAGAAGAGATTAGCTCACTCTACAAGGTGATCGATGATGCCAACCTGACTGCAATGGATTTGGAGACCCAGATTGAGTCCATGAAAGTTGAACTAATAGACCTCGTCAAAAACCATGAAGAGGTAAGCTAAAGAATACCAACCCTACAACAAAGACTTGCTGGAATGTATTCAGAGCCCTACAGAATGCAGTTCAGGACACATCAGGGTACGACCAAATGCTGGTTTTGTTACAGTTTGCAGCATTGAAAAGATTTTGTGATCCACACAAACTCTACCCCTCTGTAGGATGTAAGAGTGCTGTATAACCAGATGGCTGGTCGTGATGTTGATGAACCTGATGCACCTATTGAGACCAGCCTGGAACAGATCCTGGCCTGTATCCGTTCCCACTGGGAGAAGGTCATTGAGAAGAACCGTGCCGAGACTGATGCTTACCTGGAGTGCAAGGTAAAATAAAGAGTCTGAAACTATGCCTAAAAATGTACACAGCAGCAATGATATGGTAGCTGTGGCTATTCTTACTGCTTTTTACATTTGCTGCTTATTATACCATTGCTGTATTGGCTGATAATTATGTGCCTGTGTTTGTGAGA
Source organism: Pygocentrus nattereri (assembly GCF_015220715.1). Lineage (NCBI taxonomy): Eukaryota > Metazoa > Chordata > Actinopteri > Characiformes > Serrasalmidae > Pygocentrus > Pygocentrus nattereri. The sequence goes on along the minus strand of NC_051212.1, from coordinate 38,244,084 downwards.
GCAGCAGACTGACTGTGTGAACAGTAAGCTGAGTCGAGAGGAGGAAGAGCTGGAGACTCTGAAGACAGACTGCAACGATGCTACCGTAAAGATCCAGAGCTTACAGGCTGAGACAGAGTCTATGAGGGCACTGGTAAGAAAGCTCAGTTCATCAGCTGTTCACTTAAAAGAAGGGTATTTATGGCTGTGTTGGATGGAAGCTATCTCTGCAAAGCATGACATTACTTTGTGTCAATGAAGAGCAGTCTTCTCTTAATCATAAACATCTAACTGAGGTCTTTATACAGGTCACTTAGATTGTGAATTTTAGGCCTGTTTGGTCTTCTCTGAAACCTTCACTTCCCTTTCATGTAGAAACGGGGCTTGGAGAACTCCCTGAATGATGCAAAGCATTGGCATGACATTGAGCTGCAGAACCTGGGTTCTGTCATTGGGAAGCTGGAGGCCGAGCTTTCAGATATACGTGGAGAGATCGAGCAGCAGAGGCGCGACTATGAGACTCTACTCAACAATAAGATGAGACTGGAGCTGGAGATCGGAACGTACCATGGAATCCTGGATGGGGAGGAGAGCAGATACCACCTTTCAATGTGAGTCCTCAAGCCTGACAAATTATTGGTAACCCTGTCCTCATTCTCTAATCCCATTTGTGATATTAAAGGTAGAGTTCAAAGTCATTTTAAGAACAAGCTTGAAGGCCTCTCCTTGAGACAAGAGTCACTGATCCAATTATGTTGATCAGGGATCATAAATTTTATCCACAAGAGGTCAGTGTGGCTGCTAGTTTTCATTCCAATCAAGCAGACAGACACTTGATTCCTTTTGTTCAATCAACTGGTCTCAGTCTGCAAACAGCTGATTAGACATATAGAGTGTTCTCCTATTAGCTTGGAAAAGCTCCAGTTACATCAGTTCTTTGCAAACAAGTTCAGTGACCCCTTGTTAACCCTTTAAATAAGATACTTTTCAAGGCTCCCTCCCCTGGGTAATCCTATGTCAGATTATGTTCCCAATTCTGGTTCTTGAGTACTCCTTCTCTACATGTTGTGATTAACCTGTGGCAAGAGAACTCAAACTGTGGATTTGGGACAGACATGTTCCATACCCGGCAAGATTATGTTATCAGTCATACTCAGTTTTTTTTTTTTTTAAGAATTCATTATTTTATCTAAAGTGGCTCAATTCAGATTACAAGCATAATGCAGCTCAGTGATCAATTAATTTAGTAAACACATGCACTTCAGCTCACATCTCAATATCTTCTTTTCCACCATGTTGATCAAATAGATGTAAACAAAACACACACTAAAAATGATCCACTCTAAATGGTCCACACCTGCAGCTCAAGGAATCTTAGATAAGTGTCCATTGCTAACTCTGCCTGGATGCAGTCCTCACCGATACGGGCACATAGAGGGCACTCTTGAGTAGTCAAAATGAGAAATGGGACACCCTGCAGCCTTGCTTTCTTTGAAAAAAGGGACTGCAGTGTCTCAAGAGTAACATTTGGAACAGGGCAGTAGTGATGCTTGCACTTCACTTCAGGATGGGCTTGGATCTGCTGTTTGAATCAGATTTGTAAGAGCAGGGGAATACTAAAATAAGCACTCCAGGATCTTGATTGGGAACCAAAGTGATAAATCCTATTTATCCCTATTTATCCCAAGTGTTTTTGCTGACAAACTGGACGTTTCAAGTTACCTTTTCCTTAGTAGGGCTAATTTGGGGGAAAATAATTGCATTATTAGTCCTTCAGCATTTATTAATAGTTTTATTCTGTTAAGGACTCTAATTGTGAAGGAAAGGCTAATTTTCCCCAGAGTGATATGCCTGTTGAGCAGGAAGAACTGATAGTCAGTCAAGAACTGACAGCTTAGAAAATGAGGCATAGCTTAGAGCAAACTCTGCTTAATTACAGTGCAGCTGAGGCCAACAACAGCTGGTTAATAAAGCACCACAACTTGTCTGAAGCTGTGTCTCTTATTCAATATTGCAACTGCAATTAATTTCTATAAACTAAGCTACAGGGTTTTATTTTTTCCAAAAGACCAGCACCTCTAATTTTTCACACTTTAGGCTTGAACACTGAAATTAGAGAAGCATGCTGCCAGTTCACAAGCACTTTATTAGGTCACATTTCTCCACTTAAAACATATTTAGAGCATCAAATAATGCAAGATTTTCAATTAAATATTTGAAGTTCTTGCGATTTTGATACAAAAATGTTGAATTGGTTAGTCCTACTCCCTAAACTACATGCAATCAAAATAAATTAGACTGAATTTCTTGTTTCTATTCCCACCATGTCCACATCTCTGGATTCTGAGTTCTGAATGTGTGCAACTTTCATATGTTTTGTCGCCCTCTACAGGTGCCCAGGTAGTTCTGCAGAGCCAGAAGGAGCAACAGCTTCTCCTCAGCCTACTTCTGAACACCTGGGGGAACCACAGCCTGAAGGTAGCACATCTTTGCTCACAGCCAATGACAGTGAACACTTTTACTAATACTGGGCAATGTTGTTCTTTGGTCTCTGTTTCTGATAAGCAATTATATTAATTTGTTCATTTAATGTCTCAACAGATTCTAACAAGAAAGAGAAGAAATGAATCCTTTCCCTCACAAGCATGGCTCCAGCCCTGCTCCGCAACTGCAGAGACATTTCCAGAAAATGCTTGATTTTCATTTGCATACCTTCCCTTCTACTCTACTGCTTGTATAGTTCTCATTGCTATTCTACAAGTTAAGAGTTTTATAGTTTGGGGAATATTAAACCAAAACCCATGCTTGTTAGAAGTTGTGCACAAAGCATACTGCAGTATTTAATTGTATAAATACTGTACGTTTTGGACATATTATTTTTAACCAAAAAGAAGAAAACACATTCATTCTTCATTCTTTTTACAAAAGGACTGCTAAAATTATACCTCTGGCCACAGCAGACTATTTTGGTGTTTTGTCTCATTCATCCAACTGGGAGAGGAAGAGAGACCAAAATGAGAAGTGACTGGCAGGTGGGCAGGGAGAATAATTGACTTTGGTCTCCTTTTACGCCCCTATGCACCATAATAATACAGTGCGCCTCTAATCACACACCTGAGAAGCAGCCACTTGGACGTCATGCCATGATCCATGTCATTATTCGACAGTTTAGGAAATCCACTAATTACAGGGCAGGAACACTTTAAGGTGCGTCAAAAAATACCGCACAACACTTTTGTGAACAAAAAGGGTAGAACAGGCGTGTTTATTCATCAGAGTAGAAGGAGTGAATTGTGGCATATATAGAAAATACTCAATAAAAGTTAATTAAAAAAGTATAAAATAAAGTCAACATATTTCCCATGATTTAGATTAAAAAAAACAAAAAAACACAATGCGTATTTGTGAGTGTTATTATTGCTGCGGTATGGTTGGGTCTCCAATGACAGAGAAGCAGCCGGTACAGATTCGGACAGGCGTCTTCGGGACAACAGGGGCGGCCCTCCTCAGCCGAGGACTCACAGAGAAAACGCTCACATACTGTAGAGGACAAACAGCATCAGCCCACATTAAGGCTTAACATCACACGGCAGTATTTACTCGTCTCCATATGACTGTGTGTGATAGATTGATAGCATTTTTTCTATTTATTTAGGTTTAGGGTGAATATAGCTTCAAGAATATATTGGGCGGAGTATAGCTTCACATGGTTTCTAAAAAAAAAATCTTGTGAATATAGTCTATTTGAACCACCTCATTCTCACCTGAGGCTTGGCTGAAGGTCCTCTCTCCATAGACTGTGACTGGATTCCTGGTGGTGCCGTCTGAAATGTTTAGAGTAGAAGAATGTATGTCATAAAATACAGTATCAAATACAGTAAAATCAGTGTTTTCTTAAGTTTTTAAAAATATACCCAGAATGGGCTACATTTAGACAACCCACATCACTCACAAGACTCAACATGGAATTAAAGGTTGAGTCTTGATGCGAGAGATTTCATTATAAATCGTTATTGACTCCCAAAATCACACACACACACACACACACACACACACACACACACACACACACACACACACACACACACACACACACACACACATATTCTAAGCTGATTATCCTGGGTTCTGGGGACTGCTGGTCCCTATAACACCGCTCACTAGATAGAAGACAGCACTGTTTAATAGTGTTGGGCTATCTGACAAAAAATATAATTGCAATCTTTCAGAATGAACAATATGTAACTACATTTTTTTCACATCTGAGAAGTTGGAACACAGAAAAAAAGAAGCAGCAGTGCCACATTTAGAGGCAAATTGTATTAGCACTAAATATAATGAAACAGGACCATTTATGTTCTCTTTGTAGTGAAACATGAAGTTGTTTATTGGCCTTTAACTGCTACCAATATCTACAACATGCTTGTTATCCACACAAAGCATAATATTGTCATATTGCTCATTGGGTGATTTCACAAAGCAGGCTTCTCCCGATAACTTCAGTCCGAAGTTAAGGACTGTCCATTAGGAATATGCCTCAGCTCTTTTCCTATTAGACAGGTTGGATTTTGGGCTTAAGTTATCTGGCTAAACAAATAATTCCTGCTTTGTGAAATGCACCTCCAATTCTACTGTATAATGAGTGAAATTTTTCTTCAAAAGGTGAGAAACTTGAGGGTCAATCGTCCATACTGGGATTGACCTCCTGGGCAATGCATTCTAAAAGGAGATTCTCCATTGAGAGGACAATGTAGGACTTCAAGGCTTAATCCCTGTTTTCAGTCCTATATGTGTCTCATTTGGTATAAATTTAAAAATAAAAATAAAAACAATGAAAAACTTCTCAACTTACCAACTGAAGCCTGTCCACTGGCCCAGCTAACGAGGAGCTTCTGAGCAAAGTGAGAAGCAGGAGGGTCAGCAGTACTCCTTTCATCCTGCCTGGTATTCTTCCCTCTGTTCGAATGTTAATGTTGGAGCTGCTGCGCCTGGGTCTGTTTCATAAAAACACCTGCTGCAGGCAGGGCGGGACGCTGCTGTTTATGTCACTTCTGCGTCACTCGGTCTCGTAGGCCAGTCCGTGGGATGAATAAGCGGCATACCATTTAGATCGTCAACCACACAGCTAAACATGTTTGTCTCACCAAAAAATCAGAACGGCAGGCCATGTGTGTTCGTTAAAAAAGAACATGATTTATTTAAAACAGTTCTGTAACGTGAATAAGTCCCACACAAGAGAGATCAGTCACCAGATTTGAGATCCTTCAGTTTAAACAGAAGTTAGGGTCAGCAGGGCGGCTGTCTGGGTCCAGCCCTGTCTGACCTCTCCCATCTCAAACGGAGGTAGCTAAAGATTATCTGACAGATGGGAAATAAACTAGAAAGAGATTCAATGGTCAACATATTGATAAGATCTTCTGTTTATATATTACACATCTATAAACTTGATTTTCAATTTTGAGACAGTAATTATCAAACTATTATGTGCAATGCTATAAAAAGAGCAGGAAGAAAAACATACAACTAAAAATAAATAAAAATTCTGTGGTTCAGAAATCCAAAAAAATTATAAGTAGTAAAAAAATACTGCACCATGACTGAAAGTTACAATACATACTGTATATCATACAAAATCCATCGTAAAACAAGATCAGCAGAAGAACGGAGCAAATGGCCAAAAAGGAAAAGGAAGAAAACATCGTCCGTAATCAAAAATTCACAGTCAGTAATCCCATATTAAGATCTGTTACTTTGCAATCACACAAAAGCAACCAGCTGAGACTAATTTACAAAAGCCTGTTCACTATCTGATATTTCCAAACATGCACCCCAACCCTGATTCTGCAACCGCACACAAAGGACAGATTCCACCTCCCACCACAACACGAACTGATGCCACTGCACAATGAAATCACACTGCTAATGCTGGTCATTATAACCACATACATAATTTGGTCTCGATCTCCATCCATGTGCCCAATAAAGAGAGATGCAGACAGCTATCTCTGAGGTAAGTCAGCCACCGCTATGAATCTTAACCGTGTCACCTCACTAGGCGGGACTAGGGTGTCTCCTATCTAGAAACTGCAAGGTCTTTAGGGTAAGAACCCAAAGCTGGTAACCAGCTGGTACAAAATTGTCAAAACTGAGCAGTGCAGTAAACCTAGCAGTTTCATCCTTCTTGAAAGAGTTCAGAGAATTTCAAGTGAGACAAGTGTTAGAACTGTATCCAAAAGTATTCCCATATGATGGTGGAATGAACCATGGCACGTCTAAATGGATGTTGTGCACAGTTAAGCTGCAGTTCGGTTGTTCTGCAAGTGTTCATCATTGCTGTTGCGTTTGTCGAAGCGTTCAGTACAGATTCAGTACAATATCCCAAACTGAGTATTAAGTATGCTGTCAACATGTTACAAAAGCACAAAAGAAACTTTGTCACAAATTTTAAAAATGAGCTTGTGTTATACCTACAAATCGTATCTATGTGATTATGTTCTCCCAAGTAGTACACATTTGCTTGACATAAACCTTCAGTGGTTAACTTGTACCTTCTTGTAAATTTTAGCAATATAATAAGCTTCCAGTTCAGAAGTGTCAGTGTTTATCACAAGCAAATGCCTCTTATTTCTTCCCTTATATCTCACTCTAACATTCACACACAAACACAGACATTCACCTGAATGGGCACACACATACAACAGCACAGACAAACAAAAAAAAAAAAAGTGGTCCACATCCTATGTGTATTCTCAATACCCTTGGCTGAAGAGCTCCAATACAAATGCTTTCACAAGTGCCGGTCACGCCTTAGGTATGTCTTTTTACTTCTTTTTTTCTATACCTAGTCTATCAAACGTGCTTCCTGTTCTTCTGTTCTGGCTGGCTCTCCTTTCTTCAGAATCAAGATTGCAGCCTCGACCACAGGACCAAGCAGTCTGACACATACTAGCAGCTTTTGACAGCACCCACACCTCAAAGGAAAGTATTGGTCATTGAGAGAGGTTAAAAAAACATAATCCACACGTTTGCTCAGTATATTTCAAGGCTTCCTGCAACTATGGCGCCAAAAGGGTGGTGCCTCAGATGCAAACGCATGGACCCAGGGCAAGACATCATGATCACAAATGTATTTCACCCTTTAGCAAAAACATAAAAAGGGATATAAAATTAGATTTTTTTTCAAGTTAAGAGGCAGTCCTAGGCTGGCTGAAGGGGTATACACCCGACCCCAACCCCGCCTTCATGGCAGACCATGGGTGCCATAAATGTCCAACGGTTGGTCTCGGGGTCATACATTTCGACAGAATTAAGGTTGGACTGTCCATCGTACCCTCCCACAGCATAGAGATGGCCGCAGTTGGCCACCAGGGAAACGCGGCTGCGGCGCGTGTTCATAGGCACTAGGTGGCTCCACTGATCAGCCACAGAGCTGTAAACTTCGGCACCACTCAGGAAGCCAGAGCCGTCGTAGCCTCCAGCGATGTATAGCTGACTGCCCAGAGATGCAGCGCCATGCCGACAGCGCTTGTTCATCATGGGAGCCACTGGGTGCCAGAGGGCAGTGTGCTGGTTATAGTACTCCACCTAGTGGATGGAAAAAGTGAATGAAACTTGAAAGTTGTAGAGGTGAGCGCTGAGCAGTTATCTCAGATAGACTTGTTTATGTTGTTCCTGACACTTTATGACAAGCTGTTATTTGACAACACTGCACTGATAAAAACATCATTAAGCTCGAATTTTGCCCAAACAGTCCACATGTTTTTAGGTATGGGTCCAGTCCTGATCCTGAGGATCTACCACGCTGGAGAGTTCAGATTCAACACATCTGGATCTAATTCAGATGTCCCTAAAGGCCCTCATTACCTGGATCAAGTGTGTTAGATTAGGGTTAGAGCTAAACTCTGCAGGGTGGGGGTTCAAAAGAACCTGTTTTTTTTTAAACTGTAATAACTTAATGAAGTTAAAAAAAGGCATATTAAAAAGTGTTTAAATACTACTGAATCTCAACTAAACTTAAAGCAACAGTTTGGTGAAGTAAAACTAAAAGTACACCATCTACCGCTTATCCCAAATGTAGTCGAGCTGGAGCCACACGGCCCATGTAGCCTCTAAATAATGGATTTTCATAACCCTTCAGTTAATGCTGTGCAAACTGCACACCTAAATCATCACACACTTGCCTCAAACTGTTTAATATATTAGGATTAAAATGGATTTCATATGAGATCAGGTAAAGATCTGAGACTGCAGGGGGAGAATGGCTAAATGATCTATGTTGACACAAAAGGTTAAAATGAAGGTGTGGTTGCAATAATGAATGGGTTTCGTTACATTTGGAGTGAAAACAACAGTTTAAGAAAGATATAAATGCCTTCCTTGGTGGATCCTGTAATTTGTCAAAAATGTTATTAAAATCTTGTCAATTATTACTTTAAGTCAGCAAATTCCTGTAACAACTCAGAATAGGGCCCTGGTGGCCTGCAGATCTTTAGTAGTGAAAATGAATCCGTATTTGTAGGTCAATCAGTTATATTAACAAAAAGAATTTTAAAACAACAAAATTTCTACACACTTAAAAAAGATGGCTCTTCAAGAGTTCTTCAATATAGAATGATGAATACTCAAATAATGCTTTGCATGATTAAAATGTTCTTTGCATTGATGGAGAATGTGCAATAGATGGTTCTATATAGCACACAAAAGGATTTTTTCCCTTTTTTTAGTTTAACACTAATAATAGAAGAACCATTTTGGTGCAGTATAGAACCCTTTTGTAAAAAAGTTCTTTATAAAACCATCTACAGCACATTCTCCATCAATTTGAAGAAACATTTAATGATGCAAATTACTCTAATCATGCAGGGCTCTTTGAGTGTTCATGGTTTTACATACAACCATTTTTTCTTTACTAAAGAACCCTTGAAAACCATTTTTAAGAGAGCTTTCTGATTAATGCCTAAAGCATCTGTATAAATACTAACCCCCTATATATTTGTGATGGTGGCTTTACTTAGAGCAAAGTGTTCCATCTTTCTGTGAGGTATAGAGCATCAAAATCATGATCAATGTTGATTTTATTTATAATAATGGCATTATATGCAAGGGATCTTACGTTCAGCAGTCCCAGTACTAGATCAAAGGTGCTGTCACTGCAAGTAGTTTGATATTAATTCTAATGTTAGAATAGACTTTGTGGTTTTCTTTAATTTTATTTGTTTAACTGTGCAAAGCGAGACACCCATTCGCCCCTCTGTGAGGACTCTGCTGCTGGAGTCAAGGGCATGTTAACTTTTGCTACTCTTACTACTCTTTCCTAAAGTCTGGATGTCAACTTGGCACAAAGGAAGTTACTGACACTAGTGACAGAGAAAGAGGAATAGCTAAGCAAAAGAAAAGCTCATGATCTACTATACTGATACTGACTTGTTACTTGATCGGCTGACTTAAGTTAAATGTGTTTGAGGTGATAAATTAGGCACAGAATTCAAACACTGCTAAGCTTCCATTACCTGTTAGCTACCTTAGCCTCATAGCTCCAGTGCAAAAGTAAAGACAAACTTCACACAAAAAACATGCCTTGGCTTTGGAAAAAGGGGAAACTATACTATACTAAACTACTATATTTTACTCTTTTAAAACTTAAAAGTCCTCTCTAACAACATTTGCACAATAATTGTGAAGAAAGAACCATCTTTAGAAATCTGCTTTACTGATGAGGCCTCTCACTCACCGTGTTAAAAATCTGTAGACCATCATGTCCACCTGAAACGAATATCCTTCCTTCAAATACTGTCACACCTGCTGCACTTCGACTTGCACTCATCTCTGTTACTATCGTCCATCTGGCCAGAGAGATCACACGCACATATGCAGAAGGTCAAATTACATTTCACTGCTGTGACAGCTGACCACAATTATCAATAAAGTTAGCTTTGCAGGCGGCTACCAAAAATAACAAAATGGCCATAATTTAAAAGGTATATGTTAAGAAAACTTTACCTACCTGTCAGTTTCTGGAGAATAACACTCTACTGAACTGAGCGAAGACTTGCCATCGTAACCACCACAAACATATATGTGTCCATCGACTACGACTGTTCCCATTGCACTTCGGGGAGAGAAAGGGGAAAGCACACTTTGAGCAATTCATGTTTTACATTTAGACATTTTCATTCTAAAACTCTGTAACAGTGATTTGGCTAAATCCTATGACGCAGTGCTTTTATGTGCAGCAACAATTGCAGTATTTATCTCAAATCACACCTCACGTATCCCCTTCATAAAAACAAGTTACAGATTTTACATGCCTCTATTTAATTCTTCCTCAATAGATGCCTTGCAGATGGACAACAATTTAAAGCGGGGAGCATATTACAGCCATAATGCTGCCAGACAACCCAATGACCATTTATCTTCACTGCTGAATACTACAGTGTTTACCCACAAGTACCTTAAAGAGCCCCTCTCCTGCATCTTTCTTGTGTTTAATTTTTTTTTCTCTTGAGGACCACTTATGTTTGTATGGCCTTTATGTATCAAAAATGATCATAATTCATTTTTAAATCATCCTTTTTGAACGTTCTTTGTTCCCTTTAATTAAATAGGCTGTTTTTGTTAGTGTGGAGATAAATTAGCTCTGTTCTGACTGGCTGTCCTGTATGAGTCTCAGTCAAAAAGCACTCAGAGCTGAAATTCTGCCTAGAACTTTATTATGTGTGAGCTAAACTGCTATAGACTGAATAGGTGGATTGATGTAAATGAGTTGGGTCTAATGACATCAAAGTAGCAATGAATTTAAAATGTGCTGTTTTTGCAGCATGGCTTTCATATCTGGACTGTATGGATTGGGGAGTAAATGGTATGTTTTAAAACTTTGAGAATTTTTACATATTAATTCAAACTCAAATACAAAGTGCATGTTTAAAATAGGCTTTTCAATCCTATAAACACATCAACAACACAAAAGTTGTGAAAACTGTGTAGCAACAGTGTGTATAACTAAAGTTAAACACTAGCAGTCTCACCTGCGCTGGCTATTCATGCTGGCTACCTTGGTCCATGTGTCTGTTTCTGGGTTGTAGACTTCAACTGTGCTGAGCCGAGATGTGCCGTCGTATCCTCCAATGGCATAAAGCAGTCCATTTACCACAGCCACACCCACACGACTCCGTGCTGTGCTCATGGGCTGACAGCGCTCCCAGCAGTTACCAATCGGGTCAAACACTTCCACAACATTTAATGAGTCACCTGGATATGATATACGTCAGTCAGAAAAAGCTTTTCATAACTCAAGTTTGAAAACATATTATCAAAACTAGAAAGGACAAAGTCACTATGGAGGTTTTTCAGATTAGGTTGAGGCCTTTTGCAAGCTCTGCAGCCTCTAGGTATTAAGTACACTCATCACAGACAAATTAAATGGGAATTCCACAGATTTTTAAAAATATCTGTAAATTCAAATCATTAAAATGTGAACAATGTAATTCAGAGTGATTTGGTGTGACTCTGGTTTCTTTACAGTGGATAATAAGAACCAGAGGTCACAATGTCTAGAACACAAATGTAGCCATTTTATTTATTACTCAAAACAATCAGAACCTACAGACAACTGATTTCTTTATGGAAAGCTAATGCTGGTAAAAGGCGGTAAATCTGAAAAAATGTTTTCATTGGTTACTTTTTTGATTTACAACACTCTACATGTACATCCCTACAATAGACTGGCAACCTGTCCAGGGTTTCCTGCCTTGCTTCCAATGACTTCTGGGATAGGCTCCAGCTACCCAGAAGGATAAGTGGCTTAGAAAATGTATATGTGTATCTGTGCTCATGTACCCTTCCATTATGAATGTTTTTTTTTTTTTAAAAATACACTGTAGGACAAAACCTTCTCAAAACCATCAGGCATCAAACGGCCTACGGTAATAACTTTCTCAGAGACAATGCTTCAGATGTCTGGTTCCTACCACCACCACTGTGAACATAATTCACTCTAGAACGGTGTATGTCACGTTAACCTACTCTGAATGAATGTAATTTAAATCTTATAGACCTCATTATGCAGAAATGTTGCTAAAACACTCCTTAAAATAACAATGCATGTACTAAGCTTTTGCTACAATGCAATAAGGTGATTCAACACTTAAACTCTTTTGTAGGCCTAAGCTTAGGCCTGGGAAACCAGATGAAATGCAGAGATTATGTAGCAGGAGAAGCGTAGAAGAAGCGGAAGAACCTGCACTGTTGAGGCCTCCGACAGCATAGATTAAACCCGCGATGGATGTGCAGCACCTTTGCCGCGTCTTGAAGGCAGGCAGGTGTGGCCGACGCTCTGGCATTAAGTGGTAATCCTTTGCCTCGTCTACTAGATCTCTGTTTGAAGAGACACATAAGACAAATTTGAACTACATGCAACATGTTTCACAAACTGAAGTAACAGCTATTCCAGTATTCCTAATTCTGGACAAAAATTTTATGTTACTCATATTCATAAGTGTTTCTAGTGGTCTTATCACTGTAAGTACTCGGAGACAGACCTGCATTTGTGGCAGCAGCGCACGAGCTCGTCCTGCTGGACTCGGTCAGCCAGGAACTGCGGTCGGCACAGGGGCAGTCTAGTCTTTGAGAGCAGCTCCGGCAGGCAGGACTCTCGCTCCTCCCTCTGATGTCGTACCCACGCAAGGATGGCCTCAAAAACCTGTGGATAACAAATATGCACAGCCATGTAAAACAGGGGGTGCACTTGGTCACGTAAAAGGATGGTGGGAATCTCTAGACACCTCACAATTTGAATCTATTTCAACTATTCTCAATGCATTTCTATTTTTGATTTCTATAGCCTACATTATGATTACTTTAAGACATTAAGAAGTACAGTTGGCTTAGATTTACTTTCCATTTTATTTTTAGCAAAGGTTTTTTTAAAAAACGTTAACCATTTTAATTAAAATCTTTCATTTAAATAATATGTTAAATACAATAAAAACTGACAAACTAAACATTTTTTCAACTCTCATTCTTCAATTATTGTGTGCTAATAGCGCTCCTCTGCTGGAGACTGATACATCAGTACTTTATGTCTTAATAAGAATACAACTACTGCGAAATTGTATATAAAAGTATAACTTTGAACTCTTACTGGACACTATGTATTTTCAGATATTGTTTTCAGCAACCTGAGCATTTTGGGAGCACCAATCAGTGATAAATCTTATACTGCAAATATGCATTTACACTCACTGTTTCAGAATTTCTGCCTCAAGATTTGACATTCAGTTTTGAAAAAAATCAAGCATTCTTGAAATATATTTTATTAAAACTTCATTCTTGATGTTATTCAGTTCTCAGTTATTGTAGAATCTTCTACAGCTCTATTTGTCATTTTGAGTACAACTAAAACATCTCAGGTTTACAGCTTCCTTCTAATTATCTGAAACATGTGACAATACAGCAGCATAGATCCTTACAAAAATAAAAAAAAGGAACTCACACCACAGTTTTGACAGAACTGGCTGCTTCTTTCTTTTAGGATAGATTTTAAAGTTATGTTACTAGTTGTTAAAGCTCTATATGACTATAAAGCACCTGCATACTTCACAGAATATCTGTCTGTTCTAACACATGGTCTGAGATCTACAGGAGTGACCTGCAAATACCTTCTGTAAAATACAGAAAACTGGAGAGGCCTCTTTGTTATTATATAACTCCACCTTTTATTAGACATTGCAGGTGGGAAACTCATAAAAATGTAAAATCACGATACTTTAAGACATTTTTACGACACACAATATGTTGCAATATACATTTTTTGACATCTGCCAAGTTATAACAGACGAAGTGGTGCTACATTTAAAAATGTACTATCAAAAATTCTGAATACAGTGATTTCTATATTCACATTTCATATATTGTACTGCAGGCAACCAATAAAACAGGAGTACTTGTGCTCTCTTTTGTGATGAAACATGCAATAAAATATTTTGCAATTACTTTTGTTGAAGATATCCACAATATGCTCAAAAAACACACATTGTAATTGATCACAATAATGATAAACACTGTCATACTGCCCTGGCCTATCAGACAGTCAAGCTCAGTACACACTTTTAAGTGTGTATCTATAATTCAGTTATTTTTTAACCTATAATTCAGTTTTTACTTAAATTTTGACCTCTCTTTTCAACCTGATGTATTTCACTGCATTTAAATTGAATATTCTTAATTTTAAATTATGTATTTTTCCTCATATTTGTTACTAAATAGAAATGATAACAGAAGAACTCAACTTTAATTTCCTCTATTACTGTTAAACTATCATCTGTCTGAAAAGCACTTTGAGCTGCCACCAGTATGAAAAGTGTTCTGCAAATAAATCTGTTATTAAATAAGTAAAGCTATCAAGGTGCACAGAACTATGATATTTCAATTCATTTTCCAAATTTTTGTCTGATACTTCATGTGCTCAAGACTGACCACATCATAAAGGACTATTTGAGCAAGAGGAAGATGTTTTCAAACAGACAGCAGGGCAGAAAATACTAATACTGCTGTTTAAGCAATAACGTGTATTCTATTACAAACACACAGGCAACAAACATCTATTTACTCTGAATGTATGTTCAACATAGATATATTTAACTCTGACAGACCTGTTCCTCAGCTTTGACATTGAGTTCATCACAGCCCACCAGCTCCAGCACCTCCTCCGGCCGTAAACTCAGAAACTCTTCCGATACGGACACCTCCACAAAGTGCTGGTGCACAAAGCTGTTGGCTGCATCATACAGGCCTGTGCACATCATGGTCTCTGCAAACTGGCGCACACCCAGGCAGTTCTTTGGATGCAATCTGGAATTGCAGCAGAAGAAGCAGATACATTTGTAAGAGAACATGACTGAGACGATGCATATGCTGCCAGTGCTGTGTTTGGCAGCAGCTTTGGCTGTGTAGGTGAAAGAGCGAATACCTCTCTTGAAGGAAAGTGCAGCAGGCGTCCTTGACATTCTGCAGCTGCAGGAAACTGGCTCCGATCAGGAGTGCCTGAACGTTCTGCTGGTCTATAGCTATGTGTCCATTATATGCGAAATTGATGAGAGCCTCAAGTGCACTTTAAGGGGACATAAAGCAAACAGCAGAACTGACAGGTCAGCATAAGCATATCAGTACATTGCATTTTTAAGTAGGTTTTGACCAGGACAGGACTTGACTGTTAAAGTGACTGGTCAAAAACATATTACAGACAAGCCAGTGTTTATATTAATAACATGCAAACAAAACGTAACTTAGAAAGCCAATCAACAGCCTAACAAGCAAACAAGCAAACAAGCATGCCTACTGGCTCAAGGATGCTAAGACCAATAACTAAGATACTGAAATTTGGTACAGAATGATTTTGATACTCTGTTATATTAAAGTAATTTGGTCAGTACCATAAAGCAGCTTTAGGCAACATATAAAGTATATACTGTAAGAATGTATTGTAAGCTTCAAATGTCAGTGTTCAAGCTAAACAGTAAGAGTAAACCACTGTTAATTTGGTGCCGGGTAGATGCTACTTAAAATTTGTACATTTATCACTGAAATACAATGCACATGTTCATGACTATATGACAAAACGTTTGTGGAAAAAACTGAGTAGTACAGGTATTATTTAATGTTAGTGTGCTACGAGAGCACCTTCAAAGTTTTTGTGCATCCGTGTTTACTCAGGACAATTTTAAATATTTTCTCATAACTTTCTTACAGCATTCAAATACTGCTTGTTTAAAAATGTGGGAGCTTGAACAGAAGCAACAGTTAAAATGCTCATTCCTAAGGATTCCAAACTTTGCTACTTGCAGTGCCGTTAAGATATTGGGCTATTCTCTCTGTGCACAAGGTGTTAACACTATTATTGCTAAAAATAATTTCTGAACAATAGCCAACCCTTGTGTTTAAGAGACAAATAAAACAAGCCATAGACTGAAAACAGATTTGCAATAGTGAATCCTCAGGGCTTAAAAATAGTTTAGAAAATCAACCCTTATTAGCTTTAAGATGGTTACCTGGGATCCATGCCTTGCATGACGATTTCATCTTGTTTGCACTCTACCATGTCGTTGGTGAACATGGCGTGAAAGTAAGGAATGGAAGCAGCCAGAACTATCCGGTGGGCACTAAACTTGTGCTCTCCCACCTACAATACACACACAAACACACACACACACAGCAGAATAAGCATTTCTCAACCCAAGAAATATCACTGCTAGTAAACATATAATGGATTTACATTAACAATGACTAAAAACACTAAACAGAAATCAGTTGTAAACCAATCTAAATGCCCCTGGTTCTGTGTAGAGAAAAATAATTTAATGAAATAAAGCCATTTTTAGAAATCGAAAGTGTGCTGTCAGCAGGCCAGTTCTAATATATCTGCATTTCCAAAACTCAATTCGACATCCAGCATGGCTATTTATAGCTTACAGGATCAACAACATTTTATATTATATTTTGTTATTATTCAAATTCAGAACTAAATAAGTTGTATATTGTTGCTGTCCCAAAAAAGTATCTCCATTTTTTAGAGTTTTATTTTTCTTATTTTCATTTGAACACAGCAATTTTTACATTTTATGAACATTTCATGATAATTGGGCCAATAGAAATGCTCCAAAATAGCTTGAAATAAAATCTCTTTACATTAAGTTACACGCAAAGTAAAGAACGTTTTTTTTGGGTGATGTTTGTTTTTCTATGGATAGCGATCATACAGTATAAGAATATGTTTTCTCATTGGGTGAGGAGGGTGGGGTTAGTGTAACCTTCTGGTAGGTTCAATGCCCTCACAAGCCACACATTGAGCAGCCCTGCTTTATAAAATTTGCAGATGAGTGAAGAACCTAATTCCATGTTTTGTTTTTTTTTTCCCCCCAAAATGTCTGCACAATGTAATTGTTAAGATGTAAACAAAGGTCATTCAGAGTAGTTTGGTGTGAAATGCTCTGCACTAGAGAAACTCGCTGAGACAGAACTGTTCATAGTGGTGGTGACAGGAAACAAACGTGTTTAAGGCCTCTAAAAGCTCCCTCACAGAAAGCTGTTATGCAGAATAGTTGCCTGAATGCATTACTTGAAGTACTTGCAGGGCACTGTACACCAAAATAGTCCTTAAATAATTATTTATAACAAACTGTTTTACCATTACATACAAACTCAGAACACATGTGTAGATTCACTAGATGTGTGTTGTATACTTTGTGACCCCCTGATTCCTGTCACCACAGAGTCTATTAGCTGAAAGAATAGCCCTTTCAATTTGAACTATATGTCAGTTCAAACAATAAGGGCCATTCCAGCAGCATGTCTAGAATTCTTGATATGTGCCTTGAAACTCTGCTGATGGTCAGAGATTAAATTTGACCAATAAAAATGAGTCAAAGAATGAAAACCTTCTTCCTTCATAAAACCAAATCATAAACAGAATGCTGCAGAGAGCTGTCAGACAGAGGGAAGCACAGAGGCCCTGACAAAACAACTTTTTGACCAGTAATGCTATTGATATCAGTGATATGCTGTGATAGGTAGACCTCAACTATGAGACAAAATGAGGAAAAAAAAAAAAATCAGAAAATCACACTGTCTGATTTTTAAAGTATTTATTGCAAATAATGGTGGAAAATAAGTATTTGGTCAATAAGAAAAGTTAATCTCAATACTTTGTTATATATCCTTTGTTGGCAATGACAGAGGTCAAACGTTTTCTGTAAGTCTTTACAAGGTTGGCACACACGGCTGCTGGTATGTTGGCCCATTCCTCCATGCAGATCTCCTCTAGAGCAATGATGTTTTGGGGCTGTCGGCGGGCAACACGGACTTTCAACTCCCTCCAAAGGTTTTCTATGGGGTTGAGATCTGGAGACTGGCTAGGCCACTCCAGGACCTTGGAATGCTTCTTACGAAGCCACTCCTTTGTTGCCCTGGCTGTGTGCTTGGGATCATTGTCATGCTGAAAGACCCAGCCACGTTTCATCTTCAATGCCCTTGCTGATGGAAGGAGGTTTGCACTCAAAATCTCACAATACGTGGCCCCATTCATTCTTTCATGTACACGGACCAGTTGTCCTGGTTCCTTTGCAGAGAAACAGCCCCAAAGCATGATGTTGCCACCCCCACGCTTCACATTTGGTATGGTGTTCTTTGGACGCAACTCAGCATTCACTCTCCTCCAAACACAACGAGTTGTGTTTGTAACAAACAGTTCTACTTTGGTTTCATCTGACCATATGACATTCTCCCAATACTCTTCCGGAACATCCAAATGCTCTCTAGCAAACTTCAGGCGCGCCCGGATATGTACTGGCTTAAGCAGGGGGACACGTCTGGCACAGCAAGATCTGAGTCCCTGGCGGCGTAGTGTGTTACTGACAGTAGCGTTTGTAACGTTGGTCCCAGCTTTCTGCAGGTCATTCACTAGGTCCCCCCCGTTTGGTTCTCAGATTTCTGCTCACCGTTCTTGTGATCATTTTGACCCCACGGGCTGAGATCTTGCGTGGAGCCCCTGATCGAGGGAGATTAGCAGTGGTCTTGTAGGTCTTCCGTTTTCTGATTATTGCTCCCACAGTAGATTTCTTCATACCAGCTGCTTGCCTATTGCAGATTCAGTCTTCCCAGCCTGGTGCAGGTCTACAATCTTGTTTCTGGTGTCCTTCGACAGCTCTTTGGTCTTCACCATAGTGGAGTTTGGAGTGTGACTGTTTGAGGTTGTGGGCAGGTGTATTTTATACAGATAACGAGGTCAAACAGGTGCCATTAATGCAGGTAATGAGTGGAGGACAGAGGACACTCTTAAAGAGGAAGTTACAGGTCTGTGACAGCCAGAAATATTGCTTGTTTGTAGGTGACCAAATACTTATCTTCCACCAATATTTGCAAATACATTCTTTAAAAATCTCTCATAGTTGAGGTCTACCTATGATGTCAATTACAGGCCTCTCTCATCTTTTTAAGTGGGAGAACTTGCACAATTGGTGACTGACTAAATACTTTTTCCCCCACCGTATGTGGGGGAAGCTTAATTTTAGTCACTGGAGTAGCAAGGACAAGCAGGTAGTGTGCTGGTCAGGTGAGACATGGAATGAATCACCCACTCACTCGGTCCACAAAAGAGGCTTTTAATGGAACACTAAAGACACAGGTGTTGGAGACAAGAGCGGAAAGAAGAGGGCAGCCTTAAGGGCGTAATCTGACAGTCATAATGCTGCTTAACATGGGAAGAAACAGCAACAGTTCTGTCGAGTCATGGGGATATGAGCGAATCTGAACAAACTGGGCAATTAAAAGCACCTGCATCTGGTTTTACATATCCAAATAATCAGTGGTTGGCATGAACAAATGACTGACTATTCATTGTGAGCCAGCGAGCACAAAAAATAAACAAGTATCTCAAAGGCAAGCTTCGCCCATTTTCTGTCATTTTAAATATCAGTCAGTAGATGGTGGCGAAGATATTTTTGGAGCTGTATTTTTGCTTCATAAGACAAACAAGTCAGTACATTGGGGCAATCCTACACCACATTCACACACACAGTAAGAAAGAAGAAAAGGAAGTATGAGGCTGCATGGCACCATCAAGTGAGGTAGATGGAAATGAACTACATATAATTTACAAACTCAAGACAAAGTAAATGACATACTGAAGTAATTTGGTCATTACCACACAAGTATTAATACCCAGCCCTATTTGTGATATTAGACGTTGAAAAACAAATTCCGAAAGTGTTCTTGTAATTTCCCAGATTGAAATTATGCTTAACCATAGACAAAAAGGTTTTTCAACTGTAAATCATTGTTGATATTACCATTTACTCTTGGGCTAAAAGTCAAATGGCTCCCTATTCCATTTAAAGTACACTAGGTTATGAAATAATGCATTTCACACATAAATAAGTGCACTTAAAGTCTGTTAGAGAGCGAATTGGGATTCACCCCATGAACCCGTGTTGTGGAAACCAGTTCATCAAACACCATCACTGTATTTCTCCTGTAATATATCTGTACAGAACGCTACTGTTGCTCAAAAATAAGGAATAAGACTGATATTTGACTGGCATCTTGATTCTACAATGGGGTTGATCACAATAACACTGGGAAGGGTGGCGAGTGACATTTCTGGTCAACACTCAGCGCGACCTGACAGCTCAGGAGAGCAACCGGTGAAGAGCTCTAGTCCGTCAGAAACACTTTGCCAAAACTAATGTACGGCGATAAAGTCCACTTCTGCTCTTGAACGCTATATTAAACATACAAAGCTACCCACCAGCGTACAAATAGGTTAACGTTACTACAAGAGAGTGTTACTAGCTGTGGATGCTAATACAGGTCGGTCTAGTGCACAGCAGGGTGAGTAACGCTCAACTGACCCCAAACATGCTGAATGTCGCACAAGTGAGCGTTTCTCTTCGTCGTTTTTATGTTTGTACATTTCGAAGGTGTGAACGTACAACGCTGACAGGGTTTTTTTTAGCCCACCAGCCGTCCCTTCACTCCGGTCTTTCCCATGCTGACTGACCACCGCAGCTCTGCTAGCTTAGCCTAGCTTAGCCTAGCCGGCAGGTCGGCGAGCGGCTATTAAAGCGTTATTAGAAAATCTCCGGTACCTTCAGCGTGACATCGCAGAGTTTCCCCTGTCGCCGGATCTCCTCCATGACTGAATATCCACGCGCTGGTAAATCGTGGACGGAAAAATGCATTAAATCCTCCAGCTCCTCGAATATCATGTCACCCATCGTCATTGAAGGGGAAGGGAAAGTTGACTACGGCAACGCGAAGAGGAAGACTGAGCTTCGCGGGACGCCGTAGAGAGAGTAATAACAACAAAAACCCACCCGGCTAAACTAGAGAGACTTTTTCCAAATTAAAACAAACTTCGAAATCTGTTTCATTTGATCGCGTCGACGCAAAAGACTCACAGTATCACTCTTAAACTCTTATAGGTGGAAGATTTAGGTCTCTGAACTCTTTGTTACGGCACAGCCCCTTTCCGCTGTGCTACAGTGAATCTGGATTAACATTGCAGGGATTAGACTATATTCCTCAGCAGAGGGATTATTAGGAGCTTTTAGAGAAGGATAAAAGCTTTTCCCCACATCAGCACATCTGAATGTGAAACTATAACCTAGACAGAAGCCTATATGGAAACATAACAGAGAAAGAGAATAGACAAATACAGAATGTATAAACTCCGGACTAATACCGCAACGGCTCTAAAGGGGAGTTCCACCGAATAATAAAAAAGATGACTATCCAAACGAGCTCTGAATCTACCTGAACACCCACGTGAGTTTTTGCACGTGATGTTGATCATTTTAAAATAGTAGTAAAAAAATAGTAGTTTAAAAAAAGTTCTTTGAGGACTTTTCCACCCACGGCTGTTCCCAATGTATTATCTGTTCCAAAACTAAACCTTACCTTAAACTAGTACAAATCAATGTCTCAGGCATCAGTAAGCACATTCATGACAATTTAATCTAAAAATCTATTTAATCTGTGAGATCTGGTTCCTATCGCCATCACTGTGAACAAATCTGACTTTATAAGAATAATAAGAATAATAATAAGAATAATAATAGTAATAATTTTCTCTACAAATTGAGCATTTCACACCAAACTACTCTGTATGACTGTTTACATCTTATATAAAGATGTACAATCTAAATGTAAAATCAGTGGAATTCCCCTTTATTCTCCATCACAGTTATTTGGGTAGTGTTTGCATTATTTTTATTTTTCTCCACTATCCGCACATCTGAATGTAAAAGTGTAACCTACGAAGTCCAATAGAAAGGATGAAAAAGGAAAAAAACACACAGTCCCTTTTTTAAGCCAGTGTAAACAGAAACTGTAATGCTTTTTCTGTGAACAGAAGACATTCCAGAGGCAGGCAAAAGTGATTTTGATCCCAAAGTAATTAAGATGTCGGTTTTGAGATGAAATTGATTTTAACTACATTATTTGCATCTGAAACTATTTAGCAAGGGTTTAAAAGGATGTTGGTCGAGGATTGTCAATGATTAAAAGGTTTGTCTTCAATATCAGCATAACTGATTATAAACCAATAGTCTAAAAAGGCCAATGTGGAAGAGTACAAAAAGAGCAAGAAATAATCCTTCAGTCTGTATTTAACTCTTGTTCACTGCAGTGATGCTTCTATCATAACAGAAAATGAGTAAGCCCATTACAGAGATCCTGTTCAACCATTTGGACACTTTTTCAAGGTTATGAAGTCATATGCAAAACTTTGGGCAGCCCAGTCAAATAAGGCCATGCTTTGTTGATTTCCATCCATCTATTTTCTAAGCCGCTTCTCTGTCAGGGTGGCAGGGGGGTGCTGGAGCCTATCCCAGCAGTCTTCGGGCGGAAGGCAGGATACACCCTGGACAGGTCGCCAGTCCATCGCAGGGAAGACAGACAGACACTCACATATAGGGGCAATTTAGCACATCCAATTGGCCTGACTGCATGTCTTTGGACTGTGGGAGGAAACCCACGCAGACATGGGGAGAACATGCAAACTCCACATAGAGAGGACCCTGGTCGCCCAGGCCCTCCTCGCTGTGAGGCGACAGTGCTACCCACCTAGCCACTGTGCTGCCCGCTTTGTTGATTTTAGTTACACATTCTCTAGTTACACATTCTCTAGTTACACATTCTCTACAGAGACCAAACTTCAATATGTCATCTCTCAGCAAATTTTAGTGCTAAGTTTAATATAGTACAAATTTTTGTACAGGTTCTACATGTTTTCCACAATATTTTAAATTATGTACATTTGTAAAAACAAAAACTGTGCCTTAAAATGTACAGAAGTGTTTTCTCTGTAGATGATGTGTAACTTACTTTCACTTAGAAAATCAACAATTTGAAAAGAGTTGCATAAAGTACTGTAAAATATATTTAGTTTAGAATTTCCATGTGAATTTGATATTTGATGCATTGTTACTATTGGCGTGCGACCCTGAGGGAGAAGCAGCTTAGAAAATGTGTGTGTGTGTGTGTGTGTGTGTGTGTGTGTGTTACTAGGGGTGCTAAATTTTGATGTAAGGAGATTGGGCAAATATTAATGGGACATTCTATTCATTGCAAGTAAAAAGCTGTAACAAGGAAGTGGCTGTCTCCTGACTCTGAATTGTGTGTTGTCAATGCATGCTTTTAAATGTCTCTCATTGAAAAAATACAATACAAAAAGAAGATCAACAGAACATATCGTTTGACCAGGGCACCCACTTTTTTGCATGCAAATGTAAATGAAAGGATTATATTTTACTTTGGTTTAATATTTGTAATGGTTGTAGGTTTACAAAAAGGCACCCTATATCCATTTCCCAACTGATATTCAAGTTACAGAAGTGTCTATTATTGTCTTAATGTCCTTTCTAATGGGCTAGGAGTTGACCTTACCATCTTTGTTAGACTAAGTGGCTGGCTTTCAAACTGTGTAAAGTGCCAAACCAACTAGAAATACTATTTTGTAAAGCTGCCTTCTGTTTCTTCTGAGGAAATGAAAGCACTGGTAGAATCTCAGTGTGGGTGCACTAAACTAGACTTCTGTCTGTATGTATGACTTCTTAGAGACAGTACACAGAGAACTGCAGAGAGTGAACAGTAAATATTCAGTGACAAATCAAATTTACATAGTTTCCCCTTGACCCCAACTGTCAGTCAGCCAAGACATGCTTGTGCTCGATGTTTACTTGTTTAGTTTTTGTACTGGAGCAGTAAAGTAAGAAGTGAAGGAGATGAAATTGAACCAATAAACATTGTGCAAACTACATGCCTAAATAACCATACACTGGCCTCAAGTTTAAACTCAGGCTTCAAAATGTCCTATACTACTGTTTGAGCTGTTTCACTGTTTACAGTGTAAGACAGCACATGAAGAAGAAGTAAATGGTTTGAGTTAGCTGACACAGTCATTAGTATGCAGTGTGAATAGAGAGGGTAAGTAACACATCCCTGAGAGCCCCTGTATTACCTCTTTGAATATCAGATATATGCAACTCTCTAAATTCCCCAGATACTGTCTCAGTATCTGATTTTGCAGTCCATCCCCTGCCCTTTCTGTATTTTTGAAAATAGCATGTTAGGGGTGGATCACAAGTATATGTGTGTGTAAAGTCTGTGTGATATCCAGTCATTACCTATATAGAGATATGTACCATATATATATATATATATATATATATATATATATATATATATATATATATATATATATATAGAGAGAGAGAGAGAGAGAGAGAGAGAGAGAGAGCGAGAGAGCAAGACAGTGAGGAGTAAGGGGACATCAGTATTAGCCATTATAATGTAGCCCTATACAAAACATGGACAACAATCAACACTGGTTAAAGATTGCAGAAAACAGCAAACGACGAGCAGACTTGTGGTGAGACTTTTAAAGTGTGGCTAAAGTACTGCAGGCTGAATATGTGAATATTTTAAAATGAGTAAACTTTTGTGACATCACAAAGGCAATCAATTCAAAACAGGCTGTATTTTTGTCTTAGCTTCTGTACATGGTCTGTATAGACTGAAGAGTGACTGGTAAGTTATGGTATTTGAAACTTTTATAGCAGTCCCAGCTGTCCACGAACAAGAATAGACGTTAATATCTGGTTGGATGTTGGTCATGACATTGGGTGACCAAAATTCAATATCAAAACAGTGTCTAATTCCAACATCATATTGACATAGATTACTGACAGCAGATGACGTTGATATTTGGTTGGTTTCAAGTTGTGACATTAAGTAACCAAAAAATGCATGTAGTCATCAGGCATGGTGACCAAAACCCAACATCTATTTAACATCATAATCTTAATGTCAATTCAATGTGACATTCTGTCATTAGATGCTGATATTTTGTTGGTTCATGGTGTCAGGTAACCTAAATCCAACGTCGTCACATGACAACACCATACTGAGGTAGAACGCTGACACATAGTCATGAGGTATGGTGACCAAATCCCAATGTCTATTTAACATCATATTGACATAGAATATTGACATGTACTCCTCATGGTATATTTTTTTTTCTAATGAGAGAACTTGGTTAGTTCTATACTACATCAAATTTTATTTAAAAAAACAAGCTTTCACCAAACAGGCATCTTTGACTCAAGCATAACACTTATCTAACATGTTGATCCTTGTACACTTAATGTATTGCTGCAATTTTTTCCTGTGAAGATTCAAATGAGGTACGATAAACATTGATGTGTCAGGTTTACATAGACGGCTGATGGGTGCAGTCTCCAGTTTGAGTCGCTAGTCTCCAGTTTTAATCTAGCCATGATCCAATTTCCAGCACTATAACACAAATATGTTGCTCAATTCCTCTAACACAGATATTACATATGTATAAATATCACTATGCTTGTAAAATGTGTTGGTATTAAGGTGGTCAGTTGCTTTGATTTTGGAATGTTAAAAGTGGTTATAATTTATTATATTCAATACAGTATGCGCAGATTTTTGGCCAAAGAAAAACTAACAAAAAAACATATGTATTAACCTAAAGGTTCTTCAGTCACATGTTTAAGTTTATTGTATTTTTAGAAATAATTATGTGTAACCAGGGATGCATGGAGGCATGATGCAAGTGTGAGTTTCTTTAATTTGAATCCAGGTTTGAGGTAGCAAGCATAGCAGATATCCAAACTAAATAATAAGAAACAAACTTATCAAGAAAATACATGAAACAATAGAACACAATGTACAGCAGGGACATTGAGAAATATACTAAACAGAATAAGACACAGCTGGAAGTAATAATGAGAGGGCAGGTCTACAGACTAGAGAGAGGTGAGACAGATAATCTGTGGGCAGGACAGGGGAGGAGACAGAAACCAAAACAACAAGAGCACATGGCTAGACACACAAGGTAAGGTAATCAAAAACAGTCACAAACAGAAACCAAGCAAGGATCCTGAATCCATCCTGAATCCTACTGAAATATTCTACTTGAATTGTGCTGAAAAAAATTGAGATTGATGTCTTAAATAATTTCCTAAAGAATCATACACTATACGTCCAAAAGATTGTGGACACCCCTTCTATAAGTTAATTCAGCTGTATTAAGGTGCACTGAGTGCTGACACAGGAGTTCACATCTTGTATTTTCTCCACAGAAATGTGTTGACAATAGAAGAGGATGCCAAGGTCACCATGCCTATTGCCAAGCATAGACTAGAGAGGTATGAAGCCCCCAGCACTGAGCTGCGGAGCAATAGAACAGCATCCTCTATAGTTATGGAGGACCAACCAGTACCTTTGGGATGAGTTGGAGTAGCTTTTGTAATCCAGAACTAATCATCCAACATAAATTCCTCCTGCTGCTGAATGCAATCAAATGCTCAAAGCAATGTTCCTGTAATTAGTGTAAAGCCTTCCCTGAAGAGTAATTACAATTGCTGCAGCAATACTCTTGATTTTGGAAGAAACATTGAATGATTTTGGCCTACATGGTGCCTAATAGTGCATATGCCTGTTTTATCACACAGGTGTTTATAGGCCTGGAAGGATCATCTCACAAGAAGCTGAAGTACAGGAACAAACCTGTTAAATCTGACCATGATGTGTCCAAGAGTGTCAGCCAGGGACAATCAGAAATTCTTAAAGGAGGGACATGATGCAGACCCCCAGTCATGACAAGCCTTATGTCTAACTTAAGTTGTGAATAAGCAGAGTTCTTATCTTTCCTCTGAATAGGCAGTCAGTTGCAGAATTATCCAAATGTACCTGTCACTGACTCTATTCAGAAAGACTGACTTTCCCAGGACATTGCCTGCTTCATATCTTTAATTAAAGAAATTCACCCCTTAGAAGTTGTAACTAATGTCTGCAGGTCTTGGAACATGTTATATTTAATTATGCTCTACGTGTTTTTTGTCATTGGTTGTTTGTACTCTCCAAATAAAGGCTAATTTCATCTTCTCTGGTTACCTCCTCACCTCTGGGGCTATAAAACAGACTGGTTCTGCCCCAGCAATGTTTTATCTGTAACTACAGCCTGATTCGCCTGACCCTGTGAAGTCTGACAAGCAAGTGAATATTTCAACAATGTGATGAATTGCATGTATCTTCTGTCCAACATTAAATTATGGTGCAAAGTCTCTGTGAGATATTTCACAAAGAAGAGCCCTATCGCTCCTCCTATTGGATGGTCTTCACTTTTGGCTTATTATCTTACTTAGCAAAATTTCCACCTGGTGTTTTAACAACGGGGACAGAAAATTATGTTGTTCTTTTCATACAAAACAAGATAAGCTTACAAAGATATTGTTTTTCAATGGAATTTCACTGCCTTTGTTTTTTATTTCAGAGCCATGAGCAGGAACTACATCTCGAAGTACAATGAGCTCCGCAAGGGTGACTACCTGTGTTCCAACAACAAGGAGTACAAAGCAGTCTTTCAGGTAAATGTTCTTGCTAGCCTCACTAAATGGGTTTAAAACTTACCCAGATGTTCCTTTCATTTGCGTGATTGTTGGGGAATGTTCTCTTATATTACTACTGTTTGAGAATGTTCCTTCATCAGTTTGCACTGTTCTTGAACCTTCTCCATTCATACTGGTTTATTTAGTTAATAAGTTCTTATTCTTGAACACTATAAAGTGAGCTGCCAGCTTTAGAATTTGTGTGGAGCATTAGAGGGTGTGTGTTTGAGAATGTTGTGTAAATTCTAGGCTTAATTCTCCTGCCGTTGTTGCAGGAAGATGGTAACTTTGTCATCTATGGCTGGAAGCCAGTGTGGTCATCTGACACAGGCGTGAAAGATGCCCACTGCCTGTGCATGCAGGACACCTGCAACCTGGTCATGTATAGGAAGGACGACAAGGCTGTGTGGCACACCAACACTCTGTACCTGCGCAATGACAGCATCCTGGTCATTGAGAAGGATGGAGAGGAGGTGTGGAACTCGGCCCTGTCCAGGGGGCAGAAGTGAAGGGACTGATGCTCCTTTGGGCAGCCAGTGTGGCTGATTGATCCACATACCCTCTGACCCTGCTGTGATTTTGATATTTCCCAATAAAGCTCTAGTAGATTAGACTGCTTTTGTCCATGTTCTGTGGTATGTTGTTGGCAAAAGAGAATACAAAGTGATGTAGTCCATTGATTACAATTATGAAAATAACATGGTACATTAACCTATATAAGAATAACTATGATATAACAGTACAGTGAAGCCAACTATGAGAATAATTTGTATGGTATAAAAGTCTATCTATAAATATAACATGGGGGTTTATTAGTCCACCTATAAATATATATATGGTGGTATATCAGTACATTATTTATGACTTATTTATTTATTTACATTATTACAGACTTTTTTCCATACAAAGCATATACAATGATTTATAACACCATATGTAAAATCAGTTGAGGCACCTTTAGGGTCTTTCTAGGCCTTGGATGAATCAAGTTTTTTCACTAATCGTCACTGGGACGAGTACGTCATAGAATGATAACACCATTCATTTACTCTATTTCCCACTTAGAAATGTAATTATACTGTATTTGCAATGTAATGCAAATGTATAGTGTTCTATTTCAAGTACATTTGTTTACTCCTGACATTTTAGTCACCAACATTTAGTTACTCATTGCTTTTTGTGTAATTTCTTTGCCTTTGTTGGTGACAGCATCTGTATTGCTTTCCGATTGGTCACAACGCTGACCTTTGAGGTCTTATCATTACATTTTACACTAACGGTGCACCAAAAAGAGAAAAAAAATAGCACCCAACACAATCACTCAGTTCTTAAGTACATTATATGAACAAAAGTATTAGGACAAAGCTCTTAATCACTGAATTCAGATGTTTCATTTAGCCCCATTGCCACAGGTGTATAAAATCAAGCACCCAGCCATGCAGTCTACCTTGAGAAACATTTTTGAAAGAATGGTTAGTTCTAAAAAGCTCATTGAATTTGAGTGTGATGCTGTAATAGGATGCCACTGTTGCAACTAGTCAGTTTGTGAAATCTGAGATATTCCAAGATGAATTGTGAGTGGAGTCGCCAAGTGCTGAGACACATAGTGTATAAAAGTCACCAACGCTCTGCTGACACAATAACCAAGAGTTCCAAACGTACTCTGGCATTAACATTAGCACAATAATTGTGGACCACGAGCTTCATGACATGGATTTCCATGGCCGAGCAGCTGAATATAAGCCTTACATCACCAAGCACAATGCCAAGCGTCAGATGAAGTAGCATAAAGCACTCTGCAACTGGATTTAAATATATTCTGTGGAGTGACGAGACCCACTTCTCTAGCTGGCAGTCTGATTGAAGAGTCTGGGTTTGGCAAATGCCAGGAGAATGTTACCTGCCTGACTGCATTGTGCCAACTGTAAAGTTTGGTGGAGGAGGGACAACGTTATGGGGTTGTTTTACAGGGGTTGGCCAAGACCCTTAATGCTTCAGCATATACATTACATATACAGTACATTTTGGACAATTGTATGCTTCCAACTTTTTGGGAACAGTTTGGGGAACGCTGGTTTCTGCTCCAGCATGACTCTGCCCAAGTGCACAAAGCAAGGTCCATAAAGTCATGGCTGGGTGAGTCTGGTGTGGAAGATCTCGATTGGTTCAACACAGAGCTCTGACCTCAGCCTATCAAACACCTTTCGGATGAACTAGAAATCACAAATGCTCTTCTGGATGAACGTGCAAAAACTGCCACAAACTCACTCCAAAATCCTACAGAAAGCATTCTCAGAAGAGTGAAAGCTGTTGTAGTAGCAAAAGGGGGTCCAACTCGATATTAATGCCTATGGATTTAGAATGGGATTCATAACAGCCCCTGTAAGTCTAATGTGTAGGTGTTTCAGTACTTTTGTCCACATAGTGTAGTTTTTTGATCTGCTAGTTTTTTACTCCTACACAAGTTTTTTTTTTTGAAAGATACTTTTACTCAAGTTATTATCTCACAGAAGTAACAACTATGGGCAATAGCTGGCTGCTATACCGTGTCCTATAAAATACACTAGTAAATCATTTTGAATGTTTTCTGTAAGAGGTCACTGAATGGCACTGCTTTCATCTCTGTATTCTGCCAAGCTAAAGTTATAACAGATATACAAAAATAGAGTTATACTAAGATAGATTCACAAAAAGGCATTCAGATAGGGCTACGGAACCAGGCTGTGAAATGGCAGTAAAACTGTCTACTCAGATAAAGGAGCTTAAAGCAATTGTACCCTAATCAACATGATCTAATATACACATGAAAGTGTCTTAAATTCCAGTGAAATTGAAAGCGCACACCTCTGGTCTCATGCAGCCCTGATTCCTTTTAGGCATGAAAGAGACCTTCAGTGCCCACACCAGTCTCCTCCTCTGATCATCAGCTATAAATCAGGTTGCAAGTGTCAGAGCATCATTTCAGAGCTACAGCCTCATCCATCTGATCCACTGAAGGCCCAGTCCAACCTGTGAGTACTTATTCTTGCAGATGTATTTTCATCTTTTGCCTTTTTCTGTTCTGTCTGGTTGGGCGCAATAGTGTTGTTTATGATTTAAGAAGTTATATAGTCACCCTCTCTTTTCATTAATGGCACTTTGAGCCTTCTTTTCATGTTCTTTCATTTTGTATGATGCTATGTTAAATATGAAAGTGCTCATTTTTGTACAATGGCACACTGCAGTAAAGCTACTGTTATTTTTTAATTCTCTTCCAGTACCATGAGCTCAAACTACATGTCCAAATATGATGAGCTCCGCAAGGGAGACTAACTGTGGTCCAACAACAGAGAGTGGAAGGCTGTTTTCCAGGCAAGATTCTACTTTAGTATTTAAACAAATAATGAGAGAGACAGAGAGAGAGAGACAGAAAGAGAGAGAGAGAAAGAGAGACATTGGCACTTTGATGCTATGGCTCTAGTAGTGGCACAGATAAAGATTACACAATGCCTTTTTTCAATTTTTGATGCATTGAATTTTTTGTATAATGTCAGAAAAAAAGTACTGTACAGGTGCATTGAGTTACAAACATTCAAAATGTACTCTCCAAGGTACAGCAATGGTCTTAAAGGTCATTTTTCATGACTATATGATCAAGATGAAACAGGTTTATAGATGTAAAAAGTAATTCAGGGTGGATTGATGTGAAACACCCCAGTCACCCTTACCATTCAGAATTGTTCACAGTGGTGGAAAAAGGAACCAGACATCCGTTTAACCCCAGTGACAGTTTAGCAGCTGATTTTGGATGATATCAGCTCAATATTTCTTCATTTAAAAAACTACTAAACTTGAAAATTAGTTATTTTAATTGAATCACTTTAGATGAGTATCCAAATGTAAGCTATCATGCTCAAACTTCTCAAACACTCTATTAGCTCACATGAAGAAATGCAGCGAACAACATCACATCACACACTGCTAGCGTGCACTATTTCATGCTAGATTTGTTACAAGACTGGACGGAATTCATTATTTTTTAAACACATTTGGAAAAAAAAAACATAAAAGCTAAAGGCTGCACAATCCTCATTTCATGTTTCTTTTTTTCCAATGTGTCAAATTCAGCAAATGAACAGTGATTGTAAAGAATGTTTTAATTATTGTCACTTAGAAAATCGACAAAATTTGGCCAGGCACACCCATATGATATATATTTGCATATGACGGCAATTAATTGTATAACCAGAATAATACTATACATAAATATAGCATCTATGTGTGTATTGATAGATTAACATATTGATGTATGATAACTATTCAGATGCTTTGACAACATTGTAACTTCATAGAATTCCAATTAAGCATACAAACATCATCTACTCACAACAGTAAAAACAACTTTTCTCATTTTTCCATATCCCTGTGCTCCAGGAGGACGGCAACTTTGCCATCTATGGCTGGAGACAGGTGTGGTCCTCCGACACTGGTGGCATGAGGGATGCCCACCGCCTGTGCATGCAGGATGACTGCAACCTTTTCATATACAAGAGGGACAACAAGGTGCTGTGGCAGACAAAGAGCCAGGTGTCTGGGGCCTTCAAGGTGTGCCATCTGTACCTGCGCAATGACGGCAACCTGGTCATTGAGAGAGACGGAGAGGAGGTGTGGAACTCAGCCCAGTCTAAAGGTTACAAGTAAAGAGATCAAATAGATGGGCTGCGGAGAGATCAACCTCACAGTAACCCTGCACTGTTCAATTCAAAGAGTCATACAGATCATTCAATAAAGTCTACTGCATGCTCTTAATAAGCTCCCGGTGTTCCTTCATGTACACAAATTGCGGTTTTATGTATTACACAGCACTAATATGACCTTAATGTGAATCTTCAAGTAGAAGTGTGAAATGATATATTGCAGAGAAACTTATAGACTTTGATTTATTTCAGGTGAAGGTAGGAAGAGCCAGGGGTTACGATGCACATATAGCCAGAAATATGTGTATCGATATCCAAAATAATCAGTAAACCTGCATGTGTCTTCTGAGTTTTTATATGTATATGTATATATGTGTTGACGATGGTAAAATAGTGATAGATCTAAACAAATATGTCTTCTTTAAGTTACATTTTGCCTTGTAATGTCCTGCATGTACTAATCTGCCATTAATGTACTTAAAAATGGGTTTATTGCCAAAAGGTTATCTCAAAACAATAATAAAATAATGTCTTAGGCATCAGGTAAGTATTTGCAACCATTTGTGTAATAACTTTGCAGTAGGGAGCATTTAGAGTTGATAAAAACATAAGACGACTGGTTCCTATCACCACAGCTGTAAAGACATCATAGCCAGTAACTACATCTACAAGGAAATTTGAAAAATGTATGGAATTCCCCTCTAATGGGTGACTTTTAAAGGGGCCATATCATATATCATAACATACACATGCCAATCTCTCTTTACCACTTAGAATCAAACAGTTGTTACTGTGTTTTTGTTACTGTGCCTTTAAGACTGATATTTGCAAATGACCTGTTCTGACTGGCTGAACTGATCATGAGGCACACCATGTTCAAAAAGCAGGCCTGGATGAAATGTACAGAACAATCTGTCAAGTTTGGCCTGAATTCCTCAGGAACGGTGGGAAAAATGAACTTCAGTCACTCCTTCAGGATATCTTGATCCCTCAAACAGCTTCAGTGATACATCTGCTTCAGAACCAGAAGCAGCACAATTACAATTAATCTATATCTGGTCTAAAAGACTTTAATGTGAACCAAATGAAATACACTACAGCACCTATGAAACTATAATATGAAATCAATCATTATGTATCAAGTGTGGCAGTTTAATATTCTTCCAATTAATTAGGGGATAGGGGGACAATCACATAATGGATCTCAAAAATAATTTATTGTACGGGAACATTGCTGTTTGTGTTATCGGAGGGAAACCCTCAAGACCTTCTAGAAATTAACAAATATATTTCTGTAATTTTCAGTTCATTTTTATTGAATATAATTGTCATGTTCGTTGTATTGAACCTCTGCAAGTATTGTAGAAATACTGTTATTTCCTTATTAATTTTTTGCTGGAAACAAATACTTTAAAGTCTTGAAATGACCAATGCAAAAGTATCCAAAAAGGATTTATTTCTTCATAGTATGCAGTCATATGCAAGTTGGAACATGCCCAGTCAAATTCTTAAAGAAAATAACACATCCTTTACATAGACATATGGCATTTGCTGCTAATTTCAGTTCATTTGATGAGTTTAATATATGGTAGTGTTCACTGCTATTAAAAGAGACAGCTTTTGTATGAGTCAGGCTTCATTTTCCAGCTGTTGCTGGTCACAGTTATGCCGCATATAAGCAGCGTTTCCTTTCTCTAGCAGCTCGCTACCCAGCTCATGTCTTAATCACTCTTCTCATACTGTGCTTCTCACACTCTGCACACATTGTGCAGAAGAGTGTTCTCTATAAATGATGCATTAACTCATTTTCATCTAGAAAATCAAAATATGATCAGCCCATATGATTGTAGGTAGATACAACCAAGTCAACTCTGCCATTGATTAGAACTTCAGGAGCTTCATGAGAGTTCAGTGTAACCACCAGCATTATTAGGAACTGAAAGAGGATGTAACAAAATCATGCTTGGATTTTCAATTGGTGAGACAAATTTGGTGAAACAAATGTGACTCTAGGCCTCCTGGAAGCCCCACATATGTCACTGATTGCAAATATGAGTGGCAGCCTTACTAGTGTGTTTTATCAGAAGTTAGAACTGGAAAACAGTGGCAGAGCAAAACCACCCCTTTACTGAAGAAATCACAGTAAAACTGCTACAAGGTAAAAAATAAATGAATATGCTTGTTGCAAGCTTCGAATAAAACATGGCATGTCAATGGCAAAAGAAAGTTCATAGGAATCTTTATTACTGATATACTCACTAGGCGTGCTAGCAGAAATTAGTCTTATCAAAGAGGTGTTTTTTTACCTTGTTCTTGACTTAGTTTTGAAAATTATGGCCTGAACCAAAGGTTGAGCTCTAATTGTGTCATATCACCACTGATCATTATAGTCATCAGATATGACCATATGCTTTTTTAAATGACATACTGAGACATATTCACTTCATTCCTGCCCTGCTGCCTTGCTAGCTAGCTAGCATTATAATGTTTACTTTTATTTATGATTGCACAACAGCAGGAGAAACATTTAAGAGAACATTTTATAAATCACAGCACATAAGGAGAGCTTTGACGAGCATGAAGCCTTTGCTGTCGATGGCGGGTCATGGTCAAATCAAGCACAAAATAAAACACACAAACATATTCTTCCATTTATAGGTGGGTATATGCTAAGTCAGTTTACTCACTCTACATTAGTGTCTACTACAGAATGGCTGCAGTACCAACACTCCTTATCACTTCATCATGAATAGGTAGGCTAAACTGCTGTATGGGCAGTCATACAGCACTATGAAAAGGTTTTATGCATCTGAAAAAATTATATTTAAAAAGCTATTCATTTCGACAGTAAGCACTGTCACTGGACAGAAAACACAGTAATAGAGGCATAACACACACACATACAAAAAAAAAAAAAATACATAGCCTAAGTCAATTTGTTTGTTTAACAAAACCACTCGTCCTCTTGGGTTATGGTCATTTGCAATTTAGCAACTCCAATTCGCCTGACTTCATGTCTTTGGCCTGAGGAAACCTGCAAATTCCATACAGAAAGAACCCCTGGTTGCTGAGCCAGGGAATTGAACCCAGGCCCTTCTTGCTCGTTGAGCCCAGTGAGACTGGCTCACAAGATATCAGCTGCCTTTTTCAAAATCAGAAACTCTTGTCACTTTTCAATGTATTTATGCTTATTTCCATCTATTTTAATGATACTTGGTGTTTTTTTACATGTAAAATCACACTGCTGAGATAAATGGTTTCGTACAATGTGCTTAGGTACCTAATACCTTTGCACGGTGCAATATGCAAATATGTTCATGGCTGTGACATCACAACTAGGATGAATCACAAACAGGTTGGCTTTGCAACTTCACTTTCATATATTGAATATATAGATTGGAGAGCGAGCGGTATGTTTTGAAACTAACAATGTTACACAGTACATCAAACACCTTCACTTCAGAAAAACTCTTCCATGGCATGAGCCCATGTAGCTCTTTGTGAGGCTGATTTTAATGTCATAAAAAAGCCACAGTAAGAGATTCAGTGTTCAAGCAGCTGGGAAAATTGCCTTTAGTAAACAATAACCTGAAGTCAAACCACTGTATTAGAAACAAACATGGAAAAACAAGACAAGAAAAAAACATGCTTCACATTTTGAGAAAATAAGCTTATTATTTACTTGACTTGAGGTTGCTTCAGTTCTCTTGAAAAGGAATGTTGAACTCTCTTACGGGGTCACATCATTTCCCTAATGAAAGAGTTTGACATTTCCTTTGCTTTAAATGTGTCAGTGTGATTTTATTGTCCAGTTTACGGTCTCTGCACAGCTGTAGCTTGTGTTGTGGTTATAATAACAACCACTGTGCATGTAAAGGCCTGGTTGTGGGGGGAAAAAAGCTAAATCACAGTCAGCAAGCTGGCTGCAGGAACAGTAAGAAAGAAATAACAACAGCTTGCTAAAGTCCTGACACTGATGGTGCTGCCATACCAATTATGTCAGAATTTGATTGAATAACTCAGTAGTAAAGGCCAGTGAAGGCTTTTCACGTTGGAGATGCCTTTCGCAAAAGGTTTGCCGCGTGGCTCTCTGATGATCTCCATGTTCGGCATGGTGACACTGTCAAACTGCATAAAGAGAGTGCAATGAAAGTGAAAGCTGGCCAGATTAAGGACAGTTGTGAAATCAGGCTAATAGCCTACAGGCCTACTAGAACAACAGTGAAATGCTATATCACACTAATGGATGCACTGGTGTTGGTGGTGTGCTATTTTGACATACTATTTGGCACACTGTAAAATAATTATGTGTTAAAATAAATGATCAACTAGCACAAATATTTTTAAAAGTTAAAATAATCAATTGGTCAATACACTCAAATTATTGCATAGCACAGCTGTTACCCAAATACACAGCTTACTGTGTTTTTCCACTGACAGATATTAACTGTATTGTTTTTATAATAAGGCAGCTGTCAAACGTTTAAAATAACTAATCATGATTAATCACATTCTTTTGTGTAGCTTAATCACAGGGGTTTTATCAGATCAAATTGGATGCTAAAGAAATATTTATTTCAAAAGCAGTGCATTTTATTTTAGCCATGAGTGGACAAACAGCTGACAAAATAACTTTCATCAGAATGTGCTTATTACTTTCATTAATGTTACAATCACAATGTTATCAGCACTGCTGCATCTGAAAAAGAATGGTAAAAATGCAAAACAAACTAGGAAGTTGTATTAAAGGCATTTAAAAAATAATAGTGTTACTATCTTAATAAGTTATCCTGTTTTTGGCAGCACTGCTTTTATTACATAATACAGTACTCGACCTTACTGCTAACAAAGCTTTCAGGGAAATGTTAGATATGGTTGTATTTCAGCTAATTATAGCTATTATTATAGCTATTTTAAGCCAACAGTGTGGCTACACACCTTATGCACAATATAATAATAATTGCATCCACTTAGGCTGCTCTTCAAGATCCCAGAGCTGGCAATAGCCCAGTGTTTTAATGTGGCACTATATTAACTGACACAAAAAACACCATCTTGGTTAGAACAGCAAAACATGTAAAATGCATTCAAACATATCTTCAGAGTTAGACTAGCATGTTACAACAAACAAAAACACCTCAAATGTGTCTTAGGCATGACCTGTATTTTCCAGAATACACAAATTTTTAAGGATTTCTGCTGTTTTCTGTTGTTAATTTCAGGCATTTTTCGCAGGGCAGTTTGCAGTTTTGGATGCAGAACAGGTCAGTTTAACGATGTGTAGGGAGCTGGTTTAGCCAGCAGAGGGCGCAGCAGATTGATAACGACTTTGGGAGCTTTTCTCTCTCTCTCTCTCTCTCTCTCTCTCTCTCTCTCTCTCACGCACACGCGCACACACACACACACACACACACATATAATCTAAGCCGCTTGTCCTTCTGGGTCGCGGAGCCTGGAGCCTATCCGAGCTATCAATACGAATTGAGCCATTTTGGTAACTTCGCTTTCATGATGTTGGCTCACACTCACTGTTTCTAGTCCTGTGACTGCCGTGAGACACACGCGCGACTCACTTCTCCCCATCGCCGACCCTGAGCTGCAGGCTATTTTGAAAATGTCTTGGGACTGGACTGAGCTAGATAAGGACATGGTCCGTGCTTTAGCTCACACCACTCTGGTGGAGATTGAGAAACAGGCGTATGGAGAAATGCCTCACCACACCCTGCCGGTGAATGGGCCGCAGTGAACTGCCTTCAGACTTCAATATGAAAAACCACCACACACACAAAAGAAAACAATTAATGTAATATTTTTATCATTTTGAGAATTCAGGCTGATTCCTGTTCGCAGTCCTGGTCTTAACTGCAGTTGGTTAGCAGTTTGTTAGCTTAGAAAAATTGATGGCAGCTGTTTGCAAAAGTGGAGCCTCTAACATGTTATCTTTAACATAGCACTCTTTATGACATTCCCAGATAAAGCGTTATCACTCACTCACTGGTCCCTTCAGATAATGTTTAACTGAAAACATCCTCATGTGAAAGTGGGAGTCGCCCATGCTGCTGAAACGCTTCTTACAACGGAATGGGCGGGGCTAAACTGCTATAGCCTGAATATGTAGATGTATGTAAATATGTTGAATTTTGTGACATAACAAAAAAAAATCAAGTCAAAACGGTCTGATTTGCAGCTTACGTTCCATATATGGACCGCATAGCCAGAAAAGTGAACAGTACAGCTGGAAACTTTGACATTATTTAGGTATCTAAAAAGTGGGGAAATTTTCAACAGAACCATTCAAGCTGTCAAAGCCTCCACTCCCTAACTATAGTAGTAGCACCTGTAAGGAAACTGAAGGATGTTTACTGGCTAAATACACTGCTGTAAACTAGAAAAATATTAATGAATTAAGGATCCTAAAGGTTTAACAGGGCAACAGTGGCTGGTTCTAAGTGCCTTTAATGGTTTCCTAATGGGATCTAAAGGTGTTTTACAGGAAACTGGTGGTCTGTGTTGGAAACCGTTAAGCCAATTTTCATTAGAATGCAAAAACATTAGGATTTAATGGTCCTTTTTCGAGCACTGTGCATTTTTGGAGATATGTTTGGGCTGATTCTGGCTTTCCTATGTGAGTGTTGGTTGACTACTGAGTAGATATTTGGCATGTGGGCCAGAACAGGGCCAGATCCTGGGCAGCTTCATACCATTTCACCTGGTTTCTACCTTTGTGGGACAATTCTGGTGTGGATATTGTGGTCTAACAATGTAGTCGGGACCAGATTTGGGCCATATCCTTCAGTTCTACTAACTTTACATTGTGTGGACCAGATCTGGGTTGAGAACCCAGCCGTGTACTGGGCCCAAACAAACCAGTGATGCGGCCCACAAGTGTGAGCCAGACAAATTTTGCTAACTGGGTAGTAGTAGCTCGATCACTGGACCTGTGACCACAAGAATACCAAAGTGAATAATAGGGAAGACCACACGTGCAGCTACTGCTAAACCACTATAAAAATCCTACGTCTACGGTATTAGTCTTGTAGAGAGACAAGCTGGCCACGCAGAGCTTCAGCTCTCCAGCTTGGACTGAGGCTGCGCCAGTAGTGTGTGGTTTACGGTAAGGCCTTGAAAAAAAAAGGAAATTTCAGAGCGCGCTGGCTCCACACACGGTCTGAAGAGCCACACGTATAGGAGATGCTCGTAGGCTGTTAGGAGGGTCGCGGTGTTGGGGGGTTTATCTCCTTCTGAACAGTTCACACACGTCCCACACGTCCCATCTGGCGGGCTGTGAGGCTGCAGCGCACGAGTCAGTAGCTGTTTCTCTCTCTCTCTGCTCTGCTCGAAGACGGCAGGCAAGCTGCAGTTTCGCAAGAGGACAGCTCGAGATTTTTTCTACTACGAACCGGACTGTCGTCTAACCAGTTAAGCTGCATGAGCTGTGTGTGAGGGGAATTTGCATTATTTCCGGCGACGTTTCTGTCATTTATCACTCATGCTCGACAGCACAGACCTTACAGTAGCATAATCTTAAAGTAGCTAACCTAGCTAGCAGTGGGCTCATCGGTTTTTTTCGTAGCCGCACGGCTTTGAAGGGGAGCAGTAACGGTGAAGAAAAATCACCACGCACGGATAAAATGACCATGTCGGTCCCGGAGAGGATATCGGAGTCCGGAGGAAAAGAGGAGGAGAGCGAGGACGAGAGCGAGATCCTGGAGGAGAGCCCGTGTGGCCGCTGGCAGAAGCGAAAGGAGCAGGTAGGTTTGGGCTCTGTTTGGCTGGGATTTGCAGCAACGCCATGAGGGACAGACAGACAGACAGACAAGGGGATTTTGAATCCCCGTTTGTAGTGATGATGTGATTACATATGTGGATAAACAAGGACCCGACAGACTGTAATGGTGACCTGTGTGAGTGGCTGTTAGACCGGACTGCATTAGTCACCATTAAAAAGAGCAGCGTTGAGCTGCACGGCTGCATGTTGCAGCTGGTAAAATGACTGTATTTACTTACGACACAAATCACTCTGAGCGGAGCAGCAAAACCGGGAAAAAAGATGGTCTGGTTGATTGAAACCACACATTTTACAGATATTTCACAAAACCAACAATCTAACAAAATCCTAGGCTATTTATTAGCCTTAATTGTGATTGGCTGTTCTTGTTGTTTATGAGTGGTACAAACTGTTCGCCCCGCCCACAGCACGCGCACGAACGACACACGACCGAGACGTGCTTAAATTCCCGCAGTTTTAGTGCTGGGTTTCTACTTCATGAATGAGCCACACATTCACGGATCTTTTCAGTTTGCAGACTTTTCGGTCTGCTTGTGAGTGAGATAACATGGGCGTGGGGGGTTTGTGTCAGTGCGAGTTCATTTGTAGCCCAGCCTGACTGACAGTGCTGCTGGCCTTTACTCGGAGATAAGAGGGAGCAAAGCTACTAAAATCTTATCTACTGGCACTCGTTCACATTTGAAGTAAACACAGACCTCTTACTTTTGTGGCTCAGAAAACAGGGATAAAAGCAGTGTTAGCACCTACACTGCTAAGGCAACTCCTAGTGTTGAAATGGCACTATTGACACCTTATGCTGCGTAGACAAATCTTGCAGTGCTGAAGTAACTCTTACAGTGGTGAAGTAACTCCTACACTGTGGAGGTAACTCTTACAGTGGTGAAGTAACTCCTACACTGTGGAGGTAACTCTTTACAGTGGTGAAGTAACTTATACCGTGTTGATGTAGCACCTACACTGCTGATGTAATTTGTGCAGTAGTGCATTAAATCCTACAGTGCTGACAACCCCCGCAGTGCTGAAGTAGCACATACACATCTGAGGTAACCCCTACAGTGTTGGGAGCACCTATATAGGTGAGAACTCCTAAACTGCTGAAATAATTCCTACATTGTTTCACGTAGTATACATACTGTTGAAGTCCCTTCCGTGTTAGGTTAGGGTAATACCGAAGTAATTCCTGCAGTGTTTGAGGTTGCACCTATACTGCTGAAGTAACTCCTGCAGTGATGAAATCATCTACATTTTTCATGGACAGTAAGGAGCAATGCACTAGTTAATTTGACAACATAGAAAGAATTTCAGCACATGAGGAGTAAATTCAGCACTGGACGTTTTGCTGTGAACATTTCTTGACTAAGTTTAATGTATGATTACACGAACACTGATGGCAGTCATTTCAAATGCTTTTACAAATCACATAAAATCCGCACTGCTGTTTTGTTCAGGGTGGTGTGTTTTTTTGCAAGTTGACTATTGTAAGACTAATGAACGCTCAGTGTGAATTCCACACGGTAACTCTAATTCTGCACTAGAAGAGTAAATAGAAGAAGATAGTAGAAGAGTGAAATAGTAGAAGTAGAAGAGTGCTGGGGGCATTCACTGACTGTGAATGCCCCCAGACTAAACTGCTACCACTGATCAAGGCAGCTGTAACAACTGTTTTGTACATCACCTTTAGAAAATTGGTCCTGATGTGTAATATGTTTTTCCGTTTTGTTATGATAAGGCCTCTTGGCGCAAGTGATGGTCTCCCATGACTCCTCACCATAAGCAGCAGTGAGGACCTATAATTAGAGTTGACGTGCAGGAGAGCGTGGAGCACAACAATTTAATGATTTCCTCCTTATAAACAAGCAGTGGGGAAGAGTGGTGTTAGTGTGCCGAGCAGAGGGCCACGTGTGGGGCTGGAGTTAGATACATGCTTGCATGGTGAAAGCCACGTTTGTTCACGTTTCGCCCTCTACAGACTGTGTTACTTGTTTATCTTTGAACAAGCATGATTGAGTCCCTCTGCTCTACATGTGCTCTAGTCTTGTCCCTACAGATCATCAGCGTGTCCCAGCGCAATGCTGAACCTGCTTCTTCACAGTTTACTGCATTTCTTGCTATAGTCCAATTGATGTAGCTCAAGTAGGAGGTAATCAGATAACAAATGAAACAGCAATGGGAAGATATTGTGATAAGTTTTCATGATGCACTGTTCTCAGTCTGTCAGAAGCATCTGCAC
Source organism: Pygocentrus nattereri (assembly GCF_015220715.1). Taxonomy (NCBI): domain Eukaryota; kingdom Metazoa; phylum Chordata; class Actinopteri; order Characiformes; family Serrasalmidae; genus Pygocentrus; species Pygocentrus nattereri. Next base: position 38,201,937 of record NC_051212.1, on the reverse strand, counting down.
TTCTAGAACATGGAGGACCTGCATGTGTCATGAAAAACCAATTATTGAGAGGCTATAAACATAATTTAAACTACAGATAAAACTGGAAATACACCTATTATTCAGTCATTTGCAATATGAAATATATCATATATCATATGGTTCATTCTAAAGAAATTTGTCAGTGCAAAAATTTTTTTATTTACTTTACGAAAAGACCAGTGGACCTACATGTGTTTTAAATATAATGTTGATAAGGACAAAATGGTGGTAAATCTGAAACAAAAAAAAATCAGTTGTGTTTTTTTCCATATTATTTTGCCATACAATGGCCTGCATGTACTTTTCCGCCAGCAATGTGTTTGTAAAAAAATATATTGTCTCAAAACTATTTGAAAACAACGTCTCAGACATCAGGCAGTGTATATAACAATAACTTGCATGTAGTAGCTTTCGGCAAGGATGATTTTAAAGGCACTGAGTGATCTGCTCTAGTGTCCAACTGTGATATATAGGGACCCCGTGATGTAGTTCACCTTTCTGGGTCACACTGTAATTAACCTCACTCAGGATTCACAGGAGACAACAACAACGGCGGCGACTGGCTCCTCCAGACTGCACAGCGCTGTTGGATGCAAGGTTGCAGAATGGATCCTTTATTGGAGCCTACAGTACAGCAGCCAACTTGGCAGTACTGTTAAAAATGGGCCCTCTCTTATGTAATACTTTCCACCTTTTTTGCTATTTTTACTAACAATCTGACCAGTGTTTGTTGAGTGTTCAGAAACATATCCGACCCAAACTGTGTATATTTGAGCATTTTGTCTATGGGGCATTTAAAAGAACACTATGCAACATACCTTTGTTCATTTTTATAGATAACAGTCAAACAATGAGAGAAACCATATAAACAAGTCAATTTCAGATTACTTAAACTCAGCATGGAAACTTTATGATGACTTTATGATGGTAGACATGCAGTTTGCAGTGTGCAGTTGGTGGGACATGCATTTCCGTTAGTCTCATTAGTCTCACCGCTTCAATTTAAAACTGAAGACATGAACTTAATATACTAAACCTCAAGGATGCACCAATCCCCTTTTTATAGCCAATTCTCATTGTTTGGCAGGTTGGTTTTTTTTTGTTTGTTTTTTTTTTTTTTTGAGAGAGAGAGTTTTATTCATTTTTTATTTCTTTTTTACCCGATGCTTACACTGTACATTAGCAAATTTCTAGGCATTTCTATTGGCCAGAGTCCCAATATGAATACCATTATTTGTTCTTTAGCAGGCCAAACTAGCTTTTTAAATTGTTATCTATTTAAGTGACATGAATCAATAAAAGTGCTACATTAAAAGTAAAAGGGAATGAGTTATGCATAATTATGCTTTGACTTCCTGGTATAGATCATAGATGCATCCAAATACAGTGAATTTACCTGCCTCATGTTATTTATATCATAAAATTACAGCACAGATGAGCAAAATCAATATGATATTCACTGATTGGCGACGGCTTGTTTAGAGCAGAAATCTGCCAGTCAAGCAACCTATAAATCAGGTCTCTGGCAATAAATTATACTTGGATAAAGAGGAAAATTGCATAGGAAATGTTTTTTATTGACCTCTTGACTTAAACAAAATCCAGATTTTAAGCTGATGATTAATTGCCATATAACTAATTGTGTTTTACAATTTAGTTGCCTTTTTGGTTCATTGTATTAAACTACAAGCCTCATGTGTCCAAAGTTAGCTATCTTATGCTTGCTTTGCTACTATCATTACTTAGTAGACACTAACTGACAACGGTCACAGCTCAAGCTGAAATAAAGTCATTGATTTATTTACATACATTACTGTCCTCTGCCCTTTTAAGATAGACTAGAAGAAAACCTTTGTTGTGTTTGTAAGATGTATGTCTCATGGTGTGACTCAATAAATGCATTTTCTTTTATATAGATCTATTTGCTTCAACCCAACTGATGAAAATACACCCAATTAATCTTCAGTTGTATGCAACATAAGCATTTGATTGTGAAAGCTAATAACTGTAGAAAATAATTATGGTTGGCTTAGATAATAGAAACCAGACAATTATGTGACAGTTGTGGCAGGCCTACCTTTTAAGATTCATGTGGTTTGACTCCATAATTTATGACACTTGATAGTTAGCAGCTCCTTTGTTGTATCTGATGTTACTAAGCCTGATACATCTATGGCCTCATCTAGACCTGCTAAAAAATGGCTGTAGTTTTTGTCTTAGCTTAGCATTAACATTAGTGTTTGGACTAAGCTGGACAAATGAGAAAGCTCTGAAAAGCTCTGGCACAATCGGTTTGTTAAGAATGACCATGACATGGAGAGAATAGTGAGATCACAAGGCAGCATAAATGAAGACCTTTCAGTCCCCTGGCTGGAAGAAGCAATAACGATTTAGAGTTCATGGCTATTCAGGTCTGCGGCTGATGGATTTTCCCAGAGGCAGTCACATTGACTTACTGTCTGCATAACTGTGCCTTCATCTGCTCGTCTGTAGTCTGCATGGACATGCAGGCCCCTTCCACAGACCCTCCAGCCTGCATACTCTTCAGGCTTGTGCATAGCAAGCACGTCTTTCTCCCTCTCTGTTCTTTATGTTTTGTCCTCTCTTGATAAATCTATTTCTTAAGTTATTAATACGATTCAACAACAAAGCTTTATGCCTGTATCCATATTCATTCTCTCTCTCTCCCTCTCCCTCCCTCCCTCCCTCCCTCCCTCCCTCCCCCCCTCCCTCCCCCTGCTCCCTCTCCACACACAGTAGGGCTACTAAACATGCATGTTGTCTTTGTGAATTGCCAACAGAGTGGCCTTGGCACAGTTTGGCCCAACACTCATTCAGAACATAAATCTCCCTTGGGGTTACGCCTCCACTCACCACTCTGCTTTAGCAATGCCACACCCAGTATAACTATTACAGTAACTGATATTTACCGTAATTACCCTATGACACCATTACCATATAATTTCCTTAAGAATTAAGCAAATATTAAGTCAACATGATTAAGTTCTTTCAGTCAACTTGAATCAATAATAATAGTATTCATGTGTATATAGTGGGTGGATCTGTTGGTTGTATTAAACAGACATATCAGGGAAAACTTTGTTAATGGTTTATGGTTTACTCATCACTCCCCAGTCCATATGGCCTGTGTAAGGGGCTGATTTGCAAAAACAGCCTGTTTTGAATTTAGTGCAGAGTTTCTGTTTGTTTGCTGAACATATTGGGGGGTGGTGTCAGCAAATAAATAGTAATTGTGCTATTAAATGTGCAGAATTGTGTGTTCTGTCAAAGATGTACTAATGATCACTTGGAAAAATTAACATGTAATTTGACCTTTTTGGCAAGGCTTACATTAGCCTGTATGTAAAACAGATTAGCTCTGCTTATTTCTATTGAAGTTATAAACAGTATTTCAGCCTGATATGCTTTTGGAATGAGGCGTAGTACAGGTCATCCAATCACAAAAGAGCTCATTTACATATAGTCGTCTTAATTGTACAGTAACAAAAAAGCCTGTTTAATTCTAAATGATAAAGAGAGATTAGAAAGTGGTCATATAAAAATAAATTGCTATTGTGTTTGGGACATAAAACAACACAATTGGTCACAGCTTACATAAAACATGCACAGATCATGTAGAACACACACACATTTTCTTGGCGTTATCTTTCTGGGTCGCTGGGGCAGCTGGAGCCTATCCCAGCAGTCATCGGGCGGAAGGCAGGATACACCCTGGGCTCGTGTAGAGCATATAACACAATTATTGCTTGAACCTCAAATGAAAATAAGAATATGATGTATTAAATGTAACATTTGAGCTCTTTAAAACAGAATGTATACAGAATGAGCAAACTCTACTATGTGGTCCATGCAGATACTTGATCTTATGGCCAAATACAGGCAATTAAAAATTAATGTCACACGTTTGTTTCGGTAACGTTCTCAGGTTAATTGTTGCCTTGTACATTGTCATGACTGGATTCATGCCTGTGCTTCCTCGCACTGTCCCCCACCTCTTCCATGAAAAGACAAAGCTGAAAGAAGAGTCTTGTGTAAACTTGCCTCTGTCATGACACATACTTTGCTGTAAGCTTTCATGTGAATGTTTGGCATTTCTCATGAAGCTTAAACTCTTTTGTTGTTTCTTAAAAGACCTTGTAGCTTTGAGCGCTCAAACTGGTTGAGCTGCTTTAGCAAGATCTCAGAGTTGATCACTACCCATTCTAAACAATTTATGGCGCATATCTCGGCTATCAATTTTAATGTGCAGTTGCCAAGATTATGATTTAAACCTGCAGGCTGTAAACAAATCAGCTAACATTTCTTAAAGAATAAGAATGTCTCATGCAGCAGGAGTAGCAGCCATAATGAAACCTGATTTGTGTCTGTAATTTTGTTCATTTTTGTTTATTTTTATTTGTTCAGTCTTTCATACACTGTAAGAAACCACAAAAAATGGTAAGTAATAATAAATCTGCTCCACTCTCCACAGCTCAGCTCAGCCTGCATTCATTCAGCCTGTTATTCTCACTGCTGCATTGTATGATAAGAAACCATGAACTAGCTACATAATGTAACTTGATAAAATAAATAAAACATCAAATTTAAAATGAACTCAAAAAACATAAAAAGTATGTTGTACCTTGTATCTACGCTCATTGTACAGTTTATCAGATCCACTTAGCATGTAGGTGCACCTTACAGACTGTAGTCCATCTGTTTCACTGCATCTTTTGTTTGCCCCCTTTTACCCTCTTCTTCAAAGCTCAGGACCCCCGCAAGACCACCACAGAGCAGCCTTTAGTTGTGTGGTGGATCTTTCTCAGCACTGCAGTGAAACTGACTGGTGGCAGTATGTTGGTGTGTGTTGCACTGGTATGAGTGGTTCAGACACAGCAGTGCTGGAATTTTTAAACAATGTATATAAAATGTGTCTGTGATGTCAAAAACTCTTTACCACAGTTAAAAAAAAAAAAAAGCTTAATGCAACACAGCACAATAGCTGTGTAAACATAACTGGGAGTGAGGTGATATCCTACATTAATACCTCATTTATTGTGCCTAGCATAGATAAGGTTATTCTAGATATGCAGCTGTGCTGGTTAAACATACTCTGCATACAGATATCACACCAGTACAACAAGCTGCGCCTGTGGTACTGTGTGACCACATGTGAATAAAAATAATGAAATACATGTGAATAAAATAATGTCTCTGCTCTTGTACATCAGGAGAAATGGGTCGGTTCAAATGACCACAAGTGAAATGGCTTCATAGGAAAAGGGCTAAACTAAGCAGCCATTAACTGAGACAGTAGAGTTTTGTGAAAGTTTCGTGACCTAATTAAAGATGACCATACACTACAACCATGACTTTTGCTGAACTGTGCTTGTATGTTCTTTAATTTGACAAAGATAATGGCTCATATTGTATCACTGTGTTTTCTCCTATGTCTGGCTCAGTGTGAGAGACTGTTGGAAAACTACAGTACAAAACCTCCAAACCTGGTTTAACCGCTTAAATGCATGTGTTTTCCACAGGGTTACCTGAATAATAGGACTCTGATACCGGAACAGGCATACAGTGGGATATGAGCTTCTATTTTACATATATTACATTGCATCTGGAGGCTTAGGAGAAAATTGTCTAAGTTAGTATTTTAAATGTGCTTCGGTTAAAGTCAGTAAATCAGTTAGTTTTATACGTTATGATGAGCTAAATTGTCAACTTTCTTAAGGTTGTATATATGCTACCTTAAGTCAGTGGGTTGAATGTGAATAGATTAGGATGCATGATGTTGGAATTGTATCAGTACACTTTTTATACCTATATATAGTGTATTAGGTATATTTACTTAAACTGCAGATATGCTAATCCAGGTAGTAAATTTTAGACGTTTGGGTGCCGATGTCGGCAGATTTGTGCACAAAGAACGTCAGTTGTCGGCGTCGGCCCACAGTTCCCATATCGGCGCATCCCAGTGAATGGATGATCTAAAAACCTTTGTGCCTGAGTAATCCACATTGGTCTAAACCCAGAAACATTTGCTTTTAAATCTTTCTTATTGAGCGTTCATTATATTACAGAACAGTGTTCTTTCTGCATGTGATTAGTTAGAACGCCCGGACTGTACTGCAAGATACTATCTTATTGCCCTTAATGTGGTCAGAGTGTTAAAATTTGACCATGCATGAGCCAGTGCAGAGGCTTATCTTAAACATGGTTTTCCCTCTGGTCAGCAACTCCTCTTTGCTCAGCTGTGAGGGTGAGTGCACATTGGCCCTCAGCCGGGGTAAAGAAAAACCAGCGAGGTCCATCTGTCTTCCTTCGTGAAGCCATCCATCTGGTATTCCTCTGTGTCTTATTTCTTGTTCTCTTTGCCCAGTTTCTAGGAAAAGTATGGTTATTTTGGAAGATTTTTTGAGATTTCCGTTCTTCACTTCAAGTCATTTGAAACATAAGAATTTAAAGAGTAATGTATCACAATACTTATACAATACCTCCAGCACTACTGTTCAATCCAGTAAACACTGGGTGTCAAAATTTGAGTATTGTGACAACCATAGCTGTAATCCAGACTGAGCTCAGATATATGCAAGGTAGAAGAAGAAATGAGACACAAGCATGTCATTGCTGTCTTGAGACTGACTGCGTTATTTAGATTGCTGTTGGTGCTGAACCCTGGCTTCTTTCCGCCAGCCTCTTCCAAAGCCTCTCACAGGAAGATGTGGAAAACTGGCAGAGTTGATTCCTTGTAGCATGCAGAGGATCAGTTGTTGGGTGGGACTGTTTTCCTTCCGAGAAACACCAAGGCATGTTCATGCAGTGCTGACAAATGAAAAAGCTAAACATTACTTTAAATTGATTTATCACCCTGAATGGTTATTGAGACAGAAAATTCAATTCATGTACTAGAGTACTATTTATTTATTATTTACTGTCCTGTTTTATTGGTGGGAAAAGAAGCCTGAAGGTTGCTATATTTATCCATGTATAGCACCATCTGGCTTTAATTTGGCCTGGCTGTGCTAGTAACTCTTGAGAATGTTTATCTATGTGAAATCAGCTTATGAAACCTGTTAGACAGCATCCGTTATATTTCTTGTTTCCGTATGGAAGAAATCTATGCTGATATCGGTTTTCCAATGGTAGAGGTTAAATGATGACTGTCACAGAGCTTCTGAGGACTGCAGCTCCGACTGTGTTAGCTAGACGGTCAATCACCACTCTGCTCTGGCCGTCTAAGTCTGAAATCAATACCATGTTCAGTCTGTGTCAGGATAGTGATGACTCTAGTACGGCGGTGGGGTGCAGAGATTCATTCAAGTTTAAATGGTTTGTGGTACAGGCCAGGGTGAACAGTTACTACTCTGGAGCTCTGGTCTTGCTGAGAGAAATTAGACATTGCCAATAGGAATCTAAGCTGAATTTCTAATCCTTTCACTTCTGTCTTTCTATCTGCTCTCACTTTCACACTTTCTGAATGCTCTCAGCTCGGCTCAGCTTGTGCATAAGCACATTTCTACTTGGAGATAAGTAATTTGCATTTAGACTCTGAAGACATTTTGCCTGTCAGCACCAGCACTTTATTCAGTTTCTTTCTGCCCAGTTCCATCTATACAAGCTTTTCCACCAGTCTTTTCTTGATTTTTCCATGTGCATATTGGCAACACAGCTTTTGCTGTTGATACTGTGTGAATCTCTTTGTTAGGTACAAAGTTGGAGATATGACATTGAACTTTAGAGCATATTTAACCTTTCAGGTGGTAATTAGGGCAAGACTCCACGCTTTCACTCAAGGTGGGCTGATTAACGCCGTCAGGGTAATCTGCTTTGCTGCTTGAGTAGCTTAATACAATACTTTCATTCACCAGCTCCGGAAAACAAGGAAGCTGGATGTCATCATAAGTAGGTTGAAATTATTAGTGCTGTCTCTGCCTGCACTGAATTGCATTTTGACGAAAGCTTGAGTGTTTCTGACCTACCAGCATCCGCATGCTTTCCGGACCATTATGAAATCTGACTATTCTGGTAAAGTAAATTCTAGTCATTCTGGCTAATGTATCTAGATGTCTCTTGTGTATTGGATCAGCAAAGCTCTTTAGAACAATATCAGCGTCATAGTGAGGATGCCACACTGATTGATGCTGTTCAAAAAGTGTATTTAAATGTATTTAAATTTTTGTCTGTTTGTGCCTTTCTACATCAGAACACAGCAGCTGTGCTTTGTTGTGTGAGAATTTCATGATGTATCTACTGATAGAAGTGCTCCAAAGTCACTTGGAAAAAAATCTATCTTCTTACCTCTTACCTTATCTTCTATCTTCTTACCAAAAAATTAAAGTCTCTGTCTTCTCTTGTACAGTTACTTTTTTTGTAGATGCTTTTTTTTTTTTTCTTTGGATAGTGCCGATGTACAAGCACCGCACAATCTATTGTTTTGCTAATCGTTATCACAGTATACATCACTCAACTCCACGGAATGTTTCAGTGGGCAGTGTGATGAATCAGGGTATGCAGTAATCTCATAATAGTAAATTATTTACTAAACTTTACCCATGTCACATGCAGTGGTGTAGTGTGGTTTTTCCATCCTGGAGGGCTGTCCTAGCCGATTAAACTAATGTTCCTCATATTGTTACCTTAATTATTTCCACAGCTATTTTTTGTGCATGTTCCTCCATTCAAGTCAAATTTATTTGTATAGTGCTTTTTACAACTGATGTTGTCACAAAGCAGCTTCACAGGATTCCAGTAAAGACAGAGTTTTAACAAGAATGTAAAACCCCCAGGTGAGTAAGTCAGGGGCCTTAGTGATAAGGAAAAACTCCCTCGGAGCGGAAGGAGAAACCTTGGTAGGAACCAAGGCTCACAAGGGGGGACCTATCCTCCTCTGGTCAAACTACCTACAAATTTTCTAATTCTAATGATGCACACAAAAGCCAGTTTAATACTAATATATCTCCCTTGTGGAAGACCTTCAGCCTGATAAACTCGCGTGAAAGTAAGTTACAAGCCAGGTATATAAGGTGCATGCGACAAGAAGACATGACAAAACAGCTGGACAGTACATATTATCGGCATCCAGTACATCACCCTAGAGATAAACAGCACAAGACCAGCCGAAGCTTTTCACATCCAGACTATTCAGAAACACAATCAGTGCAACATTTAACAAATACTACTGCAGATATCAGATAACCAAAATGAGGACGTCTAGCCATGCCAGACATTTCGCCACAGAGCTGAAAGATCATGAAGCTAGAATAATAAAAAAAAATACATTAAAAAAATCACAGTAATAGACTTACTAGACTGTGTGAAAATGCTGTAGCATACAATAAGCCTCCCTTAGACATACTCACCAAAACTGATTAAATATAAATGACTCCCACTTATCTGTACATTTTTCAACCGGAGTTTTGTTAAATGGATTTAACATTTACTGCAATTCCCCTCTGGGATCAATAAAGGATTCTGATTCTGATTCTGATTCATTTGGGCCACAACTGTAATTGCAAGATGTGTTACATTAGCTTTGTGTAAAACCTGGCACCTGAAGCTTTAGATAGCAGAAAATATGGCCAGTCAGTGTAAAGAAATTTGTCTGTTTTGCCTAGCAATGGCCGCTCAAATGGTTAAGGGTGTTTTCTCCAGCACCCTGAGCCAGTATTTTTTTGCATTGCTGATTGGCTAAGGGCAGTGCACTGAATCTGATGTAGAAAGCACAGCAAAAGCTTCTGGTTGTTCTAAATGATTACATGATTATAAACTGACATTTAATTTTTCTGTGCTTCAGACATATATCAAACAAAAACCTATTTAGTAGGATATAATTATGTAGTTATTGTTTCTACATGGTTGGTTCTATATGGTAATATATGGTTCTATATGGTCATATGTTTCTATATGGTTATATCTATGCCAGTGATAACTGGTAAGACTTCCAACATATTATGCAGTACAGTATGCAGTGTACTGCAACAGAGCATATTATGTAATGTTCAGTTAGTTTGTACACTAGATTTATACTAGTGACTTTGAATGTTGAACAGTTGTTATAAATCTAGAGCCTCTTTAGAAGACATCTCTATCAGATTACAGCTTGGCAAAGTCCTTATACCATGAGGTCAGTCAGTTCTGAAGAACAGATGGTTGCTTCATGTTCAGTCAGGTCAACTGGATTGTAAAGGGTATGTTTGAGAGAGGATGCATGTATGCATGTTTTTGTGCATTTGTATGCATCTGTATGCATCCTTTTTTTGCCAAGTCTGTGGGTGACAAGAGATGACCGCAGTTACATAACCATTTGAACCAGACGGAGCTCTCAGCCAGTCCTGAATTACCACGCACACACCACCGCTCTCACACACTCACAGATTATATAAAATCCCAGTCTTTTTCCGCCTTAATCTCTAATCTCTGTATAATCTGGACCTCATCCATTTGCACTACAATGGTCTAAACAAAGGGGTATGGTTTACAGTTGGAGTGAGGTAATAGCATGTTTGTGCAAAAAGCAAACGCTTTTAAATTAACTTCAATTATTGTTAACACTGTTTACAGTGCTGCTGGTTCTTGATACTGTTTTTCAAGCTAGTTTCTGCCTTCAGTAGTTTAGTTCTGTAGGACTGATATTGTCAGCTATGTTAGTAGTCGAGTAATTGAATAGTCATATCAGCAATTAATCAAATTAATCTTAAATGTTGCTTTCATCCATTTTATGAACTTATCGTGACTTTGTCACTACACAGCAGTGTTTACTGCTAAATCCTCACTTTATAAGTAGTTACTTTACTAACTATTAAGTGCCACATTGCGCATATGTTTGAGTGCTAATAGCTTCCTTTTGTGGAGATTTCTCAGACTGCTGCCCTTGGCTTTATAATGACCTTGATTATCTTTAGTTTGCAATTTAATAGATAATCAAATCACCATGGTGATACTTTACCAAGTCAAACACAAATTTTAATTTCTGAATTATTTAATCGAGTAATTGTGACTGCTATGTTATGTAGTTATGAGAGTGAAGCCTTTACTGAGAGGTTAATAATTCTCCTAAATCCAAGAAATGCAGTTTCACTAAAACATACGCTAAATGTTCACCAAGTGCTCGTCTAATTTTAGGTCTAAGTCCTAACCTACGGCCTTTCCTGACTGCATCTGTCATGGGAAGCGGATTCCATCTTATGCAACAGTCTGGGAAGACCCATACGCATGAGGACTCCCACCTCTAAATCCATAACATACTTAGCCCACTGAAAGCAGTGTGTTTACCATTTAGAGATCACCCCCTCTGTGCAGAGTGTCTCCGGTTTAAAAGGAGCATCATGGGCAATTTAGTGATCTAGCCAGTGCACTGTGTAGTTTCTGCAGGTTTTGACACCATAGAACTTTGTCGTGAAAAGGCTCCAGAATATGGCAGACTGGAGCAGAGCTGTGTCATTGAGGAGGAGGAAGGAGAGGAGCGATAGTGGCCTCCTACGGCTGTTCTGCCACAATACGAGGCATTCATGAGGCGTGAAAGCGGTGACTAACACCACGTCAAATAAGCAACATTACATCACTCTTCCTCCAGCCTCTGTTCTTCTTCCTTTACCATTAACTGTTTAAATCTATCTGTCTGTCTGTGTTTTTGTCTCTCTCTCACTCTATCTCTCTCTAGACCCCCAGACTACAAAAACTTCAAGATTTTGTATAGTAAGCAGGCATCTCCTTTCTGTTTGTTCCATCTGTTTCTTGCTCTCCTCTTCTCACCTCTCCTCTCGTCTATCACATGTCCTGCTGAGTGCCTCCTGCAGATCCACTATTCCATGTCCATTTGCTCGTTTGCATTGGAAGTGCAGCCGGCTTCTGCAATACTCTGTATTATCAGACAATGTTTTAGACATAAATTTGTTCACTTGTCTCTTACATATTTTGGATATTCATACTAATGCTGACGGTAGTCATTGGTGTTCATGGATTGAGCTCTAATTTTCAATGTTTTGTGCTTCTACCACAGTTTCTGATTTTCATAGATCTCTAGATTTCTCATTGTTACTGTGATAGGCCACTAACAGCAATCACCAGTTACCACTGGTTAATTTAAACCCTTCTGTCCAAAGACAGGCTTTTTTATTTTGTTTTGTTTTGTTTTTTTCTCTCTATTCACTATGGCATATTAATTACCCAATCTTTTTTTGTTTGTATTCGTATTTCTCTTGTTTTGTTATTGTTTTGCTATCTGATGTTAACCAGAGATAGATGTGCTTTTGAGGCAGCGGTGGATGGGTTTCAGACTTAGTTCCCCCTGCTCTGAGGGAATTTTTCCTTGTCACAGTCTTGGACCAGATTTTCTGTAAAGCTGCTTTGTGAAAACACTTCTTGTAAAAAGAGCTTATTTATAATACATTTTGGATTGAATTGAGTGTTTTGCCATTGTGGTGAAGTTATTGTGCTATGTCATCATGTTAGTGTTGACTAAAACAGTCACTCAGCTTGGGGTTTTACCACGATTTTAGCACAAACATGGCTCAGCCACTCAGATTTTAGAGTTAGAGTCTATCTATATCACAAAACTTAATATCCTCCAAGCTTGAAGGACAAAACCTGTGGATGGTTAAGAAGTCCAGGGTGGGTCCTGCTTAGTGTTATGTGTGCCTTAAAGACTTCAGAGTTACAGAAGAGTTGTATTGGGCCAGACTCTCTCTCTCTCTCTCTCTCTCTCTCTCTCTCTCTCTCTCTCTCTCTCTCTCTCTCTCTCTCTCTCTCTCGTTCACTCAACTCACTCGCACTTTCTCTCTCCCTCTCAGAAAAAAACAGCACACTTTGAGCTCAGAGCTCAGACTGCAAATCTAGGAAAAATGTAGGAAATCTGAATTTGTACAGTGTTTCACATTCTTTACTTCACACACACGTGCACACACACACACACAGACTTTAGCTTTATCTATGTACATTGTTCAAGAATGAGAACCGCATTTGCACTTGCAACTCCAACAAGCCAGTTACTAAACAAAATCAGAAGGTATATTTATTTGTTTTTGGAAGCGCTCATAGAGAGTGAGAGAGAGAGTGAGAGAGAGAGTGAGAGTGAGAGTGAGAGAGTGAGGGAGAGAGTGAGGGAGAGAGTGAGGGAGAGAGTGAGGGAGAGAGTGAGGGAGAGAGTGAGGGAGAGAGTGAGGGAGATATCAATGTGTTCCAGTATTATCTCCGGATAATGGCGCTCCTACTGAATCTCTTTAAGTATCATTTTGCCTTATTCACATGTAACCTAGCAACGAGCTGTTAAAGAAAGTAACAGGCACAACAGAGATTATTTCAAGCAACAAGTGAGTATCAAGCCTGCCAAGAAGAACTATAAAAAACTTAATAGCAAGTGCCAGCCAGCAACAATGACAAAAGTAAAATGCATAATCATTAAAACTGTTTACACCAGATGTGTGGGAGGTCACCAATTTTGAAGGATGTCAGTTTCTATTTTTGTCACAACACTGATGATTTACCTAACCATAAGATGGAGAAAAAAAGAACTGTGTGAACCTTCCTTTATTTCATAAAGATAAAAGAAGTTACAGTTAAAAGGTAAATTAATAGATTCTGAGAGTTTCAGGTAGTAATAACTTTTTTTTTTACTGTGGCAAAGTTACTGTGGTAGCAGTAGCCAGTGAGGGTAAAATCTCATTGTCCAGTAGTTTAAAAAAAAAAAAGTTGACTAATTGATTTACTTTATGCAAACTACAGCAAGACACTTGTATTCCCACATGTAAACATAACTTAGAAATGTTGGGTAATGTGATATCCTACTTAAAATACCACATTTATTGTGCATAGCATAGATGAGATTATTTTAGAAACTCATCTGCTTCAGTTTGCTCAGTAAGACGGAGATATCACATCAGTGTAGAAAGTCGCCTGGGACATCCTTGGACAACAGTGTAAGGTTTCACACATCAGAAAATACGACATCATGTCTTGTGAAAAACATAAGTATGATCCGGTCTTGGCTCTCGTACATTAAGCAAAACAATAATTTTAAAAGGCCTCAGTTGAAATGGCCATAAATTCTCAGATGGTAAAGTTCGTGTGACGTTCCTAGTGCTGTTCTTTCTTACTAGATTATTAAAAATTTTGTGGCCAAATTAAAGATGGCATACTGCAAACAAAACTGTTTACTGAACTGTGCTTTATGTTCTTTTCATGGACAAAGATTAAGCTTTAACATCACAAAATTACTGAATGTGAAAAGTTAAAAGAGGAAAACAGAATGATATATAATCAGTTTCGGCCTCGTGCCTACCAGTGTCCACACCGGTGCCAATATATCTTGGTGCAGCACTCCCTCTTATGTATTATTGTGTAAGCAAACCATCATCAATCTTCATTTAACTCTTACAAGTGCAGTGCATCAGCGCACACACACACAAATCCATCCGCAGGCTTGTTAACTTTGTGCTAAACCAGAACTGCTTCTTCTTCTCTGCTAGCTGTAGGTGCCGGCAGCTTTTCATTTCAGGCATAAAGAAAAGATGAAAGGGTAGTAGCTCTGAGAGTGGGATGCCCTAGAGTAAAAAGAGATAAAACAGCCATGCTTCGCCTCTGTCAGCACTTTTGGCATGAAGGGAACTTGGTGGTGAAATACAGTCAATGTGCTGTAAAGATAAGAGCGCTCTAAAAGCTTGATTAGTCTGAGAGTGAAGAGATCAGTGACACCACGCTCAGAGTGCACTCTGAGAATGGCTGCCAAGTGTGTGAATCACAGTAAGGGTCATCATAACTCAAAAATCAAGCAGTAGTCCTGACCTGCAGCTTAATACTGATTATTTGTTTGTGATGTGTTGTAAAAGGATATAAATGGGTATACATTACCAGTCTAAAGTGTGGTCACTTTGTTTCTAAAACAAATGTATAATTAGCAAAGCTGATTTCTATATTTGAATTTATTTCCAAAACATAAATGGAAAACTGTACTTTTCATTTACAACATTCTTGAAATAGAGTTGGAAAGTATTGACTGAGATGTTATATCATCTGAATGGCTATGCATGCCTTGTTAAGAGTGGATTTGTTGAATGTATGTCCTTGTTAATGTGTTTGAGCCAATCAGCTGTGATGGGTATGGTTGGTCTAAATAAGGCCACTATTTCTGAAATATGAAATAAACATTCTCGTATGTGGAAAAGAGTCCAAATATAAAATGCCCCTTTTTATATGTAAGTATGTCCAAGCTTTTTTACTGGTATTTTACAAGCAAGAAGCATTTCAGTATGAACTGGATGAAACTCAAACAACTTCTGAATAAGAGAAAACTCATGTTCTTGGCCGCCAGCATTCTGCCAAACAAATGTCTGCTGAGTGGCCCAAAATTGTGGAACGCCCTGAGAAAATAAGGCTGTTTATGAAAGCCCTCCTCCCTCAGCCCAGAAATAGATAGCCTGACACAACCCCGAATACTGCTACTGTGCATCGGGGTGCCTGGTTTCCTGTTTAAAGCGCCCGGCGGGGGGGGCATGGCGAGAGGGAGCAGCGGCAGGATCTACCAACTCCTCTTTCGCAACTGTGCTCATGGTCCAGGAAGGGCTGAGCCTACTTACAAGCAGTACTTCAGTGAAAAATCTATTTCATGCAATTTTCTACTTGCTTATTAATGTAGTGCATCAAACACGACATGTCTGGTGTTTGCATTTGCATTTTTAGTTTTGCACTGGAGCTAAAAAGCTAATGTAAAGGATGTTTATGCCCTACCAATTAGCATGCAAACTGAATGTCTGGACAATAATATAGACAAAATTCAGGCTTTAAGATTGTTCCTGGTACTGTTATAACCATGTAGTGTACTTTTGTTCATTTGTATGGATAACAGTATATCATGCATTGTCGGGGGCCACATACAGTCATATGCCCCTGGTCAAATGATGTGGTTTGTTGGAAATAAGTCTACAGAGAACACACTTCTGCACAGTAATAACTTGTGTAGAAGTGTAATTAAATACATAAGGTATGGCACAGAAAGTGTTGTTTGTATGTATGTATGTTTGTATGTATATATATATATATGCCATATTTTAAGTTTATTCCTTGTCAAATATGTGCATGTATTTTCGCATAGAAAATCAACAAAACAATGATTTCAGCATGTAGTTTGCACAATGCTAATTATAAGCTATAAGGTTTTGCTGCTTTTAGCTTTCTTGCTCCAGTGAGGAAGCAAAGTTCAGACACTAAGCTTGTTTTGGCTGGTAAGCTGCATTTGAGCTTATGGAAAAATTGTGTAAATTGAATTTTCCAACAAATTATTGCCTTCAAGGAAATCCTGCGCAATCCAAGCCCTGGGAACTGGGGCAAAATCAGGCTTCTGTTGGGCTTGAGTGACACCGCCATTCTTGCTAACAAGGGCTGTTTGTTTTCACATCTGGAGCCGGGCTTCCGAGCGCACCGTCTTGCCTGAGTGGTTACACAACCTGCATTGTTCTGATGTTACTGCCAAGCAGAAGGCTTATATGGAACAGTTTGTGGCAAGATAGAAAGATCATCTTGTTTGTCAGCTGGAATCAGGGCTCTGTGGGTTGGGCAGCACAAGGTGGTTACTTTTCCTTCATCATGAAGACAGGCACCCCTTGCAGAGAGGCTTTTTGTCCTATAGGTTTTGAGAGGTCCAAAGTACTTCCAGGTATACAGAGCCTGGTGTTACTTCTGTATAAAATAGTACTGTTTATGTGTGTATATCTTCTCTATGTTTTAGAATAATGCATAAAATGTCAAACTATAAAGATATATGGACTTGTGCTGTAACCAAAAAGTGTCGCATCAAAATTACGTCCTATTTTAGACTTCAGACTCGTCCCACTTTTGTCTTTATGTGGCTTTAGAGAGCATCTGTGCATTCTCTCGAGCAGCTTTATGAGGACCCACCTGAGATGCTTTTCATTATGCTTATTCATTATCCATATGCAACATAAGGGGGAAGTCAAGGGCTGGAGGTTAGGGAACCACCCCTGTGACCTGAAACTGTGACTTGGTCGACAATACATGACTGAAGTGCCCTTGAACAAGGGGCCTAACCCCCAATTGCTCCCTGGGCACCGTGGATAGTGGTAGTGTGTGCACTAGTGTGCATGTATGTGGGTGTTTCACTGCACGGACACAGTGCACAATTCCTCTGTGAACTCTGAATTCAGTTCAGTCATGCGTGTCACAAGAACCTTAACTAACCTGCAGAATAAATAATAGCTGTTCAGTCTCAGGGTTTAGTTAAGAACTGCTGGTTTACTGTAAGGCCTGTGTCTTTGCCTTTGCTGCGGACTTACGGCAGTGCACATAAATCTGTGGCACTAAAAAGTTTGTTTCACCATCTGCTGTGCTGTGACTGGAAAATCTCTTGAATAGATCATTTAACTTGATTGCTTTGAAAGTCAAAAACTAGGTGAAATTTGAGCTATGGCTCTTTTCAGGGAGACAGATCAATTGGTTCAGCTCACAGATAAGAACCAACGATTTAATCTCTAAAATAGCTGTTAATTCAGTAGCACTAGCAGTTTTCGGCAAGTGTTGGTCTAGACTCTGACAAAAAATTGCATCATTTTCAATAAAATTTCAATAAAAGCATAAGTCTCAAGACATTATTATAGCAAACAGGGCAAACGTATAAGAACTACTGAGACAAATGCGTACTTTGTGTTGATTACATAAAAACAGCAATACAGTTAAAACTGCAAGAAAAGAACATACTGAATACTGAATGACTGAAAATGATAGTTCCTAATGTCCTGCAGGTAATCTTTAAGGGCTTAGACAAGAAACATATGATTGCTGATTTGAAAATCTCTGACTGATGGGAGGAATAAAGAAAAAAGAAGGAATAAAACATTCATTCCAGGTCAGGAGCACCAGTGCTCCTTGGCAGCAAGTTTACCCTAGAAACCTGGTCTTGGGCACGAAGAGAAAATGGTTTAAAATCATCTTCACAATAACAATAGAAAAAAGTTTATTGCTTTTAAAAAAATGTTAATTGCTTATTAGAATAAATGCAGAATATATGAATGTGGTACACAGTAACAAGAATTTCTTGGTTATAAATGAGCTATCATGCTAGTGAAAATAGAGCTTTGGTTACAGATTTCTCTTCAGAAAGTTTATTAAATTCCATCACCAGCTCACTGGAAGCATTGATTAGCCAGGTACTTGATGATTGCTTCAAATAATACTGGACTTCCTCAAGGAGAGGTTTAGAAAGGGTTAAATGAACACTGATCATAGTAGTGCTTTTCTGAGCAACTGAACTTTATTTAAATAAATGTATATACTTAAATACATTCATTTCCCAGATAAACAGCTTTTGTAATTATAATTTTCAATACTGTAGTGCTGAGAATTATACATGAAGATGCTGCGATGTCGCATCACAAAGAAGGAATCTGTGCATTCTGACACATAGGTGCTGGCAGACTGTGTGAGACCGCTTGCTCTTCAAAATAGCAAGTGATTTCAGACAACATGACAAAGCTCTGATTCATGAAAGCCTGAAGGCATACGCTAACTCACGCTCCCTTATCACTTGCACCCACATGATGGAAGAACAGTCTTTTCCGATGATGAAGCTGCAGGAGCACACAGTTGCATACATAATGCATGAACTGTAATAGAGGGTTCTGATAGTGGAAGCCAATCCATGATACCATGGGAAGAGAGCATGTCATGGCAGGATATGAAGGTAGTGCTGTGTTTTTTTTTTTTTTTGTTTTGTTTTGTTTTGTTTTTCTCACTGGGCAAGCAATAGCATTGGTTTATAGGAGGAGGATTTACAAGGCCCTGAGCTAAAGGCTTAGGTACCCACTGGATTTATGAACATAGTGTCCCCAGTTATTGGACCTTGAGTCGATTTTAACTGGTTTTTAGAATTTGTTTTGGGGCAAATCAGGGCTGTCTGTGCACCGTTTCTTTACAAACACAAACAGGCTATAATCCGATAATTCCTAATGGTATACAGTTCTTGCGTCATAGATTACAGAGGGCTAACAACCTGTATTACCACTCATTTTATATTGCGTCATTTGGGAATAAGGAGGCCCTCTGGCTAGGCCTGTGTGGTGAGTTCTACATGTTCCAAGCATTTTTTTGTCCAACTAAACAGTGTAACGAGAATGTATTTCAGGAATACGTCACCTCATAATATCTTAAATTAGTTCTTTTTCCAAGATGAAAAGTATGTATTTGTACCTTTTCATAACCTGATGCTTTAAAACTGAAACTGAAAAAAGCCTGGAGACATCACTGGGTGTGTGGAGTCAGTACAACATAGAAAATATAATTTCGATGGGTTATGGTACCATTATGTTTGCTGACTATAGATACTGAGATGAAGGGACCACCCCAGTGACAAGAGGGGTATGACCCCAGTGACAGTTTTGTACCTTTATTGTGAGAGTGTAGAGAACAGTGTGTCCTTTTAGACTATTTGCAAGTCTAGTTGAAATTACTTAACAAACATGGTTTGAGGCAAGTTTTAATTGGAGTGCGCTAATTGGTAGTTGGTAAGATTACATTACTTTTTACTAGTAACTCCAGGGCAAAACTAGATGAGCAACTTTACTCATCCAACATGGTTCAGGCTAATCACTACATTTGGAGTAACAGGAAAATCATGATTTTTATTTTCTTTTCTTAAAAGCGACTAGTACATGTTAAAGTGTGATCTGTGGAAATGCCTATGATTTGTCAAACTGACTGGAAAAGCCTGTGTTTTGTTGTAATGTTCCCTTTCACTGCACTCAGTAGGAACAGCTGTGTTTGGCGACCGCATGTTTATTTGTCACAAGGATACTAATAAAACAGAATACAGCAATTAGGGCTGTTTGTGATTAACTAAATTGCATAGGCCAAAATCACAGTTTTACTCAACATACAGCTTAACGGTTTAGGCTCTGGATGAATGTTAATGCATGCTGAAATCCCCTCTTGCTCTGTGTTTTTCTGCTCTGTGAAGGAGCTAGTTTTCTCTTCAGGTGGTCCTCATAAGTAGGCAGCATTTGAGCCATCTGTGCAATAGCCACCCTCAGGCCAGGCCTTGGCTCAGGACTACTAATAGCTGGTGATCTCAGCAGCTTGCTGTAAATAGTTTGTATGTTTATTTGAAAAATTTAGTCAGTTTAAAACTAATTATACATCCTACGCTTTCCTGAAGCTCTACTTCTGGAAATACTACAAAAATGCACATTTCCAAGAAAAACGGGTGCTCAAACTCTAAAGCACCCTTTGTACACAGTGGCCTCATTCTGCATTCACAAGGTTGGATTTAATGGACTGCTTGACCTCTTCAAAAGTTTGCTGTGTTGTATAATTAATGCATGCAATCACTCCGCAAACATTTCACCTGGCCTGTGCCCTTTAATGCCCTCTATTGAAAAAGACATGTCAGTATAGAGAAGGCAAAATGTTCAAAGCGTGGGTTATAGACAGAAAACTTCAGTCCCAGAGCAGATGTTCCTCAGCAGGAGCAGACCACAGTGTGCCTGACTGTAGACCGCACAGCTAGAGGTGCCCTTATACAAGAAGAGCAGGACATGCTTTGTTTACAAATGGGCTGAGTTAAAATGGAAAAATCTGCAGAGGGGGCCATATCTCTATAGTTTTTGATGATTCAGGGTGTGTTGTTTTTGTTCAAACTGGATGGAGGGAGGAACTGAAGTATTTTGAAAACAAACAGTTTGTAGATATTCACAGAGCCTTGTTTAGTTATGCTAGACCTGCCTGATCTGAGCCATCCCATTCACCAAGAGGGGGATATGATGCACTACAATTTAGAGAGAGAGAAAGGGAGGGAGAGATGCATCTGTAGTGCATGTAAAAAGCTTACAATTATAAATGTGAGAGATTGCAGCGAGTGAGGAAGTGAAATTGTGAAATGTGCCTAGACACACACAAAATATGGATTCATATTGTGCAAAGGGCACGATTTGTGCTTAGATTTAATTATTTTTCTTATCAGTAATGGGGTTTAAAGGCTGTCAGTGACAAACTGAAAGAATAGAGTATTTACACATAAGCCTATAGTTATTTTGCTACTATACTGTTTAAAAGTAATGAGAAATACATAATTAGTTGCATAGTTATGGAATCAACTACATTTCTATCTGAAGTACATTTTGTATTGACTGGTTCTGTTTCAAACCATAACACAAACCTGGTTAAAATGAAAAAGAATTTCCTTTCTGTTACATTCACAATAACTTGATGAAATGTCTCCTTTGTGTGATTCAGAGGTTAAAATTCACACTTTTGACTGAATTTCTCTACTTATTTCAATGAGATATGGGTCAGAAATACTATAGAAGTTATGATTTGTAGGGGTTAAGGGTTGCTTGTAAGATCATCTGCAACAAAGTTGTGAACTCATACATTTTTTTTTTTTTCCTTCTCTTTCTTCTTTCTTTTTTCTCCCCACCACCTTTTCTTTTGCTGCTTCTGCTGGGCAGGTGAGTCAAGGAAATGTGCCTGGTATCGAGAGTGCTTCGTTGGCCATGGACACAGAGGAGGGGGTGGAGGTGGTGTGGAATGAGGTTCAGTTCTCTGACAAGAAGGTGTTCAAGGCCCATGAGGTAACAACATAGTCACTCATCACTCTGAAACACTGTTGAAAGAGCTGTGTAGGCAACAACAAAAACATGATCTTTATTAATAGATTGTTTCTGTTTAGTTCTTTAATTTTATTTGTATTCCAATTTTCCCCTAATTTAGGTGTGCTAAGTTCCTCATTCTAGCTGGGTCTCACCAAATCATGTGATAGAGGGCTATCCTGCCCATCCAGAGAGGGAAAGAGCAATTATGCTCCCCTGAAATCCAAAAATCAAACTCATGATGTCCTGACAATAGGGCTAACACTTAGACTGGTGTGCCATTCAGAAGTCCAGCACTTTTTATTTTTACCCTGTTGTCAAAGCCCTCACTGCACTCATTGGTGCACGTATTGTTTGTCTTCTATGCTCACATAGGATGATATTAGTCAGTGAGAATGTATCAAGGATAACTTTAGACAATGGCAGTAAAAAAGAGATTGATGCCTTTTTTTCTTTGTGTGTGTGTGTGTGTGTGTGTGTGTGTGTGTGTGTGTGTGTGTGTGTGTGTGTGTGTGTAGGACAGAATCAGGGAAATGTTTGAGAACCTGATGCAGGTGGAGCACCCAAACATTGTCAAGTTTCACAAATACTGGCTGGACACAAAGGAGAGCCGAGCCAGGGTAGGCTATAAAAATAGAAACATGCAAAAAAAAGCATCATTTAATAACAATGCCCTAAAATGAATCAAAGAAATGGGAAAAAAAATGTAATGAAAGTATTTAACATCACTGTCTTCCTGTGCCAGGTTATTTTTATCACTGAGTACATGTCGTCTGGAAGTCTTAAGCAGTTTTTGAAGAAAACCAAGAAAAACCACAAGACAATGAATGTGAAGGTAGGAATTGTTATTTTTTTAGGAATTGTCCTTGTTTCTCTCATTCAAAATGACTTTACATGCAGTACACCACCACCTTGTGGTAAAAGAGCAACAGCACTGCTGCATCTACACATCCTGTCTGCATGATCATCCATCCATTTCTCACAATGTTTTGGTGTCTGTGTGTGTTTGTGTGTGTCAATTTCTCTTTGTGTGTGTGTGTGTGTGTTTGTGTGTGTGTGTGTCTAGGCATGGAAACGCTGGTGCACACAGATCTTATCCGCCCTCAGGTAAGACTCCAACTCAGTCGTACAGTATCAGTGTTGTAAGAAAACCTTAAATTAATAAATGCAGTTAAGGTTTTCTCATGACAGTCAGATTTTTTTCCCCAATGTGTTAAGCTCACTAAATTAATATAATTGAGTACTAAAATTAGCTGAAAATGCCATATTTAAGTCTGTTTTCTTTAGAGGATGTCTTATTCACACATAGAAAATCAGCAAAAGATATAGTTTGAGGGAAGCATTCAGGTATTTATATTACTGCAAATGATATCACAGAGTCTGCCCTAGAAATATCTCCCAGTTTAAAGCAGCTGTGGAATAACCATGGTTTAATTTCAACCAATCATGCCTTGACCTTTAAGTATACACTATTTAAGCATACACAACCACTAATGCTGCATTTACATATTGCCACTGAGGGAAAAAATATCCTGTGCCTCATAGCAGAGACCGACTTCAACAATGAAATGTCTGGCATTCATGGCTCAAGAAGCAAAAAAGTGACGAGATTGATGAAATGTCACAATGAAATGTCCAGTTTTCATCACCCATCTACTGTCAGAATGTAAACGCAGCATAATTGCTTTGTTTCTGCTGTTCAGCTGCAGACAGTACTGTGACTGTATCAGTTCTACACATCATTTTTTGCTCTTTCTGAACCCCAGTTACCTGCATTCTTGTGATCCGCCCATAATCCATGGAAACCTGACCTGCGACACCATCTTCATCCAACACAACGGCCTCATCAAGATCGGCTCAGGTGCAGCATGGTTTTCTTCATTGTGTCTTTATTACAGTGGAGATCAGTATAAGATGTGTGCCAATCTTGTTTCAAGTGTCTAAAGTTAATTGATTTTTCCAGCTCTTATCCTATGACAATTTACCTTTCTTTCTGTCTTCCTCCACAGTGTGGCACAGGCTTTTTGTCAATGGTAAGTGTTAGTAGTGATCATCTGCTTTTCTCCTGCATGACAATGCAATCATGATGTATAATACTGCGTTGTCCAACTTGGAATTAAGAAATACACTGCTCAAAAAAATAAAGGGAACACTCAAATAACACATCCTAGATCTGAATGAATGAAATATTCTCATTGAATACTTTGTTCTGTACAAAGTTGTATGTGCTGACAACAAAATCACACAAAAATCATCAATGGAAATCAAATTTATTAACCAATGGAGGCCTGGATTTGGAGTCGCACACAAAATTAAAGTGGAAAAACACACTACAGGCTGATCCAACTTTGATGTAATGTCCTTAAAAATGTCCTCCCAGACCTGGACTAAAGCATCCGCCAACTCCTGGACAGTCTGTGGTGCAACGTGGCATTGGTGGATGGAGCGAGACATGATGTCCCAGATATGCTCAATCGGATTCAGGTCTGGGGAACGGGCGGGCCAGTCCATAGCTTCAATGCCTTCATCTTGCAGGAACTGCTGACACACTCCAGCCACATGAGGTCTAGCATTGTCCTGCATTAGGAGGAACCCAGGGCCAACCACACCAGCATATGGTCTCACAAGGGGTCTGAGGATCTCATCTCGGTACCTAATGGCAGTCAGGCTACCTCTGGCGAGCACATGGAGGGCTGTGCGGCCCTCCAAAGAAATGCCACCCCACATCATTACTGACCCACTGCCAAACTGGTCATGCTGAAGGATGTTGCAGGCAGCAGATCGCTCTCCACGGCGTCTCCAGACTCTGTCACGTCTGTCACATGTGCTCAGTGTGAACCTGCTTTCATCTGTGAAGAGCAAAGGGCGCCAGTGGCGAGTTTGCCAATCCTGGTGTTCTCTGGCAAATGCCAAGCATCCTGCACGGTGTTGGGCTGTGAGCACAACCCCCATCTGTGGACGTCGGGCCCTCATACCATCCTCATGGAGTCGGTTTCTAACCGTTTGTGCAGACACATGCACATTTGTGGCCTGCTGGAGGTCATTTTGCAGGGCTCTGGCAGTGCTCCTCCTGTTCCTCCTTGCACAAAGGCGGAGGTAGCGGTCCTGCTGCTGGGTTGTTGCCCTCCTACGGCCTCCTCCACGTCTCCTGGTGTACTGGCCTGTCTCCTGGTAGCGCCTCCAGCCTCTGGACACTAAGCTGACAGACACAGCAAACCTTCTTGCCACAGCTCACATTGATGTGCCATCCTGGATGAGCTGCACTACCTGAGCCACTTGTGTGGGTTGTAGAGTCCGTCTCATGCTACCATGAGTGTGAAAGCACCACCAACATTCAAAAGTGACCAAAACATCAGCCAGAAAGCAAAGGTACTGAGAAGTGGTCTGTGGTCCCCACCTGCAGCACCACTCCTTTATTGAGTGTGTCTTGCTAATTGCCAATAATTTCCACCTGCTGTCTATTTGCACAACAGCATGTGAAATTGATTGTCAGTCAGTGTTGCTTCCTAAGTGGACAGTTTGATTTCACAAAAGTTTGATTTACTTGGAGTAATATTGTGTTGTTTAAGTGTTCCCTTTATTTTTTTGAGCAGTGTAGTTCAGGAAAGTCAAATTTACAGTTTTTCCTTTAGCCTTAGTGCAGTTCATCAGCCAATACGCATTTGATGTCTAAAGCTGGTCCTTTTCTAAAGCTGCAAGGTTCCTGTAGCTACTACAAAATGGCTTACATCTAATTGCCATTGTGCAGACTGAGACTACTAAAGGTTGTGATGATTTAGGTATGCAATCTCAAATAGACTGACTTCAGTGGTTTCTAACCCATGGCATACTGTTCTCTATAAAAATAAAAAGAAGTATGTCACATAGCTAAAAACAGTAGTAGGAGCCATCCTCAAGCCCAATTATTATAAATAACAGTATGTCATACAGTGTAAGGAACCAAGTTTGTTTGGGATTACTTGATGCAGTTTGGGGCTAATATGTAATGAATTAGGCATGGTACAAACTTTTATTACTTGTTATCTACAGTAGCCTTGTGGTGCCAGTGCAAAATTAAAAAGGAATAACAGATGCTGATCAATTACATTTGAACTGTGTTTATTTTTATGTTATGTTATGGTTATTATTATGTTTGTTAAGGGGAATTCCATCCATTTTCTAAAAAGTATTGATAGTTCAATTATTGACAGGTAAACAAAGTTGTTCTGAGTTGTTTTAATGTCAGTGGTACCTCTCTTTCCTCCACCTTTTAGGTCAAAACCTAATCACAGTACAGTGTATTCATAATCAAAACAATGTATTCATAACTGTTTCATCTAATATCTTTTAGTGATGTAGGCATGAAAGTCTTCTGATGCCTTGGTCTGATTACCACCGCTGTGAATGATTCTGGCTCGTTCACAGTTTCTCTAGAATGTAGAATTTCACATCAGAACATTCTGACTGACTTTGTCTGTATCTGAACATCTGTCCTTCCACTCATCCATGAAGCTTAGTTTGTCTATATTTATGTAGAACTACAGCTGTTAGTTTATTGTGAGTGCACTGCTGCTATATCCTACTTGGGTTTCATTGTTAAGCAGATGGAAGAGAAACAATCTGTGTTACTACATCCATCCCCCAGAGTGCTGCTTTTGAATGTGGCCTAGCATTCCCAGGCTCTTTTCAGATGTGTTTATTGCTGTGGTTTGGACAGACCACCCCTACTTACAAATACATACACATAAACTAAGTAGTACAAACAAGCAGTCCTACACTCTGCGTTTGTTGTTAAGCTGTTGGTTTATGTTTTCAGTGTTCCCAGAGGCCATTCATGGAAATGTGCACCAGCATCGCGACGAGCTGCGGAATCAGCACTTTTTTGCTCCTGAGTATGGCCGTAAGTGCCTGCCAAATTCTGACTGTCCATGGGTCAATGACAAATAAGATTTTCAAAAATTTTTAAGAATCTTATTAACAAGGACATGATGTGCCTTTTTATATATGCTTATATATTTGCTTCTGTGCATTTTATTTCTTAAATATAGTAAGCATTATCAAAGCTTTTAATTGCCTATTTCAGGTATTAAACCTGTACTGGTCTGGTCTACATCATTTTATATTTGCTAGTTGTGCCACCTGACTTTTCAAACTAACTTTATATTATACAGGCATCTACTTCGACACCTGTAGAAACTTACATTTTTCAAATAAATGTTGTAATGATTACTCTTTTTCATGGTTTTCATGATACAGTATCTTGGCCCCTCTTTTGTGAAAGCATATCAAACTAAAAGTCCTTTGTTTTTGGTTATGCCACCTGACATTTGAGTATGTAATAAATTGTGGAGAAATATTTTTGCAATAAGTTGAATGCTTTTTTGCAACATGGTTTGCCTTAAGGTGCCTTATTTTGCAGCATGTTTTTTTTATAGTTTAGAAACTATTTTATTTAGAATTTTAGTTTATTTAATTAACATATATAGTTGAATGGGCAAATAGAAACCAAATTGAATTTTATATGGATGCACTGCAAATTGTTTCACATAAGAGGTATTGTTAATGTCATATATGTATTAAATTATTTTGGGGGAAAATAATGAACTTGGACACAAAAAAATGCATGTCATGTCGCTGACCCCCACCTGTTTGTTTTTTCTCCTGATGCTCATGTTCTTTTTCACAGTTTTTTTTTTTTTTAACACTGACAAAAAGTGTTTTGTGTTCTATAAATACTGAAAATGCACACAGTATGCACAGCATATAGTAAATATAATGAGTCATAACGACAATAAAATACCATCATATTGCCCAGCCTTTGTTACAGCCTTTCACCTCTCCTGTTTTGCCTCTGTCCCCAGTTGCTGAGGATGACTACTCTATTGATATATATTCCTTTGGCATCTGTGCCTTGGAGGTACAACACTGAACACTGACCATTAACTACGAGCATAACAAGTACAGTCTCTTTCTGAGTCGCCATTCAAGTACAGCCACCGATTAATTTTTTTTCTTACTCCACTCAAGATGGCAGTCTTAGAGATTCAGGCCAATGGAGACACTGCGGTTTCCAAAGAGGCCATCACTCATGCTGGACAGTCGCTGGAAGACCCTCTCATGAGGGTAAACAATTTAAGTCTTCTGTTTTTCCCATAACATTAGGCTAAACAATATGCATCTTTAAGGGATTTGTACTAGAAAAAAAGCTTACAAGAAAAGAGTAACAGTTACTTGAAGGCTGAAGGACTAAGGACTTCAGAAAACATGTCTTACACATACGTAACTTGCTGTTAAGTCATTTATAAACATCTGTGAACCATACAGTGCTGCGCAACAGTCAGAGACCATCCTTCATTTATTTAATTTCCAGTTAAAATGGCAATTAAAGACAAATTCTTCTTCATCTAGGCGATATTTCTGAGGAGATTAGGTATAAGGAAGTATAAGGTGCATAAGGGGGGGTAAAATGTTCAAATAAAAAGTTATTCATATATATATATATATATATATATATATATATGTGTGTGTGTGTGTGTGTGTGTGTGTGTGTATATATATATGTATGTGTGTGTGTGTGTGTGTATATGTGTGTATGTGTGTATATATATATATATATATATATATATATATATATATATATATATATATATATATATAAATTCATATATATATTAATATATAATGTGTATATATCTTACTAAGCTTCAGATTAAATCTTACAAAGTGCTCAATATTAAACAATGAGCTAAACCTTTTACTCTTTTGTCTCTGTGGATGTACCCAGGAGTTTACTCAGTTATGTGTGCGTACAGACGCTAAGCTGAGGCCTACAGCTCATGACCTGCTATTCCACAGAGTGCTGTTTGAGGTCCACTCCTTAAAATTGCTCGCTGCCCACTGCTTCATCAGTAACCAGTGTAAGTAGATGCCCATAGTAGGAACTGTTAATACATATACATTGTTGTTTTTCTTTCAGCTTCCAATTTTAAGCTGCTGTCAAGACCTTCTCATCCAGCTTTTATACTTCATATTCTAAAAATGCTGATGCAAGATCAAGTTCACATTATCGGTAATATAGCTAACTAGTCAGCAGTTTAGTTGTCATTGACTTACAAAAGATCCTGTCTTGTCTGCAAAGGAGATCATCCGTATTGCTGTTTTTGAATGAAAATAATAACATTTTTGATCTGGCCTGCTCATGCAACAATCAGAATGCAGGATGGACCTGCAAACTGACAGTATTAATCTGTAAAGCACTGTTTAACTCAGGGGTACTCAGTTCTGGTCCTGGAGTTCTACCAACCTGGAGATTACGGATACAACACACCTTCTATAATCTATAATTGTCAAATGCTCCTGAAGGCCTTTCAATCAGAGTAGTTTTGAGCAGCATGGGTTTAATGCAGAAGAACTAACTGGTTATTATTCCCCATTGAAACAGATCTTCTTCCAGAGAACTGTGTGGAGGAGAAGACCAAGTCTATTGATCCAAACGGTGTCATGGCAGAGATCAATCATAGTGATCGACCAGGAATCCAGTTAAAGTAAGTTGTTAATGTGTTTGACATGTTTCTCTCCATCATATGTGACATCTCTCCCCTTACTGCCTTCTCTCTTTGTTCTTAAGGTATTCGCATGTCTCTCCACTGGAGTTGGACAAGTTCCTGGAGGATGTTAAGTAAGTGTGATGGTGACAGGGGCTATCCAAGAACTCAAGATTTCATATTTGTTTTAAAACCATATTTATATTTCTGTGAGTACATTAAATTAAGTAGTAACCCATTAGCCATTCTCTTTGTCCAGGAATGGAATCTATCCCCTGATGAACTTTGCCTCGCAGAGGCCACATCCTATTCCACGTGCACTATCCCTGTCCCAGGAGCACATGGAGACGGTGAAGACGCCAACGCCAGAGCCCCAGGAGACTGAGACCAGGAAAGTAAGTAGAATAGGGAAACGGATGAGACTATAAGTAGCTTTGGTTGAATGTACACGGTCCATCAAGCTTGGGATGCACAATGTTTACATTTAACTAATATCCCAACCTTTTTAAAAGTTTAATTTATTTATTGTTTGTGATTTATTCACATATTTTATAACAGCAGGATGTTTAGGTGAGGCTTGGCTGCTATAGTATAGTATTTAGTAATCCTCATTAAGTAAACATATTTCTCTGTAGTGCTAATACATGTAGATATAATCACAACACCTGCATTTTATAAATGCGTATGTGTGAATGTCTACATCTGCAGATATGTTCATTGACATAAGCCCACAGTTCCTATATCAGTGCATCCCTACTTGTTGGATGAAATCATTCATTTTTTTGACCTGGTCAATACAAGCAATGCAACAAGATAGGACACCTGATGGGATAGATCTCATAGTTGTGTCTCTTAAAAAGAAGTGTGCTGGAAAGGATGCTTCAGACTGATGAAACAGTTTAGTGGATGGTTCTTTAAAAACATCTTTGTGAGTGGTATGAGTGTGAAGCTCCAAATAACATAAAATGTCTATTCCCTTTAAAGTGTTTCCTAAAGCTGAACGTCAGAACCGAAATAGAATTCAACAATTTTCTTGAAAATAATTTATCAAAAATATTAATGTCTTTAAACTTTGGTGTTGGTGAAGAGTACCTTGGATGGCAAAACAAGGTAAAACAAATGAATGGATCCTCAAACAAATTAAACCTCACCTCTCACTCGAAGCCCAGTGAACCAAACTGAAGCTCTCCTATTCTGGACATGTTCCAAGAATAATTAGTTAATTGGAAAAGAACTATTATACTCAGACAGGTTGAAGGTAAAAGAGGAAGAGGACGACCAGCAACGATGGATGGATGCTGTCCCAAGGGATCACGAACCAGCCATTCAGAGGCTTGAAGACTCAGAAATGACAGGATATTCTGGACCACTGGTCGACAACCCTGGCTCTGGAGAGCTACCTTCCTGCAGAGCTCTAGCTAATCAACCTCTGGAAAAACACTATCCATATGGTCACCAAGAGTCAGAAAGTACTTCACAGCACTTAATAGTAATAATGATAATAAAACTTTGGCAATGAATGATGAAAAAGTACTTGCAAGGTTTTTGTTAACACAAAATAACTATTTCTAATGCATATTTTGTCACACTCCACTTCATTTTTAGCAAAGTGTCTTAGTGTGACGAGCAGATTTTGTCAGTTATTTCTTGATTTTGCGACATGAACGATATGCTGTACAAGGTGTGTTCTTAGGGTTTTTTTTTTTTTTTTTTTTTATACACAGGTAGTCCAGATGCACTGCAATCTGGAGGCTAATGAAGAGGGAACCAGGAGTCATGTGAGTTTAAATCACTTTCATCATTGCTTTAATCCAAATCCCTTAAAACACTACTGGAATGTTTTGACTCAGTATACCATACCAAATAAATACTAATGTGTCTGTTTACAAGAAAAAAATGGTTTCTTTTCAATTACTTTCCTGCTTTCTGTCTTTTTAGCTGTCTCTTTTTTTGAAGATGGATGACAAACTGCACCGCCAGCTTAGCTGTGATGTTCTGCCAAGTAAGTCAACCTACGGGAAATTATATTGAATTTATTCAGGATGAGTCTAAAATTCTTGCACAATACTGATCAAATTAAAGCTGTATTTAAGGATTAGTGTAGATGAGATGTTAGCAGTAAAATTGTGTTCAGTGTACATTTCCTGCTTTTGTGCTCCACAAGTAGCTGACACAACAGGAGGGGTTTTATTTTGCAATATTTCTAGATGAGCTTCAGCATATCATGCAAACTGATCTAAACACTGGTGAGGTGCAGGGTTTTTAAAAAAACGTGAGCTAGGAGCTTTTGCTCGGGACAAAAGGACATAAAAAGTATAATAACAGACTGAAAAAGCATTTTTGGCCACTTCTTCACTCATTTTGCACAGTGTTTTTCACATACATACATTTAAAGTTTAAAGGATGTTTCCTAAGAACATGTCTTTGCAACGTTACTCCTGGCATCTCCAAAGTCTCCACGCAGAGACAAAAAAGGACAGCAAAACAACAAAGAACAATTAATCAGTGTCAACATTGGGTCAAGAGAAATCTCTCTGTTATACAGTTCAGAAAACCAATTTAATATGTTAGCCCAAAAAGAAGTAATTTTGGGGCAGAATCAAAACACATGTCCCAACGTTCTGTCAAATGCCTTACATCTGTGGCGTAGCTTAAAATGATGCATCTTATCTGATTCATCTTTGGAGTAATGTATAATCTGTTAGTGATCTTGTATTAATTGTACTCTGGCATTAATAGGATCTTTCTTAAGCCGTCCTCCCACACCTCATCACTCCACCCATTTTCTGAGCAGTCCTCCTCTGGCTGACCTCTCTCAAATGCATTTGTATGAGCCATAGATACTGTCACAAAAGGCTTAGTACGTTTTGTCAAATCAAACCTGTTTGAAGTTGTTGTGTCTTGCTTCGATTTGTATGAATATTGCAAAAGCAGATGGAGATTACAGCTTGAAAATGGGGGAATTTTTTCTTTTTTTTTCTTTTTCAGCCGACCGTCCCAGAGACCTGGCCAGTGAGCTGGTGCACCATGCATTCATTAGCGAGGTGGGTGAGGACTTCTTACACAAAAGTAAATTTGACTGAGATGTGCGTGTTGCAGATGCATCGCCTATTGAGACAACAGACAAATTCAATTAAGTTGTGTAGCACATTTTATATCAATTTTCTCAGGGTGCTTTTAATTACTAAGCAGTGAAAGAGCACCAGGAAAAAAATAATTAAATACATTTTTAAGAAATAGATATAAGAAGATATAATGCATTAAACAAGTTTAACACAATGCATTTCCAGTGTCAAGGTAAATAGGTGGTGATTTCAATCATAATTAAAGAGGAGGAATTAAGGAAAGTAAAAGGAACTCTGAAGAGATTGGTATCTTTCAAAATTTCTGCATAATTCAGTTGTTCTTCAGAGTGGTTTAATGTGAAATGGTTTGTTATGGAGAAGCATAACAACTCAGAATACCCAGTGGTGGTCACAGGAACCAGGGAGACACACAACAGCCCTGGTATATTTATAAAATAAATGTATATCACAATAACCTGAGAACCTTCTTTTGGGACTATTGCCTTACAACAAGCTGCATGTATTTCTCTTAAATGTATTTTAAAACAATACTAATAATAATGTCTTGGTCATTAAGCAATGTATTTTTCACCATTTCACATAAAAAAAGAAAAACTTTCCATGATGTAGCTTTAGAGGCATTTAACTCGTCAGATGTCTGGTACTTTCACCACTTTGAACAATTCTGACTCAGAATTTTTCTCAAGAATGTATGTGTATTTTACATCAAACCACTCTGAATAACTGTTTACATTTTAACTAATTATGCAGACGTTTAAACAATTGGTGGAATTTGCTGTATTGATGTCAAAAATATGATGCATCGGTCAACGCAAAGCACCTTTTCTTGTCCTCTATTCTCTCGTATTGTATATTTGATTGCACTGAGAAGTTAATGATGGATTGATGATCTACAGGATGACTGTGAGAAGCTGACATGCTTTTTGGAAGATGCCCTGGGTAAGCACTGGGGTGGGGCTTCTGCTTCTTCTGCTGCTATGGTGATGATGCATTGAGCCCCATCGGAATGCCATTGTGGAGCAGAAGAGTTGGCCTGAGCTGGTCTAACTGAGGAAGAGCGCAAAACATGGAGAGAAAAGGAGCTGGAGAGGGACAGAAAGAGCAACACTATTGGCAGAGGAGTGAAAATGTCTTGACTAATGTGACAATGTTGGAAAGATCCATCCACACACCATGGTACCAAGGCTCCAAAGAGCTTACGTCGTATGTCATTTATGTGGGAGATCTGGCCAGTACTATCATCCCACAACGCAGCAGACATGTGAATCAGTTAGAGGTGGAGTTCCCTCCATTTATTTTTCATGTCTGATGGATTTTTGTGGACATTCTCAGTGCCGCCCTACCTTTTGGCAATATCCATCCTCCATCCAAGAAGCTTCTGTGCCACAAGAAAAGAGTCTTATAGGAGCAAAAACATTGGAATTACTGGAAAAAGGAGGGTAGTGGTCCAAAATAGTTGCTTCTCATGGGACTGCCAGCCCATGTGTTGTCTTACATTGTCTATGTGTTTTAAGCAGACCTGCAGTAAATCTATATTTATTGTTTTTACTATTAAACATTACTAAAGTGTAACTCTTTAATGGCTCCCAATAAGAGAAATCTTTCCAAATGTTTAACATTTCTACGTAAGATGAGTGAAAATTATAAAATTAGCAATTTCATTATGTTTAGAATTGACAATGAGCTGATGAATGTACAGTACTGTAGCAGCGTACCCTTGGCGCTTGTTATACCTGCATTACTACACCCCATGTGAAAGCTTAAACCGAAAACACTTGACAGCTGTTCTGACTGGTTCTTACAAAGCACCAAGTGCCTACGTGAGAAATGAATGTGTCAAACGTACTCGGTATGGTATCCTCCTGTATATCGCCATTATTCAAGATGCTTGAGTCATACTAACTTGTGGTTCATTTTGCATACATTTGTAAACAGTGGCAATAATGGTAATACCTTAGATTTGTCAGGTCTAAGGAGTGTGATTATATGTATGAATGTACCTCTGTGAGAGAGAGTGATGTTTTGCAGTAAAGTGTAATAGCATTAGGAGCACCAGCCTCTTTTAGGTAACCAATGAAGTTGTAGAGCAGATGAACGCTCCAAATGCAGTCAAAGCATTTTGAGCAAGTAGCAGCTACTGCACATTACCAAACATGGTCAAAATTGCACCTTTTGAAGACACACTGTCTTCCAGCCCATGGTGCACCAAACTTATTTGCACTTTATAATCGCAAATGCACCCTCTCAACTGATTGACAAGAATCACACAAGATGTGAATCAGCTAAACACTGATGCTATAACAGAGTGTTTACATTCGTAGTATGTATCAGCAGAGCATGGTACAGTGTTGCATTTTAATTTGGGTTTGCTTAGCATTCGCGCTAATTTATGCAACACTTGGTTTTGCTCCCATTTTGCAGCCGTTTGATTAAAACAATCAAGAATCTTTTTCATAGAAAAGTGTCATATCTAGTGGCAAACGTTGGTCATATCAAATGCTAAAGCAGGAATTCTGTTTCTTGACCCACACTGTGTTTTGGAGAATTTTAATAAATGTTTTGTGATTTGAAAACTCTATTCTTTCTTGATATAAGAACCATTAACCTTCAGCTCTAATGCTAAGCAAACCCAAAAATGCAGCAACATATTATTTTCTGCTTTCGCCTGGCCGATGGCAACCAAATTACAAATGTAAATGCACCCTGAAACATTTAATGGGCAGGTCGTTTGTGTAAGGGTCTAATAGGAACCCCTCCATCTAGTTAAAAAGGGCTGTTCTTTGAGCTTTTACATTATTCAGCAGTATTTGAAATATTTTATGTTCCATCCAGCGGTGTTTACATGCACATGACATATAGAAACTGAACTGTGTCAATGCCAAAAGACCTTCTCTCATTATCTTTAAAGACACTGGATGCAATGATGGCAGCTGGGGCTGGGGTAGCTACATGGAAGAGAAGATGCTACATTGCCTCTAGAAAAAAAACCCTGCCCTGACCCTTGGTTTGGTACTTTTATCTTGTGTTTGTAAATCAGTATTCATTCTGTAATTAATCTGTCATGCCGTTGATGCCGACACTACCCCAGTTTAAAGGCCCAATTTGGAATTCAAATGGCAGACCAGTTTTAGTGCTCCAATAGTTCAAAAGTACATATGGCCTTGGTTTGAAACAAGGGTGTTAAACTGTGGCTGGTCATAGCTATGCTTCAGCAAATCCAGAATTGGGGCTTTAAAGATGTTTCAATACTAATGCTGTAATTATCAGTGGCTTTGGCTCTTGAAGACTTCCAGTATCTCAATAAAACTGTGCTTGCATGTGAGAACCTGAATGTTATTGATCTGTTTTATGATGAGGAGGTTTGTTAGAAATGATGTATGTGATCAAATCTCCAATCTTTTTCCTAAAGAAGAAATTATGACCAGTGGGCGTTTTTGCCACTGATGTAACTGCTTGTTCTGTGGCATCTTCATGTTTTGGACATTGTGCACAGCATAGTTATAGATGCAGGAAAAAGTAGTGTTCTTCCAAGTGCTTACACCCTAATGGTTGGCATCCTTCCTTAACTCTGTTGAACTGCATCTCTTGTTTGAATTTGCATTGAAATGTTGTATATGAATTAACATATTTGACCATTTCAGAATCATGAAAAAAAAAACTGAAGCTTTCACTGCATCATTGTGTGTAAGTGATCGTAGGGGAAGACGTCATTGTGGGAACGTTTAGCATCTACAGAAGCATATTTCCTTCTGCCTTCTTCGTCACCTGGTGCAAACAAGTATATCAAGTGTCAAATTATGGAAAATGCTCTGTATTGTTTACATTGTTTTTCGTGATGTCACGAAATCCAGCACAATTACATACACCCACCTACTTAGATAACAACAGTTTAGCCCCGCCCCACACATTGGTTTTTGAACCAGGCACAACAGAGGCAGCCAATCAAAGCAAGTGTCATTTCTATACATCAATCCTGAAGGCACAATAATATAAACAGCGTACTTCATTTTAAGGGATTGAATTATGACTGTTTTCAGTACATGGAACCACAACAAATGTCGTAAGTGGACCCTATGAGAGAAAACAACATGCTTGAAAATGTAGCTATATCACATAATTTCCCAAATAGCATAGAAAATACATCTCGGCTAATTCAAATATGAAGGAGGAACCGCGTCCAGAAATGTATTTTATTAAGGATTCGCTGATTTTGAGAGACTCAAGCCTACAAGTTTTTCATTGATGTTGAAGGGACTTTGCGTCCACCACCCCACACCCCACATCCATCGAGTGGAGCTTTGGCGTTCTTTCATTTTTCTATATGACCAAGTATGAACACAAGCGAAATACACGTTTAGGCATTGTGAATTGACCGTGAAGATACAGATTTCTGAAATCAAACGTTAATAAAAAAACTTGGAATGACTGCACGCTCGCTCATTTTCAAATGGAAAAGTCTGGAAACATGGTGCAGCAGCAGGTCGTTTCAAGGAGTGAAATCTCGCGAGCACAACGCAGCGCCTCGTCAGTTACAGTGCATGAGGTCACAGTGTCGCGATATTTCATAGTCTTCATCGCCGTGGACCTCGCTGCGGAAGGTGTGCTTCATGGCGGTGGCAGTTTTTGTGGTAAATTAAACACGTCCAGCTCTCGTTTTCCTGTTTAGTTATCTTTTTCCAATGGAGAAATATGCCGTAGTGTATGCGAGTTTTCAGTGCGTTGTTTTGTAGTAGGTTTTGTTGGTGTAGCTGAGCTAAGCTCTCCGGTTCGTCCCGCTCAGTGGAGAGAGCGGGGTTTGGCTCCGGCCTGCTGGAGTCGAGCTTAATCACTGCGTGCGGACGACGCAGTTACATTTACGATTATGCTCTTTGTTTACTTTAAGATTTGTTGAATTAATTAAGGTGTCTCTTGTTTCCTTGCTAGAACACGTTCATACTCGCACCTGAAAAACACCTCCGGCTGCAGGCAAACGTGGTAGCTGGTCGCTAAGCAGCTAACTAATGTTACCTTGCTAGCGTTAGCTGTTAACTAATGCGCCTTCGTGTTGGATTAATCCCGACCGGTCAACTGATCGAAGCTGAGTACACTATTTTGAGGGTGTAATATGTCATTTTGCGACCTGTATGGTGCACTGTGTATGGGTTGAGTGAGTCATTTGAGATGCGGCCATTGTCTCAGACTTGTCCTGCTACCGGCTAACCGTGCTAGCTAGCTTTTCGTGCGATGGCGGGCAGCTCCGCCGTCTTGCTGCTTTCATTCAGTGTCTAAACGAGGAGTTGGTGAATCAAACACCGTTAATATATAGCACGCTAAGTCAGATGACTTTTGACTTAAGCAAGAAGTTAAAATGTGTTTTGTGATAATTCCCTTTCCGCCGTCGTGTTGAGTGTATGATGAACGTAGCTGTTAGCAGGCGGGCCACTACTTGATAATCACCGCAAAAGCCAAGTAGGTAACATTTCTGTGGAAAGTGATGTAACTAGAGTTTGCAAAATTTGTGTCCTGTCTATTGATTTTGGTCATAATTTGAAAAATGATTTGGTTTCCAGGCTCGTGAGATGATTATAAAGCATTTGTCCGCTCTTTTTGAGTTAAATAATTCAGTCCCATCTGTGTAATTACTCACTCGGGTATGCAGAGATTCTGTCCCTGTTATAACCGAGTGCCGTTCTGTCCGAGCCTTGACAGTTAAGATAAAGTTACAGATATGGATATAAAATAAGTCAGTTGTAATATCAAACACAGTGTTTATCTCGGATTGAGCAACGTTGTTAAGACAGTTGGATCGCATTTTTTGCTTTGGATGTACCTTTCAGTTTTGACTGGGTTAGTAAGCGGTCCACACTAGCTTCAACTGTCCTTTCTTTTCTCTAGTTGTAAGAAAGTAAATGTTGAACAAAGAGAATGCTTTCTTAACTGTAGCCTCTTTTTCTAACTTCCAGACCCTGTTCTGATCTGTAAAAGCTCTCTGTGTATTTTATTTCTGGAAGAGAAGCCTGCATCAGGACATCTCAGTGGAGACCAGGCGCTAGGTAAGGAGTCCGCCCTTCTG
Organism: Pygocentrus nattereri; assembly: GCF_015220715.1. Taxonomy (NCBI): domain Eukaryota; kingdom Metazoa; phylum Chordata; class Actinopteri; order Characiformes; family Serrasalmidae; genus Pygocentrus; species Pygocentrus nattereri. The sequence goes on along the minus strand of NC_051212.1, from coordinate 38,163,662 downwards.
TGCCATATTAAATTGTACATCAGTTATGAATTAGCCTCTATTTTAAGGAGACTTGGATCTTTTAGTGTTTAGCAGGTTGAGAGCCGTACACCCACTGCAGCTTTTTGGAATGATTCAGCGGGTTAAGGGGTAAATTAAATGGCCTAAACAAAGGCTAAGTTACTACAATAGCTATATGAGTAGTGCCACATTCATCTATTATATAGAGCTTTAAAAAAAAAAAAGGAACATAATTTTCACTGATCATCCAAGCATATCTTGCCATCAGACTAGTTCAAATATTTATAATGAATACTAGTTATAAGCTTGTGCAATATTAAAGGTCTTTTTTGTTTTGGGGTTTTTTGTTTATTTATTTATTTTTCTTCCTTTCTTTTTGCCATACCATTTCCATAATTTCTTGTCTAAACTGAAGGCTGTCTTTAAGACATTGTAAGGAGCACTCCTAAGAGGTAACTTGAGTTCAGGTTCTGTATAGGGAGTAGGAGTGATCACTGTATTGGCATGTCATTTTGGACTTCATGATGTCCTAAATGTTTGAGAGGTTTTCCCTGAATTTGGATGTCAGTGTTCTCAAATTGTTGTCTCCCTCTCCAGTATCTCTTGTTCTAAGTAGGTTTGTGTTTTCTTTTCCTTTTTTTTTTTCTTTTTGTCGTTTCTCTCTGTGTCGTCTGTGCTGTAGAGCGTATCTCTTGACTGTACTATATTTCCAAAGCCAATGGCAGAACCATTTGGGTTCAAACCTCCTTAAGGGGGGGGGCACTGCACCACTCTGGAGTTCATTTGAGCAAAGGTACTTAAGTTTTCTTCTGTGTAGTACTGAGTAAGGGAGCTCACCTCACCACGCTTACTGTAGTATTTCTACTCTAAGGAACAGTGGTTAGCGTCCCTCTCTCATCGCCGATTTGCAGTATTTTTTCCTCTGCTGATATGAGGAAATTGGACCATGTTATATGACTGTGGGTTTTGCCTTTATTAATGTTGACTGTTTGCGAATTGTAGGCTGAATCTTAAAGAACTGCAGTGTGTTGCAGTTTTTGTATACCAAACAGTCGTTGCACATGTAAACAACTATAGCTTTTCAATTTAACCTCTATATGTCGTTAGACTGCAGTCATGTAAACCATGTCTTGGAATTTAGTGTGGTGAGCAGTTTCAGAGCATGAACAACAATGCATCAATGTCTGAAATAAATATATTAAATTAAGGTTGGTGTATATCAGAGTATGAAAAATCTTAACGTTACCAATAATTCAGCTATCATGCAGTTGTACTTTTTTCAGACATAAAACTGTTTGCTCTGAAGCAAGGGTATGATAAAATTCAGTGTTCTGTAGCTTGTTTTGTAGTTTTATGTTCATTTTATATTCAAGCTCTGCTTGGCCCCTCACACAGGGAGGCGAGGCTCTGACGATGGAGAATGGACAGAGCACAGCCTCGAAGCTTGGCCTACCGCCCCTCACTCCCGAGCAGCAGGAGGCACTGCAGAAGGTAACCTAACCGCTGCCTCTTGCGTATCTTTAATCATTTGTGTGCAGTGGCTGTGGGTATGCTTCTATTATTTCAGAACATTTGGGTGGATTTGATGAATTGGTTTTGACCATATTTGTCCTCCACTCATTTGTGTATCTATGCTTGTGCAGTGCATATGTATGTCAATAGTGGAAACGAGAAAAGCCAGTGCTATGCCTTCGGTGCTAGTGGGTGTTCTGTCTCCTAGTACTATTCTCAATCACTGGCACATGCCCAGTGCTCACCAATCCCTGTCCTGGAGATCTGTCTTCCTTTAAAATTTATATAGTGTTTACATGGGACTACTCAGATTGTAGATGAGTGAGTTTTGGGTTACTGAGGTTTGTGACTGATTTAGCCTTTAAAAATGAGTAAAACTCAGTGCAGTGTTCTTGCTTGAATATTGAATATTGTGAATTTTTCTAATAAGATGTCTCATGCTTAGAGGGAGACTACTCTTATTCATTTCTTCCTTTTACTGGATTTTTTTGTTCATCACAGGCAAAGAAGTATGCCATGGAACAAAGTATCAAGAGTGTGCTGGTCAAACAGACGCTTGCTCATCAGCAACAGCAACAACTTAACAACCTCCAGGTAAATTGCCCATTTGGGCAGTATTTGTCTAGTCCGTGATGGGTATGTGTGTGCATTTAGGAGATGATGCATCCTTAAAATCAAATGGTACCAGAATAAGCTATTCCAATGATTGCCATTCTGTTGTTCTGTTCAACCAGCTCCCTAATTCCCTACAGATGGCCTCTCTGACCATGGCAGGTTTTGGAGATCCTCTTTCACCTTTACAGTCGGTAAGCACTGTCAATTATTTTGTGTCTATAAATGGATGTTTTGGTAATAATGCAGGAATGTGGTCTTCCTCCATTTCTTGGCATACATTGTAGTTCCTCAGTTATTGTGTGTGTAATGTTCGGAGGTAAAGTCGAGCCGGTGCAATCTCTTTGGTGCCAGTACATTCGTATGCTGGTTCTATCCTCAATCACTGCAACACTTTTAGATAAACGTCATACTTGATTCTCTGTTAGCACATTTTTATTTTTACACTGGGAATAGCTTGAGCCCGGAGTTGTTTGTTTCAGGTTGCGGCACAGCGGCAGCGGGCACTGGCCATAATGTGCCGTGTTTACGTAGGCTCAATCTACTATGAGCTTGGAGAAGACACTATTAGACAGGCCTTCGCTCCGTTTGGGCCCATCAAGAGCATCGACATGTCCTGGGATTCAGTTACACTGAAGCACAAGGTCTGAACCTTGTTTTATTCAGTCTGTGTACTCATCTCTGAATGTTATTGAAAGTCTAACCAGAAGACCCCCTCCCTTTGTCTCTCTGCAGGGTTTTGCATTTGTAGAATATGAGGTGCCAGAGGCAGCACAGCTGGCTTTAGAACAGATGAACTCAGTCATGCTGGGGGGAAGGAACATTAAAGTAAGTTTGTAATGTGAGTCAGAATGTCTGTGTTGTGCTTACATTGTATGTCTGGTTATTAAGCATAAATAACTCACTGTAATTGTTGGCTTATTATAAAGTGTCCAGGAACACATTTTGAGCTTTTTGGTATTCCACTTTAGGTGGGACGGCCAAGCAACATTGGTCAGGCTCAACCAATCATAGACCAGCTAGCAGAAGAAGCACGAGCTTTCAACCGAATCTATGTAGCATCTGTGCACCCAGACCTGTCGGATGAGGACATCAAGAGTGTCTTTGAGGCCTTCGGGAGAATCAAGTCCTGTACGCTGGCGCGGGACCCCACGACAGGGAAACACAAGGGCTATGGCTTCATAGGTGAGTGCCAGGCGTCTTTTCACATTCGGATGAAAATACATGTATATGACTGAGAGCAGTCAGTCATAGCAGAATGCTGTTCTCTACATATGTCTCACAGGGGATAGAGAAGGGTGGGGGCAGGTTCCTCACATGCTTTCATAGTAAGTTTTTGTTTTTGTTGTTGTCGTTATTTTCTTAGGCTCAGTTGCGGACAATTTGTGCCATAAGTGCCCTCTGGTAATTACACAGTAAATGACACAGTGCTCTGCTAGAAGAATTAAGCTGAACCTTCGCAGTGGCCATTTAAGCCTTATGCCACTGTTCCCTCCTTTGTAGAATATGACAAGGCCCAGTCGGCGCAGGACGCAGTTTCATCCATGAACCTCTTTGACCTTGGCGGTCAGTACCTGCGAGTGGGCAAAGCAGTTACGCCTCCCATCCCCCTCCTGACACCAACCACACCCGGCGGCCTGCCCCCTGCTGCCGCTGTAGCGGCTGCTGCGGCAACAGCCAAAATCACTGCCCAGGTGAGCCCTTTTATACTTTTAACATCTATTGTTAGTCAGGGAGTGTGTGCGTGCGTGTGATCAGCTGCTTCCTTTTGGCACTAGAATGGTTCCATGAGTAAAATAACGCAGCGTGTTATTTTTTTTGTCCTTTTTTTTAATGCGCTTAGGCTAGAGCAGAGACATGGTGCTGTATGTGAGGGCTTGATTTGAGTCAGTTTAGGTATTGACTGGCATGAAGACTCAGTATGACACAGCATTACTTATATGAGACAGAGCTTTTACATGCAGAAAGATAACATAGCGTGTAAACTCCAAAAACAGATGGCATGGAATCTTTCCACTCCGGAGAATCGGACAGAAGAATTCCTCAACTGTCTGGTAAATCCTTCAGGCAATTCTGTTCCAAGCACGCTGGTGCCTTTTTGTTTTGTGTAGATTTATAAGTGTGGGGAGAGGCTTGTCTTCAGGACCTCCCAGTAAAGATGATAATCATTGTGCCATAGTTTGCTAGATAGAGAATGTTAATTGGTCAGTCATATAATTCCTGGATGCTTATTGGGCAGCTGTAGTTCCAGGTGACTCAAGGCTCCAAGTAGCCCTTGCATTTAAATTGCAAAGGCGACATTATGCCATTTATGTAACAGGGCAACTTGGCCCTTGAACTGTTGCCTGCACATTTTGTTTGAGTTTGATAAATACAGATTATGCATGTGTTCAGGCTAATAGATCATTTTAAGTGGATGTATCAGGATCTCCACTTAATCTGTAACTTTCCATTTTAGTCTTTTCATACTGAGTGTGTTTTTACATACTTTAACAAGTTAATTGCCTTGGAATTGCTCTGCATTTTCAGTCTATTTTATATTATGCACTTTTCCTAAGTCTGTGCTACTGCATAGACTGACATGTAGATGTATCTTAATTTTTATAATATATGTGAATTAAGTCAGTAATAATCTGTAATCTGTCCTGTGTTGTCTCATACTTGTCATTCGTATACAAATTACTTAACAGTAACAAAGTGAATGGAAAAGTAACTATTGTAATGTTTGAAAAATACTGAGTAGCTTTTAATCTGAATGATTAGACTGGTTGGTTTTGTCTTGTCATTGATGTTCTTTGTCTCTTGGCTTGGGCCTGGTTGCATTGGAAAATACTTTAAGAATATGACTGCATTTAAGGCTGTGAATACATTTAGCTAATATGACCCTGATGGCCATAAATTTTAGATTTAAATGGTACCAATTTGTCTTCAACACAGTTAATGTGAATGTGTCTGGAAACATGTTACAGTGCCCCAACAAATTGTTGGTGCGTTTAATTAGCTGTGCAGATTTTGGATAATTGAGCCGTAACAGACCAATTTAATTGTTGACTGGCAAAACTAAAATCAGATGCAGTCAAACATTTAATCTAAGCCACATTCAAAGCCGCTGTAAAATAATTGTTACACACACTTAAGAGCTTTCGCATCGACTGAATGGATATTAAAAGATAAAAATATTAACTGTTCTTTGTAGGGACAGTGGAACATAGTACTGAGCCAGGCATAACATATGAAGTAACTGCCTGAAACTGTTTTAAACATATCCTGCATAAGAACGACTGTTTGTGGTTAAATAACCAAATTTAAGAAGTTGATGATTGGAATATAAAGTACCCAGGTTAAAAAAGTAAAACAAAACAAAAAAAGGCAAATCATGCCTGGGGCTGGCTTTGACTCATTGTACCTCAGCAGTCCGTGAATTCTATTGTGGTCCAACATGTCCTCTCAATGCCATGTGTTACGACTTTCTCTTGGAGGACATGTATGAAAATTATGTGTATCACATAAATGAAAGTGTTATAACTTTAGCATGTTTGCTTGCTTTTTTTTTTTTTTTTTTTTTTTGCTTTTTTTGCTTTTTTTAAGCATTAGCATTGGTTAAACTTTTAGTTTTTCGCTGAATGAGTAACCTGTCAGTATGTCCCTAGTTTTAATATTTTATTCTTCCGTCTTTTTTTCATCTGCTTAAATTTATCTACCCATCCATCCATTTTCTAAGCCGCTTCTCCGTCAGGGGGGTGCTGGAGCCTATCCCAGCAGTCTTCGGGCGGAAGACTTAAATTTAATTTTGTCCAAACACTTTGTTGTCTGTACTCCGTTTTAATGGCATAATGTTTAGCTATTACATAATGTGTTTAAGAGCAGAGAGCCCACCATTTCCAGTGTTTATCTACTATTCCAGGTCTTAGAACACTTAACTATGCAGCTATTAGTGTGATTAATAGCTGCATTATCCCAGCTACGTGGTTTTAGTACAATACGTATCTAAGCAACATGCTGACCTACTAATATCTAATGGAAGTTTATAGTTCTGCTCATTTGAATTATCACTGGAAAATAATTGTTGCAAATGAGTAAGTTTTTTGCACGCTTGATATTACCAGGTTAGTCTCTTATGTTAACACGATATATACAGTGACTATTCGAAAGGCTTATCCGTTCTGACAGATTAACTGGCATCCAGTCCATTAATAATGAGGCTAAATTAGTGTAAATAGTGCCATAATCTCATAGACCTGTAACCTTTAAGACTTTAATCAAGTTTATCAAGATTTTAAAATAAGAACAAAGTTTGCAAGCTTGACATTTTTGGCAAATTACATGATTACATGTACTGCTTCACTTGTGGCATGCAATAAAGCTGGTAAGACTCAGAGTAATTGGCCATTTCTGTGTGAAAGTTGGCGAGGTAGAAATCTCCCCAGCCGTTTGTTCAAGTAGCCAAGGAAACGGAACGTTCATTCCAAAATGGCGCACACAGAGAGGGAGAGAGAGAGAGAGAGAGAGAGCAGCATAAATCTGCCTTGTGAGAACTGTGAGTGCCAGTATGCAAAATGGGAGTTTGAGAGCTGTTCTGTTTAAAGTATGGTGCTCTGTCTCTTTCACCAAAGGCCACATTTCTATGTAGGGATAGGAGTTGTCATTTGAATATACAAATATCTGAATTAATCTCAATATTAGGACTGGGCAGAATGACTGTCATTGTGACCAGTTGTGTTACCTTTTAGCGTAGAGAGTGTGGAGTATACTGTACACTGACCAACAGAATGCTCTGTTACAGAGAGATCATAATTAGTAGGGCTATAATGAGGCAAAAAAATGTAATCATTTGTCATGATATTTATTTTTGAAACTGCTTAAGATGTAGTGCTTGGTTATGTACTGATAATGTCTGTGTTCATATTTTGTTTACGTATGTACTAGGAGTGTAATGATGCACGACAGTTTCAATTTTCTTAACACAAATTTAAATCATTAAATCTTTTTAAATCAACTTTAGTGTAGAATGTATGTGGCACATCTAGGTTTTTTTTGTCTGTTCTGACTTCTCAAACCTGGTGCATATTGTGTCTGTCTTGAAATATCGTAGTGTTTTATTTTTCACATGTTGCATATGGATGATTTTTACATTTACATGCTGATACTGCATCTCAATTTAAGAAAATGCTGACCTCAGTAAACAAATACATGCAGGTATTTCAAGTAGAAAGATGTCATTTGTACAGATGTATTACTCAGTTTGATACATAGGTAAACTGCCAGTAAAATGGTAAATCACGTAATAGTGAAAAATCCATAAAATGTTAAAACAAATGACAAAATTGCTCTTAAGCAACCGAACAGTCAAGTACATGTTATTTTCATAGTATACATTTTCTCATTGGGATATTTGAAAACGTCACATTTAACCAAATCAGATTTGCCAAAATGTCAGTGCTATGTTTTTCAGGCATTAGACCAAAAGTATTAGTAACATAAACATAACATAAATATTTTGCATGATACTTTACATGCAGCCGGCCCAGGTCTTGTCTTTGTGTGTGTGTGTGTGTCTGTCTATTTTGTCCTGTCCTTTGTCTTGTCCTGTCTTGTTTGTGTCCCTGTGTGTGCTGGTTAACGGGCGCTGTGCGGGCGGTGTTCCTATATGTCCCACTCTGTTCTTCCAGGAAGCGGTGGCGGGAGCATCCATCCTGGGGGCGATGACGGCAGGTTCCGTGACTTTGCCCCAGCAGCTGGGCGCCCTGCCTCAGGCTGTCATGGCAGCGCAAGCCCCAGGGGTCATCACAGGTAGGCTGGGGTGGGCTGGAGACATAGATTATACTGCTTTACCTAATGTTTACACAGTAGAAGTGGAAATGCCCTACTAGCATAGTCACCTAGTTTGCCTCACATCTAGTGTGATTTGGGTGTGTGTGTCTGTGTTTTTTAAATAGCATGAAGCTACTGCATGTTAAATGTGGTGGGATGTATGTGGGAGGCCTTGCTGTCAGGTGGATACATAGTAGGACTTGGGGCTGAACAATTTATCATTATAAATTTTAGAGTGTAATTTTCAAATCACAAGAGCTGAAATTTTAATTACATCTTGCTTTATTGTTTTAAGTTTAATGCAGACTTTAACCTAAAAATGCACAGCTTGTGAACTGGAATTCTGGCACACTACATCCAGTGCCAAAGCCACAAGTCTGAAAAAATTGTTCTTGTTGTGGGAGGTGGGTTTCTAGAAGATACTGCAATTTAAGTGCAATTATCATTCTAAAAAATCTATTGGGTGTTCTTTCTCAAATCTTTTAGCCCTAATAGGAATAGAGATTTACTTAATGTTAGCTAAAGAAATGAAATTCATTAGGGTTTTTTTTTTTAACCAAAAAGCACATTTTGGTATACTGGTTGTGTTCCCTTAAATATATTAACCTTTAAACTAGAATTGTAACCCAGGTTTTAAGTATGCACCAACCAGTAATCTAATGAGATGGAGAGAATTTTTCAGAGAGCTCATATTGTACTTTCATTTCGCTAATCCCATCAAAATCCTGTTACAATGTGCCAGGACAGCTTGTGTTTAAACCCTCTCTCTCCTCCAGGTTTCTGTTGTCTCCTACACATTACATAGTTTAACATGGCCTGTCGTGGGACCTGTCCACTAATAGATTCTCTTTTATTTTCTCTTCTCTCCTTGTGTCTCTCTCTCTCTCTCTCTCTCTCTCTCTCCCTCTCTCTCTTTCTCTCTTTCTCTTTTTCTCCTTTTCTCTCTCCTCTCTTCCCCTCCCTGTCTTTACTCTCCACAATCGCCCTGACCGTGGCCTCTTAACCCTTCCCCTTTGCTGCACACTGACCAACCAAGTGTGAAGAGGACTGTTTCTAGCCCCTCCCCTCATAAACAAATCTCTCATTCCCATTGGCCAGTGAGTCTCAGATCCTGTGTGTTTTTGTGGAGTTAATCTTGGTAATCTTTCATCTAAATGGACAGGGATGAGAGGGGGGGGCAAAGGACTCATAAGGGTAGAGGGATGGGTGGAGTTCATCAGTACATCAAGAGGAAGACTGATGCCCACCTTCTCCACCTCACTTACGTAATTTAACATTTGAACAGGTCCCTCTTGCAATATTTTAAGCACACTCTAACTCTATCACTGAGCATATTCAGAAACGAGTAACCAGCACTTATTTAAAAATTATGTTCCATATTAGAAGTTGCCAGCTACACCTGGTGGCCTGAAAGACTGTTTAAAGAATATGATTTGGAAAAAATAATGGTGAAGCATTTGGTCTGCTTGTGTACAAACTACATAGAAGCTCTTTTACTTATCTGGTCAATGTTGTCTAAAATGACAGAAATGATTTCATTGCGATCACCAGATGTTTTTTATAGGAGAAGGGTGTTGTAACTTGGCAGTTTTGTTGGAGCCCCTGTTGCCTGATGAAAAGTATCCCACACACGCACATACATAGGGATTTTCCAGGTGTAATGGGGCTTCATATTGTCCTCCCTGTGGATAAAATGAGCGTGCTGATCTTTGTGTCTCTGTACAGGAGTGACCCCTGCTCGGCCCATGTTGCCCCAGGTGGGCCTGGTAAACCCCGTGCTGGCCTCTCCGCCGGTGATCTCTGCCGCCGTGGCTGCAGCCCAGGAGGCTAAGAAGGAGAAAGAGAAGGAGGAAGAGGAAGCGGCTCAAGACGGTACTGGTCAAGAGATGCTCAGTGAACAGGAGCACATGAGCATCTCGGGCAGCAGCGCCAGACACATGGTCATGCAGAAACTGCTAAGGAAGCAAGAGGTGAGTGTACGAATGCAGGAAACCTTTCCAAATGCGTTTGCTGTTCATACCTACATTACCTTCAGCTATAGTTTTTAATGGTTTTGCCTTTTAGGCAATAAACAGAACAGTCTGTCTTGGGACATGAGAGAATGTATTTACAAGTTTCAGATCATTTCAGGTCCTGTCAGATCATAGGTTGAGATGCTAGTATTGTGTATATAGTTTTAATTCTCTTCTGCTCTCTTTCCACAGTCGACGGTTATGGTGCTCAGAAATATGGTTGGTCCTGAGGATATAGACGACGACCTGGAGGGTGAGGTAACGGAAGAATGTGGCAAGTTTGGAGCAGTCAACAGAGTGATTATTTACCAAGAGAAACAGGGTGAAGAAGAGGATGCTGAGGTCATTGTTAAAATCTTTGTGGAGTTTTCAGCGGCATCGGAGATGAACAAGGCCATTCAGGCTCTTAACAATCGTTGGTTCGGAGGTCGAAAAGTCATTGCTGAGGTGTATGATCAGGAGAGGTTTGACAACAGCGACCTCTCCGCATAGACTGATACACCCCCTCCTTCCGTGACCTTTTCTCTTGCTTCTGTCTCTCTGTCTCTCACATTTACAGATACAGCTGCTGACCACTATTCCCAGTGGTGCTGGCCTCTTTTTAACTTGTAATTATTTTTTATCAATGTTGATATTAATATTATTAATGATCCCTTTTTGGGACAAAGGCAAGCAAACTCTCATGGATTTTTTTTTTTTTTCTTCCTTTTTTTCCACTGTTGCCTACTGTGAAGGACTGGATATCTGGTTATTTGTTTTTGTATTGGTTTTGTTCCATGCCCTCTCAAGTAGTTTTGATTTGCAACACTTTTTCTTCTGTAATTTAGTCTCCAAAAGATCATCTTGTAATAACGCCCCTGGTTTCAAATGCCTGGAACAATAAATTCTTCAAATATGAGTCTTGGTCTGTTTGTACTGAAGCCACTCAAGTTTGCACTTTTAAATGGGAGATGTAAAGGAACCCCCATCAAAAAGTATTTCATTAAGTTTAAAACCATGTTCCACTTGAAAGTCTGAAGTTTTTGGTCTGATGTATCTATACATATTACTCCCAAACCCTTCTACCCCAATGAACAAGTGGGTGAGACATACTAAATAATTGTAGTAGTTTTAAGATTTTTTTTTTTTTAAGTAGGCTTAAGATATGATGTTATAAAATTGACACCCCATCAGTGGCAATATAGCTTCTTACTCACTCATAGTAGAGGAACAGTAATTACATGTGGGTTTTTTTTTGGTTTTTTTTTGTGAATAAGCTAGGTAGCCTTATTTTGTGATTTTAAATAGAACTGTGTTAAAATGGAGTTCTATTGTGTTGTTTTTTTTTTTTTTTTTCTTGTTAAAGGATGTTCCATAAAACATTTTACAGTAGTACACATGTCTATAATGGGATGTGATGTCTACAATGAAAATTATAGTTTTATTCACTATGCAACATGATTAGTGGACTTTCGTGTCTTCTGAGTTTTCATGTGCCTTGTTATAAATTTTAAAACTGGGTAAATGTAAAAACATTTTACATTTTTACAAATACCCTGCATATACTTTTCAGTCATAGGATGGTACAAACCTGCTATTTTAGAACTTTGGCTGTCTAGCTCCCATCACTGCTGTGATTAACTCCAATTTTGTGGAGCATTTTGTATCAACCCACTCCAGCAGCATCTTACCAATTTCAATATGTCTCAGTTGAACAGTCAGAGGAACTTTAACACACATTCATAGCAGTTTTTTTTGTTTTGCCACCACCAAACACAACTAGCGTGACTTAATTTTGATGTGTATCATCTGTTTCTGATGAGTCAAATAATGTCAAACTTTGAAGATTACTATTGCTAATGTAGTAGCTTGTGGAAGACTCACAGCTGGCAATGCAACCTGAAAGTGAAATTGACAAGATTTCCATTTGCGTTTAATTAAATGTACCGATCTTACACAGGTTCTGTATGGTCATATTGTATGAGGAATAATAGGTAAGAAGGATGATATTTAGCCTAGTTTTAAAGTAAATGAATTTAAATGAGGGTTATGTGTACTACAGGTTTCATTTTCTATGACAAGGCTTTTAAGGGGCATGTGCAAAAGTTTTCACATAGATAAGCTACATGGTTCAAGTTGTCTGTGAGAGATCAGTGAGTCTTGCCAAAATGTAATATGGCCAGCAGTGGTGCTCAAAATGATTGTAGTGTTACTCTGATCAGCTACTTCATTGAGTACACTTACTTGTATCTTCTTCTTTCGCCTGCTCCCTTTAGGGGCCGCCACAGCGGATCATCTGCCTCCATCTTGCCCTATCCACTGCCTCCTCTACTTTTACACCAGCCATCTCCATGTCCACCTTCACTACATCCATAAACCTTCTCTGAGGGTCTACCTCTTCTCCTTCTGCCCAGCAGCTCCATCTCCAACATTCTTTGACCAATATATCCACTATTCCTCCTCAATACATGTCCAAACCATCTCAACCTGGCCTCTCTGGCTTTATCTCCAAACTGCTCCACCTTCACTGTCCCTCTGATCTGCTCATTTCTAATCTTGTCCATCCTTGTCACTCCCAACGAAACTCAGCATCTTCATCTCTGCCACCTCCAGCTCAGCCTCCTGTCTTTTAGACAGAGCCACAGTCTCCAAACCATACATCATAGCAGGACGCACTACTGTCTTGTAAACCTTCCCTTTCACTCTTGCTGCTATCCTTCTGTCACACATCAGCCCTGACACCCGTCTCCACCCAGTCTCCACCCACTCCATCCTGCCTGCACCCTCTTCTTCACCTCTTTTCTACACTGTCCATTGCTCTGGATGGTTGACCCAAGATATTTGAAGTCATCCACCTTTACGACCTCTACTCCTTGCATCTTCACCTTTCCACCTGCTTCCCTCTCATTCACACACGTCTTGACTCTACTAACCTTCGTTCCTTTCCTCTCCAGTGCAAACCTCCACCTCTCCAGATTCTCTTCCACCTGCTCTCTACTCTCACCACAGATTACAATGTCATCTGCAAACATCATGGTCCATGGAGCCTCCTGCCTGACCTCATCTGTCAACCTTTCCATCACCATTGCAAACAAGAAGGGGCTCAAAGCTGATCCCTGATGTAACCCTACCTTCACCTTGAAACCATTTGGCAATCCAACTGCACACCTCACCACTGTCTCACTATCCTCATACATGTGCCGCACAACCCTAACATACTTTTCAGCTACACCTGACTTCCTCATACAGTACCACAGTTCCTGTCTTGGTACCCTATCATATGCCTTCTCTAGATACAAAGACACAATGTAGCTCCTTCTGACCTTCTCTGTACTTCTCTACCAACACTCTCAATGCAAAAATTGCATCTGTGATACTCTTTCTGGGCATGAAACCAAACTGCTGCTCACTGATCTGAACCTCTTGCCTTAGCCTTGCTTCAACAACTCTTTCCCATACCTTCATGGTGTGGCTCATCAACTTTATACCTCTGTAGTTACTGCAGCTCTGCACATCACCCTTGTTCTTAAAAATGGGGACCAGTACACTACTTCTCCACTCATCAGGCATCCTCTCACTCTCTAGGGTTTTGTTAAACAACCTGGTTAAAAAGTCCACTGCCTTCGCTCCTAAACATCTCCATATCTCCACAGGTATGTCAGCTGGACCAACTGCCTTTCCATTCTTCATCCTTTTTAAAGCTGCCCTCACTTCCACCTTACCAATTCTCTGCACTTCCTGATCCACTATCTCCCCCCGTTGTCCTCCTCTCTCTCACGTTTTCCTCATTCATTAGTTTCTCAAAGTACTCCTTCCATCTACTCAACACTCTTTGTTCACTCACTAGTACATTTCCCTCTCTATCCTTTATTAGCCTAACCTGCTGTACATCCTTTCCAGCTCTATCTCTCTGTTTAGCCAAACGATACAAGTCCTTTCCTCCTTCTTTACTGTCCAGCCTCTCATACAGCTCATCATAGGCCTGAGCCTTTGTCTTTGCCACCATTCTTTTCGCTATGCGACTAGCCTCACAGTACTCCTGCCTATTTCCTTCATCTCTCTGGTTATCCCACTTTTTCTTAGCTGCCTTCTTCTGAATACTCTCCTGGACTTCCTCATTCCACCACCAACTTTCCTTGTCTTCTTTCCTCTGACCAGACGAAACACCCAACACATTCTTGCCAGTTTCTCTCACCACCTTAGCTGTAGTTTCCCAGTCCTCAGGTAGCTCTTCACTGCCCCCAAGGGCCTGTTGCAATTTTTCCCTGAACTGCCTGCAACCATCCTCCTCCTTCAGCTTCCACCATCTAATCTTTGGCTCTGTCTTCACTCTCTTCCTCTTCTTTGTTTCTAATCTCATTCTACAGACAACCACCCTATGCTGCCTTGCTACACTTTCCCCTGGTACCACTTTACAATCTCCAATCTCCTTTAGGTGGCATCTCCTGCTAAGGATATAATCCACCTGTGTGTACCTCCCTCCACTCTTGTATGTCACCCTGTCTTCTTCCCTCTTCTGAAAATATGTGTTCACCACAGCCATTTCCATTCTCTTTGCAAAATCTACAACCATCTGACCTTCCGCATTTGTCTTTCACACCATACATACCCAGCACCTCTTCATCCCCTCTGTTCCCTTCACCAACATGTCCATTGAAGTCTGCACCAATCACTAATCTCTCCTCTCTAGGGACATCATCTACCACTTCATCTTACTCCAAAATTCCTCTTTCTCCTCTAACTGACAACCGACCTGTGGTGCATATGAACTGACCACATTCAAAATTACACCATCAACCTCCAACTTCAGGCTCATGATCCTGTCTAACACTCTCTTTACATCCAGAACACTTTTCACAAAGCTGTTCCTTTAGGATTATCCCTACTCCATTTCTCTTCCTCTCTACACCATGATAGAACAGTTTGAATCCACCTCCAATGTTCCTGGCCTTGCTTCCTTTCCATCTGGTCTCCTGGACACACAGAATATCTACCTTCCTTCTCTCCATCATGTCTGCAAGCTCTAAGCCTTTACCAGTCATTGTCCCTATGTTCAGAGTCCCTACTCTAACCTCCACACTCCTGCATTTCCTTCTCTTTCGCTGCCTTCTAACCCACCTTCCTCCTCTCATCTTTGATGGTCTTCGACCTACAGTAGTCCAATTTCCACCGGCACCCTGCTCAACAGCACCGGAGGCGGTCATTGTTAACCCCGGCCTCGACCGATCTGGTATGGCAATCATATTTGTGATCCGCATGATAGTTTTGGCAAAGTTTTACGCTGGATCCTGACGCAACTCTCACCATTTATTCCGGGCTTGGACCGGCACCAGAAGTACACAAAGTACACCCCTAATGGCTGGTTTTCCCTTGTATCCCTTGTATCTACACTTGTCAATTTTCTCAGGTCCACTTACCGTATACACTTCGTAGTTCTACAATTACAGACTGTAGTCTATGAACAAGTGGCTTAGATACTTATACATACACTACAGTCTGCTGGAGTCACTGTTCACTTACTGTGCACTCTGTTGGACACTCCTACCTTGCTTGTCCGCCTTGTAGATGTTTAATACTTAAACATACTCTCAACAGAGTGTGAAGCAGATACCCAAAACACAGGTTTGTTTGAAAGAGGCTCATATTTGGGTGGCATCACTTACTTGGCAGTATTTCAATAAAGGTAGTTTTGACCCAAATTACCTTTTGTACTTGGAAATGAGCAAAAACAACACTTGAAAAGCCTATCAGGCCTTCACCTTTGTTTGATTAAATAAAGACAAATGATTTGGCAGCTGTCTCACATTAGTGTAGTTACTTTAATCCTCTCAGTGAGGTAAGCTAATTGGGTGAAGCAGTCCAAAACCTTTAAATCTGCTGAAGTTTGAGAGATGGTCTCAGTAGCGAGCACAGTTTATGTGTGAATGTATAAGGTGCCTCATTTTAAATTGCAATTATACATATAAAGCTGTAGTGAGGTGGAAATGCCACCTGTCTCATATGAACACAGTGATGACAGTGCCTGAGAGCTGAGCTAAATGTCTAATTGATCTAATTTAAATGCTAGTTCCAATTTCCGCTAGCACGCTGGGTTTATAGGTTAAAAATAAGGATATATATATATATATATATATATATATACACACACATACTATATTGCCAAAAGTATTTGCTCGTCTGCCTTCACGCGCATATGAAATTTAGTGACATCCCATTCTTAATCCACACCCTTTGCAGCTATAGCAGCTTCAACTCTTCTGGGAAGGCTTTCCACAAGGGTTAGGAGTGTGTTTATGGGAATTTTCGACCATTCTTTCAGAAGTGCATTTGTGAGGTCACACACTGATGTGGGATGAGAAGGCCTGGGTCGCAGTCTCTGCTCTAATTCATCCCAAAGGTGCTCTATCAGGTTGAGGTCAGGACTCTGTGCAGGTCAAGTTCTTCCACACCAAACTCGCTCATTCATGTCTTTATGAACCTTGCTTTGTGCACTGTTGTTCAGTCATGTTGAAACAGGAGGGGGCCATCCCCAAACTGTTCCAACAAAGTTGGGAGCATGAAATTGTCCAAAATCTCTTGGTCTGCTGAAACATTAAGAGTTCCTTTCACTGGAACTAAGGGGCCGAGTCCAACTCCTGAAAAACATCCCCACACCCTAATCCCTTCACTGCACAATGCAGTCAGGCAATTACCGTTCTCCTTGCTAATCTGAAGGCCACATGAAGTTTGGAGGTCTGTAGCGATTGACTCTGCAGAAAGTTGGCGACTTCTGCACACTATGCACCTCAGCATGCACTGACCACGCACTGTCATTTTATGTGGCCTACCACTTCGTGGCTGAGTTGCTGTCGTTCCCAATCGCTTCCACTATGTTATAATACCACTGACAGTTGACTGTGGAATATTTAGTAGCGAAGAAATTTCACGACTGGACTTGCACAGGTGGCATCCTATCATGGTACCACACTGGAATTTACTTAGTTCCTGAGAGCAACCCATTCTTACATAAATGTTTATAGAAGCAGTCTATAGGCCTAGGTGCCCTGTTTTATACACCTGTGGCCATGGAAGTGATTGGAACACCTGAATTAAATCATTTGTATGGGTGAATGAATACTTCTGGCAATATAGTGTGTATATACACTTACATGCCACCTGTGACGTGACGTGAATTAAACAAGTTTCTGGAAACATTGCTCAGGAATTCTAGTCCATAATGACATGATTGTATCACACAATTTGTTCAAAAGACCTAGTAGTGCAAGAATATTTAGGCTGTCACTGCGTGTTACCTACACAATATAACTCTGTTCGTGATAAAACCAGAGACTGTGCGTTAATGATAACATACCAGAGATTGGTGGAACTGACTCGATCTCACAGCTTTAGCATCTTGAGTCTACAATCTCTTCCACAACTATGCTACATCAGTGTCCATGCCTGCTATTAAACCTTTGAACTCACTGAGGCCTCGAGTGGTGTTCTGGCTGACACACCGGGTTGAACACAGTATAAATCTAATGCCCATTTTCACAACTTCTAACTGTAGTCTTCAGTACATTGATGGTCCTTCGAGCCGGATGTTACTGTATTTACCCCTAAAGATGGATCTTGCTCAAGAGTATGAGGCTCAAGGCAGACGTCCCAAGCAATACATACGGCCCCCAATCCGTTATGAAGATTATGAAGTAGATTTAGCTGGTTATCATTATTGCAGGCATGGACATGAAGAGGAGTGGACAGTGCATCAGCAGGGAAAGGCCAGGATGACCCACTCCAGATCTTCTCATGGTTCTCCACCCCAGCCGCAGCTGAGGTAGGATGAAATTTCTAAAAGAGACTGATGCCGAAACTCATCTCGCGCGGACTGGACCTCACGGGATGTTCGCTGTCATGGTAACGTTTACTCTCAGCGCTGCTCCACGCATACAAGAGTGGAGGGAGGTGCACACAGGTGGATTATATCCTTAGCAGGAGATGCCACCTAAAGGAAATTGGAGATTGTAAAGTGGTACCAGGGGAAAGTGTAGCAAGGCAGCATAGGGTGGTTGTCTGTAGAATGAGATTAGAAACAAAGAAGAGGAAGAGAGTGAAGACAGAGCCAAAGATTATATGGTGGAAGCTGAAGGAGGAGGATGGTTGCAGGCAGTTCAGGGAAAAATTGCAACAGGCCCTTGGGGGCAGTGAGGAACTACCTGAGGACTGGGAAACTACAGCTAAGATGGTGAGAGAAACTGGCAAGAATGTGTTGGGTGTTTCGTCTGGTCAGAGGAAAGAAGACAAGGAAAGTTGGTGGTGGAATGAGGAAGTCCAGGAGAGTATTCAGAAGAAGGCAGCTAAGAAAAAGTGGGATAACCAGAGAGATGAAGGAAATAGGCAGGAGTACTGTGAGGCTAGTCGCATAGCGAAAAGAATGGTGGCAAAGACAAAGGCTCAGGCCTATGATAAGCTGTATGAGAGGCTGGACAGTAAAGAAGGAGTAAAGGACTTGTATAATTTGGCTAAACAGAGAGATAGAGCTGGAAAGGATGTACAGCAGGTTAGGCTGATAAAGGATAGAGAGGGAAATGTACTAGTGAGTGAACAAAGAGTGTTGAGAAACTAATGAATGAGGAAAACGAGAGAGAGAGGAGGACAACGGGGGAAGAGATAGTGGATCAGGAAGTGCAGAGAATTAGTAAGGTGGAAGTGAGGGCAGCTTTAAAAAGGATGAAGAATGGAAAGGCAGTTGTTCCAGATGACATACCTGTGGAGATTTGGAGATGTTTAGGAGAGAAGGCAGTGGACTTTTTAACCAGGTTGTTTAACAAAACCCTAGAGAGTGAGAGGATGCCTGATGAGTGGAGAAGTAGTGTACTGGTCCCCATTTATAAGAACAAGGGTGATGTGCAGAGCTGCAGTAACTACAGAGGTATAAAGTTGATGAGCCACACCATGAAGGTATGGGAAAGAGTTGTTAAAGCAAGGCTAAGGCGAGAGGTTCAGATCAGTGAGCAGCAGTTTGGTTTCATGCCCAGAAAGAGTAACACAGATGCAATTTTTGCATTGAGAGTGTTGGTAGAGAAGTACAGAGAAGGTCAGAAGGAGCTACATTGTGTCTTTGTGGATCTAGAGAAGGCATATGATAGGGTGCCAAGACAGGAACTGTGGTACTGTATGAGGAAGTCAGGTGTAGCTGAAAAGTATGTAGGGGTGGTGCAGGACATGTACGAGGATAGTGAGACAGTGGTGAGGTGTGCAGTTGGAGTGACAAATGGTTTCAAGGTGAAGGCAGGGTTACATCAGGGATCAGCTTTGAGCCCCTTCTTGTTTGCAATGGTGATGGACAGGTTGACAGATGAGGTCAGGCAGGTGGCTCCATGGACCATGACTTTGGAGATGACATTGTAATCTGTGGTGAGAGTAGAGAGCAGGTGGGAGAGAATCTGGAGTGGTGGAGGTTTGCACTGGAGAGGAGAGGAATGAAGGTCAGTAGAGACAAGACGGAATACATGTGTGTGAATGAGAGGGAAGCAGGTGGAAAGGTGAAGATGCAAGGAGTAGAGGTCATAAAGGTGGATGACTTCAAATATCTTGGGTCAACCATCCAGAGCAATGGACAGTGTAGAAAAGAGGTGAAGAAGAGGGTGCAGGCAGGATGGAGTGGGTGGAGACGGATGTCAGGGCTGATGTATAACAGATGGATAGCAGCAAGAGTGAAAGGGAAGGTTTACAAGACAGTAGTGCGTCCTGCTATGATGTATGGTTTGGAGACTGTGGGTCCTTCTAAAAGACAGGAGGCTGAGCTGGAGGTGGCGGAGATGAAGATGCTGAGATTTTCGTTGGGAGTGACAAGGATGGACAACATTAGAAATGAGCAGATCAGAGGGACAGTGAAGGTGGAACAGTTTGGAGATAAAGCCAGAGAGGCCAGGTTGAGATGGTTTGGACATGTGTTGAGGAGGAATAGTGGATATATTGGGCAAAAAATGTTGGAGATGGAGCTGCCGGGTAGAAGGAGAAGAGGTAGACCTCAGAGAAGGTTTATGGATGTAGTGAAGGTGGACATGGAGATGGTTGGTGTGAAAGTAGAGGAGGCAATGGTTAGGGCAAGATGGAGGCAGATGATCCGCTGTGGCGACCCCTAAAGGGAGCAGCCGAAAGAAGAAGACGACTTATAGTGAGCATGTAAACGAAGACTTTCCATCAGACTCTTGAATAGAGTGTACATATAAACACCTCAGTCTGAATCTGTAATCCGATTGTATTCAATCGGATTGGCAAAAATCTTTGCATGTAAACACAGCCAGTGTGGAGCGTGTGATGGTGGTCTGACTTTGCATGTTCTACATGTCCCTGATTCAGAGGTTTCTTTTAGGTGTACAGCTCACATGTGAGTGTAAATGTTATGTTAAAATTTGGCACTTTGCCTTGCAGGTCACTTTGAGAAGAGAACACTTTTCCCAAAAATTAAAGAGCTTGACGTAGTATGTAACTCATGGTCTCCATAAGGTCAAGTGGTCTTTGTCATTTCTTATTTTAACTTTTATGTGTGACACCAGTGTGGTCACTTTTGTGTTTGTGTGTTTCCTTCATATAATTATTATTGTTGTTGTTGTTGTTGTTGTTAGTTACATTTTGTTAAATCTGCCTTGTTAATCCTCTTCTCAATGCGTGTCAATTGTAAACTTGGTAATAGAACGCAGGTATGCCTGCTATTCCCTGATGCTACAGTGCCTGTGCTGTGATTATCTGCGGTAGTCTGTAAATTTCCTCCCAGAGAGACATTCCTGAATTCCTAGCTACGTCTTCTATCTCATCCTTTCAACCCTGTTTTTCAGGTGAGCACCGTGTTAAAAATACACTAAATTTCTCCTGAACTAGTTAATACAGCATACGGGTGCATATATCAGGACATTTGTGTGAACTCACGTGCTCTGAGTCGAGGCTTAGTAGGTTAGAGAAATGTAGACGTCTAAGTTGTAGTTATAATGGCAGACATAACTACTATTTAGTTACCTGTGTTTTAGCTAAGCTCCTAGGTAAACTCCATGAAGAAAACTTTGTTTGGGAGAGTTTATCACTTTATTTTGGCCTTGTGAATGAGTGTTTACATGTAAGAGACGTTCTAAGAGATGTGATAGTGACAGTTATTAGCACTTTGAACGTTGTTCTTTTTGAGTTCAGTGTACCCCAGTTATTAAGTGAGCCTCAACTGTATCTCTGTCTTTGGTACATAATACGTAATGTTATAGACTACGTATACGAGCTTTAGCCATTCTTTTGGCCTGTTGACATCCTTTCGTATTTTAAGAATATTTTCTCCTTCAAATAAGAAAAAAATCTGAATTCACCTGCTGGTCAAAGATGCCTAAATGGGACTGTAGTATGCAGTTGTCTCCCTCTGATAGGGACATGTTCAGCCTATATTAACATATGTTAGAACGCAAGCTAAATATTTGTATGGTTTGTACTGAACTGTGGTGTTTGCTGAGCAAACAACAAAAGAGAAACAGATATTTTATGAACAGAATTATTCAAATAAACCGGGACCAGAGAGGCATTCGTGAAAGCAAAGCACGTCTCCTGTCTTCAACCCTGTTTTTCAGGGGCAGAATCTGTTTCATGGATCCCAAGCCTGGGACTTGTTACTTATGCATTGAACAAAATGTTGTTATGTTGTTAACAATGTGAAACAGGTGCAGAATATACAATAAATATACACACACATATTTTCTAAGCTGCTTATCCTGGGTCATAGTGGGGTTCTGGAGCCTATCCCTGTGGTTATTGGGCGGAAGGCCACCAACAGGTCACCAGTCCATCGCAGGCGCAATGCTGCACTACTGCAGCGTTGTCACTTTTCAGAGAACGAGGCTTTAATTGTTTGAACACAGTCTGGAATCATGGTCACACAACAGGCAAAAAGGTCAAAGCCAGGAAGATCCAAATGGAAAAAAAGGAAAACACGACAGGGACAGGAAACAGCAAACAGGGTACAAAAGGGGCAAGACAAAAGGCAAATATAGAAATGAAGTCTGATACACAGTAAAGCAACAACAACAAGAATGACCACCAAGTAGCTCTAAAGACAGCAGCCATATCTCACACAGATCTAGTCTAAAGCCCAGGCTTACATCCTAACGAGGTATGATCACATGTTACAGAGAACAGGTGAAACAGATCAATATTCAGGTGAGAATGAGTGTTGATTGGTTGGAGCCACAGCCACATGATTACCCAGGGAGTTCTGGGAAATGGAGTTTGTAAAAGAGTCTGAGCCAGAGGGTATGCTGTCACAACCAAACAACAACAAGGCTGAGCAGCTCATTGTGTAGAACAAAAGCAGGCAGCTTAGGAGAACAATGCTAACGCAGAAAGTACATTTTAAAAAAGATTCAATTCAATTAATCAACATGATGTTTTATAACATTTTGTAAGGGATTAAAAAAATGTGAAAGTTTGGCTGAAATATGCCACTGAAGATGAACATGTACAGAGTTGAAACTGCTGGTCTGAAATTTTGGGTCAGAATATGAGGCACTACAGCTCTGCAGTTAGATAATAATGTAGTGGTGGGGGGCTTTGACTGGAGGGCAAACTGTTTGGGTTGCTTACATTTCCCCTCTAAAACAGCTTAAAAACACGGAAGCTACCTGTGGAAAAAACGAATGGGGATATTTTGCCAGCATTCAGGTCGTTGTAAGGGGGTTTTCACTTCTCGTTTATTTGATTTTATCAATTTTTTTTAATTGATGCAAGTAGAGTCCAACACTGTTCCTGGAAGACTAAAAAGAGCTGCCAAGTGCAGCCCTTTGCATGCATGCAGCTGCCAAGAGCAGGAGAGCCCCCGCCCTTCACTGCTGATTTTCAAGTGGTTTGCATGAACATTGGAAGTAATCAGAAAACACTCACAGCTCACTGATCCACGTGCAACGAGCAACATGAGTGCTGTGCTGAAGCTGCTGCTGCTGTCGGCAGTGACTCTGCTGGTTTCTGCTCAGGGATCGGAGAATTATCAGAACTTATCTGAATCAATAAGAATACACATTGACAAGGCACTGGACAAAGCCAATGAATACTTTACGAATCATTATGTTGCTTATGAAAGCCTCTTGTCAAAACCAACAGTGAGTAGTTTTTTTTTCTGTCTTATTTTCTATGGGTGATGTTATTTGGTGTAACTGGAAAGTTAATCCAATTTATATATATGACAGAATGTTTATGGTTGATCAGCTGCAGATTTCAGGTTTTAGATCAGCTACCAACAATCAGTAAACTGACAGAATGTGAACAAAACATTCATAATTTTAATGATTTAATCATTAAAACTAGTTATTTGCCAAATACAAGATGCTCTCTAATACAATCTAGACTTAACTATAGTATGGTCTGCAGATTTATATATATAGTATATGTGTGTGTGTGTGTGTGTGTGTGTGTGTGTGTTTACTATTATGTCCTTGTTTTGCTGTTCTTTCATTTAGAGATTTATGTGGCCCACTTCTATGCTTTTTCACAGATTACAGCTGATGACTTCTATGTAAATGTGCGTCTGATGGTCACAACATGCAAGAAGGACAAAGAAAAGGGATATGGACATAGAGTTGAATGTGTTACACAAAAACCTAAAACGGTGTGTGTGATATCTTTACTGGCTGAATGCAAAGTCAACTGATCACATACTAAACATTAACTAGCCAAGGTCCATTTTCTTCTACTTATATTTACTGTGTAAACAGACTGTGTTTCTGAATATGTTGTTATGTAAAAAGAGACGACTCTACAAACTATTAACTAACATAGACTTTGTCATTTCTTTTATAAAGCCCAGGATTAACTGTCTTGTATGTAAGAAAACAAATGGTGAAGAACTAATTGACTGTGTGAGACAAAAGGATGCTAAGAGTGTAAGTTCTGAATTTATCAGTATCTAATGCACACCCCACTGCAAATGAACAGTAGCTACAGTATATATAGGATCACATATGCTTACCAGATAAAATGTATAAGCCATTGTTGTTGACAACTGAAAAGTAAAAATATGTCTTATTGATCTTATTACAGAGAGAGCGCATTCGGAGTAGTTGTCCCACCCACTCACGCCCTTATCGCCATGGAAGTGAATCTCTAATGTTTCAGACAGGTGGGGATGATGGGCCGCAGATTGGATGTCCTGGATGTGTCTGACTTTGATACCCCTGAAGCTGAACACACAAACCTGTTAACACACAAATTCCAACTTTGAATGAAATTTTTAAAAATGTAGTGATGATTGAATAAAATCAGCTACTTATAGACAAATGGTTAAACTTATAAAAGAAATGGAGCATGTGGTTTCCAGTAAAAAGACACTTACACTTACACACAAGTTTATTCTGACTTTATCTAACAAAAACTTTTAACGCAAAGACAGCAAAACTACATTGTTGTCATAGAGAATGATATATTTGAACACAAAGTATTTACAAAATAATTACTGTGCATTTATACATTATGAGCATTTGTGACTTATTTTACAATTTTTATCTTAGACATGAACATATGCTTTACCAAATAGGTAGTTCACAGTACTGCTGAACAGTTTGTCAGGTAACAGAAGTAAAAATCTCAGTGTGCTTCAACAGGCCCTCTGGGAGGAGAGCTGAGCCTGTTTAGTGAGAGCCTCGAGTCAAAGAACAGTTCCTGAAAAAATGACTACAGTCTTGAGCGAGTGTGAGGTACAAATGAATTTATTCACTTAAAATTTTAATTTACGACTCAAAGTTTTCTTGTTACTGAAAATGGTGTTTGTCAGTTTCAATAAAAATAATGCTTTAAAGAGCCTTTTCTCTTTTGTTTGTGTTGTCATAAATGACTTCTTAGAGTAAAAAGAAGCAAAAAAAAAACCAAAATGTAAAAAAGCTGAAAAAGAGTCAGGTCCCTAAAATGTCAATTCTTTGCCTCCAATGTTCAAGCATGTTTGATTGATCCAGGTCCACAGACATGGGAAAGATTCTTGTGAGCATCATGGTTTGTCCACCCTGTTAACTTGTGGTACATCTAGTTACATGCATAGTTTTCATCCTGATTCAGTGATAATATTAAACATGATGCATACGTTTGTGGTAATTTGCGGAGACGGGAATGGAGGAACATTTAAAAGACTGGACACAAATTCTGTCAATATTTATTTTTATTATGAAAGTGATATTTCACAGAGCCCTAACAAGACACTGTACTGTGCAGATCCACTGTGTAGATTACTGTAAGGCACACTAAGTCTCTTAGGAGATGTAAATGTTATAAATAATGTGTCATAAACATGTTGAGATAGTGGACATTTGGTGAACATGGTTCTGAGCTGTACTATAAGTTTTTTTGTTTAAATTGTAAACGTTTGGAGTGTTTGGAAAGAAATAGGCTAAAATATGGTGAGTGTGTGCTGCTACAAGTCGCTCTGTAAAGTCTGAAAAAAGTCACAGGGGTCAAGTTGGATTCCACAGGTTTTTTTCTTTTCAGATCACTTCATATGTATTTCCATATTAACGTGACACGCACAGGCTCTAAAAGAAGGTCCAACTCATTTTTTAGGTCTCAAATGGAAATCAGCATTATACTTATGACGATATGATTACAATAATAGATAATTCGCTTACATTCTCAGAAGACACATCCTTCACCAAGTTCTCAATCATCAGATTCATCCTCTCTGGGAAGGGCTGCGAAACACAACCATCACATCTCCTGGGGATATTCCACGTCCATCCCCTCATTATCTCCAAATGTGCTGCTTGCTGTGTTAGTTTGTTTGCTTTCTTTCTTGGTGATTTTCATGTGAATCTTAGATATGTTGTAAAGAGTGCCTCTTTATTTCACCTTAGTTTTCACCTAATTCATCTTTGTTCCTAACTGATTGATGGATTTGCCTACATTTGTCCAGTCTGCTTATCTTGTGATCACTGCCTCTCAAAATTCATCCACTGAAGGTCTTTAACATGTGGCTTAATTCAGTTTTTTGCAAACATCACATATAATGCAGTTTTATTAATAATTAGAAGGGTTAAAATGGTTCTTTAAGGGTTCTAGTTACAGGGAATGGCTCTACTTAGGACTTATATATAGAACAATTTCATGCTTAAATGTTCTTTTACATAGTGAAGTGTTTCTTGAGAGAATGGGTTGTATGTGGTTCTATGTAGCACCAAAAAGGGTTCTGCTGTTGTTTGGATGTCAGGCTTGTAAATAAAGAATAACCCTTTTTAGGGCTGTTTATAACCATTTTCAAAAAACATAGACAACACATTCTCCGTCTATCTGAAGAAACATTTTGCCATGCAAAGCACTATGAAGCATGAAATGGTTCTATATACAACTCATGGTTCTAAATAGAACCGTTCCTTTTGCTTAAGGACCCTTGAAGAAATGTCTTTAAGAGTGCAGATAAAGATTTTATTGAAAATGATATACGGCTCATTTTGGAGACAAAAAAAGTAGAACTAAAGAAGTAGAACTGTGCTACAGAACGAAGAGCTGCATGGGAGCCGAGAGATTCCACTCCTATTTGTGAGTTGTGTACGCGGCGCAGAGTTCTCTTTGCCTCTTGGCTCAGGAGCTCACGCTGATTGGAAGATTGAACGGCGGGGTGTTTTTTACCAGTCCTCAATATATATTCTCCCAAGATAACAGCCTAATTGAGATTCAGCGATAACTAATATTTTCAGTTCAAATAAACAGTCAGCAATCCTAATGATTTACTTTCTGTACTGTTCGTCTGAGATGGGGTGTAAGCAGCCGCCATACAAACCTTTTTGAACCTTTTCGTAGTTCCAGCGTCACTTGGCATTGTTATCTGTTCAGTGATGGCACGCGGCCGAAGACCTGACTGTCGAAGGGAATGTGAATTTAAGGGGGAACTGAATTGGATACAATTTGTGTGTGTAATATATATATATATATATATATTATTTGAAATATATAAATATATATATTATATATTTCACCTCAGGAATACATACAAATGAAAAATCTATTGTGTCTGATGGCTGAAAAGAAATATTTTTCAAATTTTCATGTTTATTTTCTAAAATTCATTATTAATTTAATTGATAATATTAATTAATTATTAATAATTACATTATTAATTAGTTGATAATATTGTGTAATTAATTTTTATGTGTGAAAAAGAACAAAAACAAGCATCATAAACTCACAACAGCTTGTATCGTAGTGATCAATGTGCGCAAATCTCACTACATCTTACAGCAACAGCTGGCTGTAATTATAATATAAGAATGTTCAGGATTTAAAGCTGCAGCTGGCAGGCTCCAGGCCCATCTATACAACAGCTTAGGTTGTGTTATTTCACTCTGACTGTACACTGACCGGCCCGCTTACTAAGTGGATTAGAATGAAATAACTTAATCAGCTGTTTCAAACCCTTGACCTCATCTGTAAACACTGCATGTAAAGTAAGCCAACTGACCTTAACACTGGTGTAATGAAACATTTGCTAACAGTGCTGCCTACGTGATGGTGGTCTACCTTTGTATGTCCTGCACGTCCCTGATTCAGAGGTTTCTTTTAGGTGTACAGCTCACATGTGAGTGTAAATGTTATGTTAAAATTTGGCACTTTGCCTTGCAGGTCACTTTGAGAAGCGAACACTTTTCCCAAAAATTAAAGAGCTTGACGTAGTATGTAACTCATGGTCTCCATAAGGTCAAGTGGTCTTTGTCATTTCTTATTTTAACTTTTATGTGTGACACCAGTGTGGTCACTTTTGTGTTCGTGTGTTTCCTTTATATAATAATAATAATAATCATTATTATTATTATTATTATTATTATTGTTGTTGTTGTTGTTAGTTACATTTTGTTAAATCTGCCTTATTAATCCTCTTCTATATGCGTGTCAATTGTAAACTTGATAATTGAACACAGGTATGCCTGCTATTCCCTGATGCTACAGGGAATGATGCTACTTATGCATTGATGTCCAAAATGCATGGTGGAACTTATGCATTGAACAAAATGTTGTTATTCAGGCTTCATGATGAAACGCACAACAGAAACGCCTTACACAGGAGGAAATAAGAGTGCAGATACACAACAATGTGAAACAGGTGCAGAATATACAATAAATACACACACACATATTTTCTAAGCTGCTTATCCTGGGTCATAGTGGGGTTCTGGAGCCTATCCCAGTGGTTATTGGGCGGAAGGCCACCGACAGGTCACCAGTCCATCGCACGCGCAATACTGCACTACTGCAGCGTTGTCACTTTTCAGAGAACGAGGCTTTAATTGTTTGAACACAGTTTGGAATCATGGTCAGACAACAGGAAAAAAGGTCAAAGCCAGGAAGATCCAAATGGAAAAAAAGGAAAACACGACAGGGACAGGAAACAGCAAACAGGGTACAAAAGGGGCAAGACAAAAGGCAAATATAGAAATGAAGTCTGATACACAGTAAAGCAACAACAACAAGAATGACCACCAAGTAGCCCTAAAGACAGCAGCCATATCTCACACAGATCTAGTCTAAAGCCCAGGCTTACATCCTAACTAGGTATGATCACTTGATACAGAGAACAGGTGAAACAGATCAATATTCAGGTGAGAATGAGTGTTGATTGGTTGGAGCCACAGCCACATGATTACCCAGGGAGTTCTGGGAAATGGAGTTTGTAAAAGAGTCTGAGCCAGAGGGTATGCTGTCACAACCAAACAACAACAAGGCTGAGCAGCTCATTGTGTAGAACAAAAGCAGGCAGCTTAGGAGAACATGGCTGAAGAGGAAAGACACCACAGAGATGGCGAATAAAATATGAGTGAAGACGTAAATAAACGTAAATAGATGGGGCCAGTGAATCCTTGTTTCTCGTGCCTCAATCTTTCTAGCTGCTAATGGCTACAGACTAACTTTCAAAACAATTCTGAACAATGCCCGTTAAACATGTGAGATCATTAAAAAACGTCTCTTAACTGAAAACAATTGAGAAATGTGTAATTTTAAGTCCTGTTTTGTCTGGTTGTGTATCTTCTAACAGCAGGTGGAAATTGGAAAACACAGTTCATTGTCTTTGCTTTGACTTTTTTCACTGGCTGATTTGAAGTTGAGATTCATTACATTCTTTCAATGCTATCGCAGAAAGTACATTTGAATTAATAAACATAATTCAATTAATCAACATGATGTTTTATAACATTTTGTAAGGGATTAAAAAAATGTGAAAGTTTGGCTGAAATATGCCACTGAAGATGAACATGTATGGAGTTGAAACTGCTGGTCTGAAATTTTGGGTCAGAAAATGAGGCACTACAGCTCTGCAGTTAGATAATAATGTAGTGGTGGGGGGCTTTGACTGGAGGGCAAACTGTTTGGGTTGCTTACATTTCCCCTCTAAAACAGCTTAAAAACACGGAAGCTACCTGTGGAAAAAAACGAATGGGGATATTTTGCCAACATTCAGGTCGTTGTAAGGGGGTTTTCACTTCTCGTTCATTTGATTTTATAAATTTTTTATTGATGCAAGTAGTTCCTTTTTAAAGAAGTCCAACACTGTTCCTGGAAGACTAAAAAGAGCTGCCAAGTGGAGCCCTTTGCATGCATGCAGCTGCCAAGAGCAGGAGAGCCCCCCCCCCCCTTCACTGCTGATTTTCAAGTGGTTTGCATGAACATTGGAAGTAATCAGAAAACGCTCATAGCTCACTGATCCACATGCAACGAGCAACATGAGTGCTGTGCTGAAGCTGCTGCTGCTGTCGGCAGTGACTCTGCTGGTTTCTGCTCAGGGATCGGAGAATTATCAGAACTTATCTGAATCAATAAGAATACACATTGACAAGGCACTGGACAAAGCCAATGAATACTTTACGAATCATTATGTTGCTTATGAAAGCCTCTTGTCAGAACCAAAAGTAAGTGGGTTTTTTTTCTGTCTTATTTTCTATGCGTGGTGTTATTTGGTGTAACTGGAAATTTAATCCAATTTATATATATGACAGAATGTTTATGGTTGATCAGCTGCAGATTTCAGGTTTTAGATCAGCTACCAACAATCAGTAAACTGACAGAATGTGAACAAAACATTCATAATTTTAATGATTTAGTCATTAAAACTAGTTATTTGCCAAATGCAAGATGCTCTCTAATACAATCTAGACTTAACTATAGTATGGTCTGCAGATTTATATATATAGTATATGTGTGTGTGTGTGTGTGTGTGTGTGTGTGTGTGTGTGTGTGTGTGTTTACTATTATGTCCTTGTTTTGCTGTTCTTTCATTTAGAGATTTATGTGGTCCACTTCTATGCTTTTTCACAGATTACAGCTGATGACTTCTATGTAAATGTGCGTCTGATGGTCACAACATGCAAGAAGGACAAAGAAAAGGGATATGGACATAGAGTTGAATGTGTTAAACAAAAACCTAAAACGGTGTGTGTGATATCTTTACTGGCTGAATGCAAAGTCAACTGATCACATACTAAACATTAACTAGCCAAGGTCCATTTTCTTCTACTTATATTTACTGTGTAAACACACTGTGTTTCTGAATATGTTGTTATGTAAAAAGAGACGGCTTTACAAACTATTAACTAACATAGACTTTGTCAT
Organism: Pygocentrus nattereri; assembly: GCF_015220715.1. NCBI lineage: Eukaryota > Metazoa > Chordata > Actinopteri > Characiformes > Serrasalmidae > Pygocentrus > Pygocentrus nattereri. Next base: position 38,133,153 of record NC_051212.1, on the reverse strand, counting down.
TTCTTTTATAAAGCCCAGGATTAACTGTCTTGTATGTAAGAAAAAAAATGGTGAAGAACTAATTGACTGTGTGAGACAAAAGGATGCTAAGAGTGTAAGTTCTGAATTTATCAGTATCTAATGCACATCCCACTGCAAATGAACAGTAGCTACAGTATATATAGGATCACATATGCTTACCAGATAAAATGTATAAGCCATTGTTGTTGACAACTGAAAAGTAAAAATATGTCTTATTGATCTTATTACAGAGGGAGGACATTCGGAGTAGTTGTCCCACCCACCCACGCTCTTATCTCCATGGAGAAGTAACTCTAATGTCTCAGACAGGTGGGGATGATGGGCCGCAGATTGGATGTCCTGGATGTGTCTGACTTTGATACCCCTGAAGCTGAACACACAAACCTGTTAACACACAAATTCCAACTTTGAATGAAATTTTTAAAAATGTAGTGATGATTGAATAAAATCAGCTACTTATAGACAAATGGTTAAACTTATAAAAGAAATGGAGCATGTGGTTTCCAGTAAAAAGACACTTACACTTACACACAAGTTTATTCTGACTTTATCTAACAAAAACTTTTAACGCAAAGACAGCAAAACTACATTGTTGTCATAGAGAATGATATATTTGAACACAAAGTATTTACAAAATAATTACTGTGCATTTATACATTATGAGCATTTGTGACTTATTTTACAATTTTTATCTTAGACATGAACATATGCTTTACCAAATAGGTAGTTCACAGTACTGCTGAACAGTTTGTCAGGTAACAGAAGTAAAAATCTCAGTGTGCTTCAACAGGCCCTCTGGGAGGAGAGCTGAGCCTGTTTAGTGAGAGCCTTGAGTCAAAGAACAGTTCCTGAAAAAATGACTACAGTCTTGAGCGAGTGTGAGGTACAAATGAATTTATTCACTTAAAATTTTAATTTACGACTCAAAGTTTTCTTGTTACTGAAAATGGTGTTTGTCAGTTTCAATAAAAATAATGCTTTAAAGAGCCTTTTCTCTTTTGTTTGTGTTGTCATAAATGACTTCTTAGAGTAAAAAGAAGCAAAAAAAAAACCAAAATGTAAAAAAGCTGAAAAAGAGTCAGGTCCCTAAAATGTCAATTCTTTGCCTCCAATGTTCAAGCATGTTTGATTGATCCAGGTCCACAGACATGGGAAAGATTCTTGTGAGCATCATGGTTTGTCCACCCTGTTAACTTGTGGTACATCTAGTTACATGCATAGTTTTCATCCTGATTCAGTGATAATATTAAACATGATGCATACGTTTGTGGTAATTTGCGGAGACGGGAATGGAGGAACATTTAAAAGACTGGAAACAAATTCTGTCAATATTTATTTTTATTATGAAAGTGATATTTCACAGAGCCCTAACAAGACACTGTACTGTGCAGATCCACTGTGTAGATTACTGTAAGGCACACTAAGTCTCTTAGGAGATGTAAATGTTATAAATAATGTGTCATAAACATGTTGAGATAGTGGACATTTGGTGAACATGGTTCTGAGCTGTACTATAAGTTTTTATAGTTTAGCACAGGCTCTAAAAGAAGGTCCAACTCATTTTTTAGGTCTCAAATGGAAATCAGCATTATACTTATGACGATATGATTACAATAATAGATAATTCGCTTACATTCTCAGAAGACACATCCTTCACCAAGTTCTCAATCATCAGATTCATCCTCTCTGGGAAGGGCTGCGAAACACAACCATCACATCTCCTGGGGATATTCCACGTCCATCCCCTCATTATCTCCAAATGTGCTGCTTGCTGTGTTAGTTTGTTTGCTTTCTTTCTTGGTGATTTTCATGTGAATCTTAGATATGTTGTAAAGAGTGCCTCTTTATTTCACCTTAGTTTTCACCTAATTCATCTTTGTTCCTAACTGATTGATGGATTTGCCTACATTTGTCCAGTCTGCTTATCTTGTGATCACTGCCTCTCAAAATTCATCCACTGAAGGTCTTTAACATGTGGCTTAATTCAGTTTTTTGCAAACATCACATATATTGCAGTTTTATTAATAATTAGAAGGATTAAAATGGTTCTTTAAGGGTTCTAGTTACAGGGAATGGCTCTACTTAGGACTTATATATAGAACAATTTCATGCTTAAATGTTCTTTTACATAGTGAAATGTTTCTTGAGAGAATGGGTTGTATGTGGTTCTATGTAGCACCAAAAAGGGTTCTGCTGTTGTTTGGATGTCAGGCTTGTAAATAAAGAATAACCCTTTTTAGGGCTGTTTATAACCATTTTCAAAAAACATAGACAACACATTCTCCGTCTATCTGAAGAAACATTTTGCCATGCAAAGCACTATGAAGCATGAAATGGTTCTATATACAACTCATGGTTCTAAATAGAACCGTTCCTTTTGCTTAAGGACCCTTGAAGAAATGTCTTTAAGAGTGCAGATAAAGATTTTATTGAAAATGATATACGGCTCATTTTGGAGACAAAAAAAGTAGAACTAAAGAAGTAGAACTGTGCTACAGAACGAAGAGCTGCATGGGAGCCGAGAGATTCCACTCTTATTTGTGAGTTGTGTACGCGGCGCAGAGTTCTCTTTGCCTCTTGGCTCAGGAGCTCACGCTGATTGGAAGATTGAACGGCGGGGTGTTTTTAACCAGTCCTCAATATATATTCTCCCAAGATAACAGCCTAATTGAGATTCAGCGATAACTAATATTTTCAGTTCAAATAAACAGTCAGCAATCCTAATGATTTACTTTCTGTACTGTTCGTCTGAGATGGGGTGTAAGCAGCCGCCATACAAACCTTTTTGAACCTTTTCGTAGTTCCAGCGTCACTTGGCATTGTTATCTGTTCAGTGATGGCACGCGGCCGAAGACCTGACTGTCGAAGGGAATGTGAATTTAAGGGGGAACTGAATTGGATACAATTTGTGTGTGTAATATATATATATATATATATATATATATATATATATATATTTCACCTCAGGAATACATACAAATGAAAAATCTATTGTGTCTGATGGCTGAAAAGAAATATTTTTCAAATTTTCATGTTTATTTTCTAAAATTCATTATTAATTTAATTGATAATATTAATTAATTATTAATAATTACATTATTAATTAGTTGATAATATTGTGTAATTAATTTTTATGTGTGAAAAAGAACAAAAACAAGCATCATAAACTCACAACAGCTTGTGTCGTAGTGATCAATGTGCGCAAATCTCACTACATCTTACAGCAACAGCTGGCTGTAATTATAATATAAGAATGTTCAGGATTTAAAGCTGCAGCTGGCAGGCTCCAGGCCCATCTATACAACAGCTTAGGTTGTGTTATTTCACTCTGACTGTACGCTGACAGGCCCGCTTACTAAGTGGATTAGAATGAAATAACTTAATCAGCTGTTTCAAACCCTTGACCTCATCTGTAAACACTGCATGTAAAGTAAGCCAACTGACCTTAACACTGGTGTAATGAAACATTTGCTAACAGTGCTGCCTACGTGATGGTGGTCTACCTTTGTATGTCCTGCACGTCCCTGATTCAGAGGTTTCTTTTAGGTGTACAGCTCACATGTGAGTGTAAATGTTATGTTAAAATTTGGCACTTTGCCTTGCAGGTCACTTTGAGAAGAGAACACTTTTCCCAAAAATTAAAGAGCTTGACGTAGTATGTAACTCATGGTCTCCATAAGGTCAAGTGGTCTTTGTCATTTCTTATTTTAACTTTTATGTGTGACACCAGTGTGGTCACTTTTGTGTTCGTGTGTTTCCTTTATATAATAATAATAATAATCATTATTATTATTATTATTATTATTATTGTTGTTGTTGTTGTTGTTAGTTACATTTTGTTAAATCTGCCTTATTAATCCTCTTCTATATGCGTGTCAATTGTAAACTTGATAATTGAACACAGGTATGCCTGCTATTCCCTGATGCTACAGGGAATGATGCTACTTATGCATTGATGTCCAAAATGCATGGTGGAACTTATGCATTGAACAAAATGTTGTTATTCAGGCTTCATGATGAAACGCACAACAGAAACGCCTTACACAGGAGGAAATAAGAGTGCAGATACACAACAATGTGAAACAGGTGCAGAATATACAATAAATATACACACACATATTTTTCTAAGCTGCTTATCCTGGGTCATAGTGGGGTTCTGGAGCCTATCCCAGTGGTTATTGGGCGGAAGGCCACCGACAGGTCACCAGTCCATCGCACGCGCAATACTGCACTACTGCAGCGTTGTCACTTTTCAGAGAACGAGGCTTTAATTGTTTGAACACAGTTTGGAATCATGGTCAGACAACAGGAAAAAAGGTCAAAGCCAGGAAGATCCAAATGGAAAAAAAGGAAAACACGACAGGGACAGGAAACAGCAAACAGGGTACAAAAGGGGCAAGACAAAAGGCAAATATAGAAATGAAGTCTGATACAAAGTAAAGCAACAACAACAAGAATGACCACCAAGTAGCTCTAAAGACAGCAGCCATATCTCACACAGATCTAGTCTAAAGCCCAGGCTTACATCCTAACTAGGTATCATCACATGATACAGAGAAAAGGTGAAACAGATCAATATTCAGGTGAGAATGAGTGTTGATTGGTTGGAGCCACAGCCACATGATTACCCAGGGAGTTCTAGGAAATGGAGTTTGTAAAAGAGTCTGAGCCAGAGGGTATGCTGTCACAACCAAACAACAACAAGGCTGAGCAGCTCATTGTGTAGAACAAAAGCAGGCAGCTTAGGAGAACATGGCTGAAGAGGAAAGACACCACAGAGATGGCGAATAAAATATGAGTGAAGACGTAAATAAACGTAAATAGATGGGGCCAGTGAATCCTTGTTTCTCGTGCCTCAATCTTTCTAGCTGCTAATGGCTACAGACTAACTTTCAAAACAATTCTGAACAATGCCCGTTAAACATGTGAGATCATTAAAAAACGTCTCTTAACTGAAAACAATTGAGTAATGTGTAATTTTAAGTCCTGTTTTGTCTGGTTGTGTATCTTCTAACAGCAGGTGGAAATTGGAAAACACAGTTCATTGTCTTTGCTTTGACTTTTTTCACTGGCTGATTTGAAGTTGAGATTCATTACATTCTTTCAATGCTATCGCAGAAAGTACATTTGAATTAATAAACATAATTCAATTAATCAACATGATGTTTTATAACATTTTGTAAGGGATTAAAAAAATGTGAAAGTTTGGCTGAAATATGCCACTGAAGATGAACATGTATGGAGTTGAAACTGCTGGTCTGAAATTTTGGGTCAGAAAATGAGGCACTACAGCTCTGCAGTTAGATAATAATGTAGTGGTGGGGGGCTTTGACTGGAGGGCAAACTGTTTGGGTTGCTTACATTTCCCCTCTAAAACAGCTTAAAAACACGGAAGCTATCTGTGGAAAAAAACGAATGGGGATATTTTGCCAACATTCAGGTCGTTGTAAGGGGGTTTTCACTTCTCGTTCATTTGATTTTTAAATTTTTTTTAATTGATGCAAGTAGTTCCTTTTTAAAGAAGTCCAACACTGTTCCTGGAAGACTAAAAAGAGCTGCCAAGTGGAGCCCTTTGCATGCATGCAGCTGCCAAGAGCAGGAGAGCCCCCCCCCCCTTCACTGCTGATTTTCAAGTGGTTTGCATGAACATTGGAAGTAATCAGAAAACACTCATAGCTCACTGATCCACGTGCAACGAGCAACATGAGTGCTGTGCTGAAGCTGCTGCTGCTGTCGGCAGTGACTCTGCTGGTTTCTGCTCAGGGATGGGAGAATTATCAGAGCTTATCTGAATCAATAAGAATACACATTGACAAGGCACTGGACAAAGCCAATGAAAACTTTACGAATCATTATGTTGCTTATGAAAGCCTCTTGTCAGAACCAAAAGTAAGTGGTTTTTTTTCTGTCTTATTTTCTGCGGGTGACGTTATTTGGTGTAACTGGAAATTTAATCCAATTTATATATATGACAGAATGTTTATGGTTGATCAGCTGCAGATTTCAGGTTTTAGATCAGCTACCAACAATCAGTAAACTGACAGAATGTGAACAAAACATTCATAATTTTAATGATTTAATCATTAAAACTAGTTATTTGCCAAATGCAAGATGCTCTCTAATACAATCTAGACTTAACTATAGTATGGTCTGCAGATTTATATATATAGTATATGTGTGTGTGTGTGTGTGTGTGTGTGTGTGTGTGTGTGTGTGTGTGTGTGTGTGTGTGTGTGTGTGTGTGTGTGTGTGTTTACTATTATGTCCTTGTTTTGTTCTTTCATTTAGAGATTTATGTGGCCCACTTCTATGCTTTTTCACAGATTACAGCTGATGACTTCTATGTAAATGTGCGTCTGATGGTCACAACATGCAAGAAGGACAAAGAAAAGGGATATGGACATAGAGTTGAATGTGTTACACAAAAACCTAAAACGGTGTGTGTGATATCTTTACTGGCTGAATGCAAAGTCAACTGATCACATACTAAACATTAACTAGCCAAGGTCCATTTTCTTCTACTTATATTTACTGTGTAAACAGACTGTGTTTCTGAATATGTTGTTATGTAAAAAGAGACGGCTTTACAAACTATTAACTAACATAGACTTTGTCATTTCTTTTATAAAGCCCAGGATTAACTGTCTTGTATGTAAGAAAACAAATGGTGAAGAACTAATTGACTGTGTGAGACAAAAGGATGCTAAGAGTGTAAGTTCTGAATTTATCAGTATCTAATGCACACCCCACTGCAAATGAACAGTAGCTACAGTATATATAGGATCACATATACTTACCAGATAAAATGTATAAGCCATTGTTGTTGACAACTGAAAAGTAAAAATATGTCTTATTGATCTTATTACAGAGAGAGCGCATTCGGAGTAGTTGTCCCACCCACTCACGCCCTTATCGCCATGGAAGTGAATCTCTAATGTTTCAGACAGGTGGGGATGATGGGCCGCAGATTGGATGTCCTGGATGTGTCTGACTTTGATACCCCTGAAGCTGAACACACAAACCTGTTAACACACAAATTCCAACTTTGAATGAAATTTTTAAAAATGTAGTGATGATTGAATAAAATCAGCTACTTATAGACAAATGGTTAAACTTATAAAAGAAATGGAGCATGTGGTTTCCAGTAAAAAGACACTTACACTTACACACAAGTTTATTCTGACTTTATTTAACAAAAACTTTTAACGCAAAGACAGCAAAACTACATTGTTGTCATAGAGAATGATATATTTGAACACAAAGTATTTACAAAATAATTACTGTGCATTTATACATTATGAGCATTTGTGACTTATTTTACAATTTTTATCTTAGACATGAACATATGCTTTACCAAATAGGTAGTTCACAGTACTGCTGAACAGTTTGTCAGGTAACAGAAGTAAAAATCTCAGTGTGCTTCAACAGGCCCTCTGGGAGGAGAGCTGAGCCTGTTTAGTGAGAGCCTTGAGTCAAAGAACAGTTCCTGAAAAAATGACTACAGTCTTGAGCGAGTGTGAGGTGCAAATTAATTTATTCACTTAAAATTTTAATTTACGACTCAAAGTTTTCTTGTTACTAAAAATGGTGTTTGTCAGTTTCAATAAAAATAATGCTTTAAAGAGCCTTTTCTCTTTTGTTTGTGTTGTCATAAATGACTTCTTAGAGTAAAAAGAAGCAAAAAAAAAAAACCAAAATGTAAAAAAGCTGAAAAAGAGTCAGGTCCCTAAAATGTCAATTCTTTGCCTCCAATGTTCAAGCATGTTTGATTGATCCAGGTCCACAGACATGGGAAAGATTCTTGTGAGCATCATGGTTTGTCCACCCTGTTAACTTGTGGTACATCTAGTTACATGCATAGTTTTCATCCTGATTCAGTGATAATATTAAACATGATGCATACGTTTGTGGTAATTTGCGGAGACGGGAATGGAGGAACATTTGAAAGACTGGAAACAAATTCTGTCAATATTTATTTTTATTATGAAAGTGATATTTCACAGAGCCCTAACAAGACACTGTACTGTGCAGATCCACTGTGTAGATTACTGTAAGGCACACTAAGTCTCTTAGGAGATGTAAATGTTATAAATAATGTGTCATAAACATGTTGAGATAGTGGACATTTGGTGAACATGGTTCTGAGCTGTACTATAAGTTTTTTTGTTTAAATTGTAAACGTTTGGAGTGTTTGGAAAGAAATAGGCTAAAATATGGTGAGTGTGTGCTGCTACAAGTCGCTCTGTAAAGTCTGAAAAAAGTCACAGGGGTCAAGTTGGATTCCACAGGTTTTTTTCTTTTCAGATCACTTCATATGTATTTCCATATTAACGTGACACGCACAGGCTCTAAAAGAAGGTCCAACTCAGTTTTTAGGTCTCAAATGGAAATCAGCATTATACTTATGACGATATGATTACAATAATAGATAATTCGCTTACATTCTCAGAAGACACATCCTTCACCAAGTTCTCAATCATCAGATTCATCCTCTCTGGGAAGGGCTGCGAAGCACAACCATCACATCTCCTGGGGATATTCCACGTCCATCCCCTCATTATCTCCAAATGTGCTGCTTGCTGTGTTAGTTTGTTTGCTTTCTTTCTTGGTGATTTTCATGTGAATCTTAGATATGTTGTAAAGAGTGCCTCTTTATTTCACCTTAGTTTTCACATAATTCATCTTTGTTCCTAACTGATTGATGGATTTGCCTACATTTGTCCAGTCTGCTTATCTTGTGATCACTGCCTCTCAAAATTCATCCACTGAAGGTCTTTAACATGTGGCTTAATTCAGTTTTTTGCAAACATCACATATAATGCAGTTTTATTAATAATTAGAAGGATTAAAATGGTTCTTTAAGGGTTCTAGTTACAGGGAATGGTTCTACTTAGGACTTATATATAGAACAATTTCATGCTTAAATGTTCTTTTACATAGTGAAGTGTTTCTTGAGAGAATGGGTTGTATGTGGTTCTATGTAGCACCAAAAAGGGTTCTGCTGTTGTTTGGATGTCAGGCTTGTAAATAAAGAATAACCCTTTTTAGGGCTGTTTATAACCATTTTCAAAAAACATAGACAACACATTCTCCGTCTATCTGAAAAAACATTTTGCCATGCAAAGCACTATGAAGCATGAAATGGTTCTATATACAACTCATGGTTCTAAATAGAACCGTTCCTTTTGCTTAAGGACCCTTGAAGAAATGTCTTTAAGAGTGCAGATAAAGATTTTATTGAAAATGATATACGGCTCATTTTGGAGACAAAAAAAGTAGAACTAAAGAAGTAGAATGAAAAATCTATTGTGTCTGATGGCTGAAAAGAAATATTTTTCAAATTTTCATATTTATTTTCTAAAATTCATCATTAATTTAATTGATAATATTAATTAATTATTAATAATTACATTATTAATTAGTTGATAATATTGTGTAATTAATTTTTATGTGTGAAAAAGAACAAAAACAAGCATCATAAACTCACAACAGCTTGTATCGTAGTGATCAATGTGCGCAAATCTCACTACATCTTACAGCAACAGCTGGCTGTAATTATAATATAAGAATGTTCAGGATTTAAAGCTGCAGCTGGCAGGCTCCAGGCCCATCTATACAACAGCTTAGGTTGTGTTATTTCACTCTGACTGTACACTGACCGGCCCGCTTACTAAGTGGATTAGAATGAAATAACTTAATCAGCTGTTTCAAACCCTTGACCTCATCTGTAAACACTGCATGTAAAGTAAGCCAACTGACCTTAACACTGGTGTAATGAAACATTTGCTAACAGTGCTGCCTACGTGATGGTGGTCTACCTTTGTATGTCCTGCACGTCCCTGATTCAGAGGTTTCTTTTAGGTGTACAGCTCACATGTGAGTGTAAATGTTATGTTAAAATTTGGCACTTTGCCTTGCAGGTCACTTTGAGAAGAGAACACTTTTCCCAAAAATTAAAGAGCTTGACGTAGTATGTAACTCATGGTCTCCATAAGGTCAAGTGGTCTTTGTCATTTCTTATTTTAACTTTTATGTGTGACACCCACAAAGTGTGGTCACTTTTGTGTTCGTGTGTTTCCTTTATATAATAATAATAATAATCATTATTATTATTATTATTATTATTGTTGTTGTTGTTGTTGTTAGTTACATTTTGTTAAATCTGCCTTATTAATCCTCTTCTATATGCGTGTCAATTGTAAACTTGATAATTGAACACAGGTATGCCTGCTATTCCCTGATGCTACAGGGAATGATGCTACTTATGCATTGATGTCCAAAATGCATGGTGGAACTTATGCATTGAACAAAATGTTGTTATTCAGGCTTCATGATGAAACGCACAACAGAAACGCCTTACACAGGAGGAAATAAGAGTGCAGATACACAACAATGTGAAACAGGTGCAGAATATACAATAAATACACACACACATATTTTCTAAGCTGCTTATCCTGGGTCATAGTGGGGTTCTGGAGCCTATCCCAGTGGTTATTGGGCGGAAGGCCACCGACAGGTCACCAGTCCATCGCACGCGCAATACTGCACTACTGCAGCGTTGTCACTTTTCAGAGGACAAGGCTTTAATTGTTTGAACACAGTTTGGAATCATGGTCAGACAACAGGAAAAAAGGTCAAAGCCAGGAAGATCCAAATGGAAAAAAAGGAAAACACGACAGGGACAGGAAACAGCAAACAGGGTACAAAAGGGGCAAGACAAAAGGCAAATATAGAAATGAAGTCTGATACAAAGTAAAGCAACAACAACAAGAATGACCACCAAGTAGCTCTAAAGACAGCAGCCATATCTCACACAGATCTAGTCTAAAGCCCAGGCTTACATCCTAACTAGGTATGATCACTTGATACAGAGAACAGGTGAAACAGATCAATATTCAGGTGAGAATGAGTGTTGATTGGTTGGAGCCACAGCCACATGATTACCCAGGGAGTTCTGGGAAATGGAGTTTGTAAAAGAGTCTGAGCCAGAGGGTATGCTGTCACAACCAAACAACAACAAGGCTGAGCAGCTCATTGTGTAGAACAAAAGCAGGCAGCTTAGGAGAACATGGCTGAAGAGGAAAGACACCACAGAGATGGTGAATAAAATATGAGTGAAGACGTAAATAAACGTAAATAGATGGGGCCAGTGAATCCTTGTTTCTCGTGCCTCAATCTTTCTAGCTGCTAATGGCTACAGACTAACTTTCAAAACAATTCTGAACAATGCCCGTTAAACATGTGAGATCATTAAAAAACGTCTCTTAACTGAAAACAATTGAGAAATGTGTAATTTTAAGTCCTGTTTTGTCTGGTTGTGTATCTTCTAACAGCAGGTGGAAATTGGAAAACACAGTTCATTGTCTTTGCTTTGACTTTTTTCACTGGCTGATTTGAAGTTGAGATTCATTACATTCTTTCAATGCTATCGCAGAAAGTACATTTTAATTAATAAACATAATTCAATTAATCAACATGATGTTTTATAACATTTTGTAAGGGATTAAAAAAATGTGAAAGTTTGGCTGAAATATGCCACTGAAGATGAACATGTATGGAGTTGAAACTGCTGGTCTGAAATTTTGGGTCAGAAAATGAGGCACTACAGCTCTGCAGTTAGATAATAATGTAGTGGTGGGGGGCTTTGACTGGAGGGCAAACTGTTTGGGTTGCTTACATTTCCCCTCTAAAACAGCTTAAAAACACGGAAGCTACCTGTGGAAAAAAACGAATGGGGATATTTTGCCAACATTCAGGTCGTTGTAAGGGGGTTTTCACTTCTCGTTCATTTGATTTTATAAATTTTTTATTGATGCAAGTAGTTCCTTTTTAAAGAAGTCCAACACTGTTCCTGGAAGACTAAAAAGAGCTGCCAAGTGGAGCCCTTTGCATGCATGCAGCTGCCAAGAGCAGGAGAGCCCCCCCCCCCCTTCACTGCTGATTTTCAAGTGGTTTGCATGAACATTGGAAGTAATCAGAAAACGCTCATAGCTCACTGATCCACATGCAACGAGCAACATGAGTGCTGTGCTGAAGCTGCTGCTGCTGTCGGCAGTGACTCTGCTGGTTTCTGCTCAGGGATCGGAGAATTATCAGAACTTATCTGAATCAATAAGAATACACATTGACAAGGCACTGGACAAAGCCAATGAATACTTTACGAATCATTATGTTGCTTATGAAAGCCTCTTGTCAGAACCAAAAGTAAGTGGGTTTTTTTTCTGTCTTATTTTCTATGCGTGGTGTTATTTGGTGTAACTGGAAATTTAATCCAATTTATATATATGACAGAATGTTTATGGTTGATCAGCTGCAGATTTCAGGTTTTAGATCAGCTACCAACAATCAGTAAACTGACAGAATGTGAACAAAACATTCATAATTTTAATGATTTAGTCATTAAAACTAGTTATTTGCCAAATGCAAGATGCTCTCTAATACAATCTAGACTTAACTATAGTATGGTCTGCAGATTTATATATATAGTATATGTGTGTGTGTGTGTGTGTGTGTGTGTGTGTGTGTGTGTGTTTACTATTATGTCCTTGTTTTGCTGTTCTTTCATTTAGAGATTTATGTGGTCCACTTCTATGCTTTTTCACAGATTACAGCTGATGACTTCTATGTAAATGTGCGTCTGATGGTCACAACATGCAAGAAGGACAAAGAAAAGGGATATGGACATAGAGTTGAATGTGTTAAACAAAAACCTAAAACGGTGTGTGTGATATCTTTACTGGCTGAATGCAAAGTCAACTGATCACATACTAAACATTAACTAGCCAAGGTCCATTTTCTTCTACTTATATTTACTGTGTAAACAGACTGTGTTTCTGAATATGTTGTTATGTAAAAAGAGACGGCTTTACAAACTATTAACTAACATAGACTTTGTCATTTCTTTTATAAAGCCCAGGATTAACTGTCTTGTATGTAAGAAAAAAAATGGTGAAGAACTAATTGACTGTGTGAGACAAAAGGATGCTAAGAGTGTAAGTTCTGAATTTATCAGTATCTAATGCACATCCCACTGCAAATGAACAGTAGCTACAGTATATATAGGATCACATATGCTTACCAGATAAAATGTATAAGCCATTGTTGTTGACAACTGAAAAGTAAAAATATGTCTTATTGATCTTATTACAGAGGGAGGACATTCGGAGTAGTTGTCCCACCCACCCACGCTCTTATCTCCATGGAGAAGTAACTCTAATGTCTCAGACAGGTGGGGATGATGGGCCGCAGATTGGATGTCCTGGATGTGTCTGACTTTGATACCCCTGAAGCTGAACACACAAACCTGTTAACACACAAATTCCAACTTTGAATGAAATTTTTAAAAATGTAGTGATGATTGAATAAAATCAGCTACTTATAGACAAATGGTTAAACTTATAAAAGAAATGGAGCATGTGGTTTCCAGTAAAAAGACACTTACACTTACACACAAGTTTATTCTGACTTTATCTAACAAAAACTTTTAACGCAAAGACAGCAAAACTACATTGTTGTCATAGAGAATGATATATTTGAACACAAAGTATTTACAAAATAATTACTGTGCATTTATACATTATGAGCATTTGTGACTTATTTTACAATTTTTATCTTAGACATGAACATATGCTTTACCAAATAGGTAGTTCACAGTACTGCTGAACAGTTTGTCAGGTAACAGAAGTAAAAATCTCAGTGTGCTTCAACAGGCCCTCTGGGAGGAGAGCTGAGCCTGTTTAGTGAGAGCCTCGAGTCAAAGAACAGTTCCTGAAAAAATGACTACAGTCTTGAGCGAGTGTGAGGTACAAATGAATTTATTCACTTAAAATTTTAATTTACGACTCAAAGTTTTCTTGTTACTGAAAATGGTGTTTGTCAGTTTCAATAAAAATAATGCTTTAAAGAGCCTTTTCTCTTTTGTTTGTGTTGTCATAAATGACTTCTTAGAGTAAAAAGAAGCAAAAAAAAAACCAAAATGTAAAAAAGCTGAAAAAGAGTCAGGTCCCTAAAATGTCAATTCTTTGCCTCCAATGTTCAAGCATGTTTGATTGATCCAGGTCCACAGACATGGGAAAGATTCTTGTGAGCATCATGGTTTGTCCACCCTGTTAACTTGTGGTACATCTAGTTACATGCATAGTTTTCATCCTGATTCAGTGATAATATTAAACATGATGCATACGTTTGTGGTAATTTGCGGAGACGGGAATGGAGGAACATTTAAAAGACTGGAAACAAATTCTGTCAATATTTATTTTTATTATGAAAGTGATATTTCACAGAGCCCTAACAAGACACTGTACTGTGCAGATCCACTGTGTAGATTACTGTAAGGCACACTAAGTCTCTTAGGAGATGTAAATGTTATAAATAATGTGTCATAAACATGTTGAGATAGTGGACATTTGGTGAACATGGTTCTGAGCTGTACTATAAGTTTTTATAGTTTAGCACAGGCTCTAAAAGAAGGTCCAACTCATTTTTTAGGTCTCAAATGGAAATCAGCATTATACTTATGACGATATGATTACAATAATAGATAATTCGCTTACATTCTCAGAAGACACATCCTTCACCAAGTTCTCAATCATCAGATTCATCCTCTCTGGGAAGGGCTGCGAAACACAACCATCACATCTCCTGGGGATATTCCACGTCCATCCCCTCATTATCTCCAAATGTGCTGCTTGCTGTGTTAGTTTGTTTGCTTTCTTTCTTGGTGATTTTCATGTGAATCTTAGATATGTTGTAAAGAGTGCCTCTTTATTTCACCTTAGTTTTCACCTAATTCATCTTTGTTCCTAACTGATTGATGGATTTGCCTACATTTGTCCAGTCTGCTTATCTTGTGATCACTGCCTCTCAAAATTCATCCACTGAAGGTCTTTAACATGTGGCTTAATTCAGTTTTTTGCAAACATCACATATATTGCAGTTTTATTAATAATTAGAAGGATTAAAATGGTTCTTTAAGGGTTCTAGTTACAGGGAATGGCTCTACTTAGGACTTATATATAGAACAATTTCATGCTTAAATGTTCTTTTACATAGTGAAATGTTTCTTGAGAGAATGGGTTGTATGTGGTTCTATGTAGCACCAAAAAGGGTTCTGCTGTTGTTTGGATGTCAGGCTTGTAAATAAAGAATAACCCTTTTTAGGGCTGTTTATAACCATTTTCAAAAAACATAGACAACACATTCTCCGTCTATCTGAAGAAACATTTTGCCATGCAAAGCACTATGAAGCATGAAATGGTTCTATATACAACTCATGGTTCTAAATAGAACCGTTCCTTTTGCTTAAGGACCCTTGAAGAAATGTCTTTAAGAGTGCAGATAAAGATTTTATTGAAAATGATATACGGCTCATTTTGGAGACAAAAAAAGTAGAACTAAAGAAGTAGAACTGTGCTACAGAACGAAGAGCTGCATGGGAGCCGAGAGATTCCACTCTTATTTGTGAGTTGTGTACGCGGCGCAGAGTTCTCTTTGCCTCTTGGCTCAGGAGCTCACGCTGATTGGAAGATTGAACGGCGGGGTGTTTTTAACCAGTCCTCAATATATATTCTCCCAAGATAACATACTAATTGAGATTCAGCGATAACTAATATTTTCAGTTCAAATAAACAGTCAGCAATCCTAATGATTTACTTTCTGTACTGTTCGTCTGAGATGGGGTGTAAGCAGCCGCCATACAAACCTTTTTGAACCTTTTCGTAGTTCCAGCGTCACTTGGCATTGTTATCTGTTCAGTGATGGCACGCGGCCGAAGACCTGACTGTCGAAGGGAATGTGAATTTAAGGGGGAACTGAATTGGATACAATTTGTGTGTGTAATATATATATATATATATATATATTTCACCTCAGGAATACATACAAATGAAAAATCTATTGTGTCTGATGGCTGAAAAGAAATATTTTTCAAATTTTCATGTTTATTTTCTAAAATTCATTATTAATTTAATTGATAATATTAATTAATTATTAATAATTACATTATTAATTAGTTGATAATATTGTGTAATTAATTTTTATGTGTGAAAAAGAACAAAAACAAGCATCATAAACTCACAACAGCTTGTGTCGTAGTGATCAATGTGCGCAAATCTCACTACATCTTACAGCAACAGCTGGCTGTAATTATAATATAAGAATGTTCAGGATTTAAAGCTGCAGCTGGCAGGCTCCAGGCCCATCTATACAACAGCTTAGGTTGTGTTATTTCACTCTGACTGTACACTGACCGGCCCGCTTACTAAGTGGATTAGAATGAAATAACTTAATCAGCTGTTTCAAACCCTTGACCTCATCTGTAAACACTGCATGTAAAGTAAGCCAACTGACCTTAACACTGGTGTAATGAAACATTTGCTAACAGTGCTGCCTACGTGATGGTGGTCTACCTTTGTATGTCCTGCACGTCCCTGATTCAGAGGTTTCTTTTAGGTGTACAGCTCACATGTGAGTGTAAATGTTATGTTAAAATTTGGCACTTTGCCTTGCAGGTCACTTTGAGAAGAGAACACTTTTCCCAAAAATTAAAGAGCTTGACGTAGTATGTAACTCATGGTCTCCATAAGGTCAAGTGGTCTTTGTCATTTCTTATTTTAACTTTTATGTGTGACACCAGTGTGGTCACTTTTGTGTTCGTGTGTTTCCTTTATATAATAATAATAATAATCATTATTATTATTATTATTATTATTATTGTTGTTGTTGTTGTTGTTAGTTACATTTTGTTAAATCTGCCTTATTAATCCTCTTCTATATGCGTGTCAATTGTAAACTTGATAATTGAACACAGGTATGCCTGCTATTCCCTGATGCTACAGGGAATGATGCTACTTATGCATTGATGTCCAAAATGCATGATGGAACTTATGCATTGAACAAAATGTTGTTATTCAGGCTTCATGATGAAACGCACAACAGAAACGCCTTACACAGGAGGAAATAAGAGTGCAGATACACAACAATGTGAAACAGGTGCAGAATATACAATAAATATACACACACATATTTTTCTAAGCTGCTTATCCTGGGTCATAGTGGGGTTCTGGAGCCTATCCCAGTGGTTATTGGGCGGAAGGCCACCGACAGGTCACCAGTCCATCGCAGGCGCAATACTGCACTACTGCAGCGTTGTCACTTTTCAGAGAACGAGGCTTTAATTGTTTGAACACAGTCTGGAATCATGGTCAGACAACAGGAAAAAAGGTCAAAGCCAGGAAGATCCAAATGGAAAAAAAGGAAAACACGACAGGGACAGGAAACAGCAAACAGGGTACAAAAGGGGCAAGACAAAAGGCAAATATAGAAATGAAGTCTGATACAAAGTAAAGCAACAACAACAAGAATGACCACCAAGTAGCCCTAAAGACAGCAGCCATATCTCACACAGATCTAGTCTAAAGCCCAGGCTTACATCCTAACGAGGTATGATCACATGTTACAGAGAACAGGTGAAACAGATCAATATTCAGGTGAGAATGAGTGTTGATTGGTTGGAGCCACAGCCACATGATTACCCAGGGAGTTCTGGGAAATGGAGTTTGTAAAAGAGTCTGAGTCAGAGGGGATGCTGTCACAACCAAACAACAACAAGGCTGAGCAGCTCATTGTGTAGAACAAAAGCAGGCAGCTTAGGAGAACATGGCTGAAGAGGAAAGACACCACAGAGATGGTGAATAAAATATGAGTGAAGACGTAAATAAACGTAAATAGATGGGGCAAGTGAATCCTTGTTTCTCGTGCCTCAATCTTTCTAGCTGCTAATGGCTACAGACTAACTTTCAAAACAATTCTGAACAATGCCCGTTAAACATGTGAGATCATTAAAAAACGTCTCTTAACTGAAAACAATTGAGTAATGTGTAATTTTAAGTCCTGTTTTGTCTGGTTGTGTATCTTCTAACAGCAGGTGGAAATTGGAAAACACAGTTCATTGTCTTTGCTTTGACTTTTTTCACTGGCTGATTTGAAGTTGAGATTCATTACATTCTTTCAATGCTATCGCAGAAAGTACATTTTAATTAATAAACATAATTCAATTAATAAACATGATGTTTTATAACATTTTGTAAGGGATTAAAAAAATGTGAAAGTTTGGCTGAAATATGCCACTGAAGATGAACATGTATGGAGTTGAAACTGCTGGTCTGAAATTTTGGGTCAGAAAATGAGGCACTACAGCTCTGCAGTTAGATAATAATGTAGTGGTGGGGGGCTTTGACTGGAGGGCAAACTGTTTGGGTTGCTTACATTTCCCCTCTAAAACAGCTTAAAAACACGGAAGCTATCTGTGGAAAAAAACGAATGGGGATATTTTGCCAACATTCAGGTCGTTGTAAGGGGGTTTTCACTTCTCGTTTATTTGATTTTAAAATTTTTTTTAATTGATGCAAGTAGAGCAGTGAGTTCCTTTTTAAAGAAGTCCAACACTGTTCCTGGAAGACTAAAAAGAGCTGCCAAGTGGAGCCCTTTGCATGCATGCAGCTGCCAAGAGCAGGAGAGCCCCCCCCCCCTTCACTGCTGATTTTCAAGTGGTTTGCATGAACATTGGAAGTAATCAGAAAACGCTCATAGCTCACTGATCCACGTGCAACGAGCAACATGAGTGCTGTGCTGAAGCTGCTGCTGCTGTCGGCAGTGACTCTGCTGGTTTCTGCTCAGGGATGGGAGAATTATCAGAGCTTATCTGAATCAATAAGAATACACATTGACAAGGCACTGGACAAAGCCAATGAAAACTTTACGAATCATTATGTTGCTTATGAAAGCCTCTTGTCAGAACCAAAAGTAAGTGGTTTTTTTTCTGTCTTATTTTCTGCGGGTGACGTTATTTGGTGTAACTGGAAATTTAATCCAATTTATATATATGACAGAATGTTTATGGTTGATCAGCTGCAGATTTCAGGTTTTAGATCAGCTACCAACAATCAGTAAACTGACAGAATGTGAAAAAAACATTCATAATTTTAATGATTTAATCATTAAAACTAGTTATTTGCCAAATGCAAGATGCTCTCTAATACAATCTAGACTTAACTATAGTATGGTCTGCAGATTTATATATATAGTATATGTGTGTGTGTGTGTGTGTGTGTGTGTGTGTGTGTGTGTGTGAGTGTGTGTGTGTGTGTGTGTGTGTGTGTGTGTGTGTGTGTGTTTACTATTATGTCCTTGTTTTGCTGTTCTTTCATTTAGAGATTTATGTGGCCCACTTCTATGCTTTTTCACAGATTACAGCTGATGACTTCTATGTAAATGTGCGTCTGATGGTCACAACATGCAAGAAGGACAAAGAAAAGGGATATGGACATAGAGTTGAATGTGTTACACAAAAACCTAAAACGGTGTGTGTGATATCTTTACTGGCTGAATGCAAAGTCAACTGATCACATACTAAACATTAACTAGCCAAGGTCCATTTTCTTCTACTTATATTTACTGTGTAAACAGACTGTGTTTCTGAATATGTTGTTATGTAAAAAGAGACGGCTCTACAAACTATTAACTAACATAGACTTTGTCATTTCTTTTATAAAGCCCAGGATTAACTGTCTTGTATGTAAGAAAAAAAATGGTGAAGAACTAATTGACTGTGTGAGACAAAAGGATGCTAAGAGTGTAAGTTCTGAATTTATCAGTATCTAATGCACATCCCACTGCTAATGAACAGTAGCTACAGTATATATAGGATCACATATACTTACCAGATAAAATGTATAAGCCATTGTTGTTGACAACTGAAAAGTAAAAATATGTCTTATTGATCTTATTACAGAGAGAGCGCATTCGGAGTAGTTGTCCCACTCCCCCACGCTCTTATCGCCATGGAGGTGGATCTATAATGTCTCAGACAGGTGGGGATGATGGGCCGCAGAGTGGATGTCCTGGATGTGTCTGACTTTGATACCCCTGAAGCTGAACACACAAACCTGTTAACACACAAATTCCAACTTTGAATGAAATTTTTAAAAATGTAGTGATGATTGAATAAAATCAGCTACTTATAGACAAATGGTTAAACTTATAAAAGAAATGGAGCATGTGGTTTCCAGTAAAAAGACACTTACACTTACACACAAGTTTATTCTGACTTTATCTAACAAAAACTTTTAACGCAAAGACAGCAAAACTACATTGTTGTCATAGAGAATTATATATTTGAACACAAAGTATTTACAAAATAATTACTGTGCATTTATACATTATGAGCATTTGTGACTTATTTTACAATTTTTATCTTAGACATGAACATATGCTTTACCAAATAGGTAGTTCACAGTACTGCTGAACAGTTTGTCAGGTAACAGAAGTAAAAATCTCAGTGTGCTTCAACAGGCCCTCTGGGAGGAGAGCTGAGCCTGTTTAGTGAGAGCCTCGAGTCAAAGAACAGTTCCTGAAAAAATGACTACAGTCTTGAGCGAGTGTGAGGTGCAAATTAATTTATTCACTTAAAATTTTAATTTACGACTCAAAGTTTTCTTGTTACTAAAAATGGTGTTTGTCAGTTTCAATAAAAATAATGCTTTAAAGAGCCTTTTCTCTTTTGTTTGTGTTGTCATAAATGACTTCTTAGAGTAAAAAGAAGCAAAAAAAAAAAACCAAAATGTAAAAAAGCTGAAAAAGAGTCAGGTCCCTAAAATGTCAATTCTTTGCCTCCAATGTTCAAGCATGTTTGATTGATCCAGGTCCACAGACATGGGAAAGATTCTTGTGAGCATCATGGTTTGTCCACCCTGTTAACTTGTGGTACATCTAGTTACATGCATAGTTTTCATCCTGATTCAGTGATAATATTAAACATGATGCATACATTTGTGGTAGTTTCCACGTCCATCCCCTCATTATCTCCAAATGTGCTGCTTGCTGTGTTAGTTTGTTTGCTTTCTTTCTTGGTGATTTTCATGTGAATCTTAGATATGTTGTAAAGAGTGCCTCTTTATTTCACCTTAGTTTTCACCTAATTCATCTTTGTTCCTAACTGATTGATGGATTTGCCTACATTTGTCCAGTCTGCTTATCTTATGATCACTGCCTCTCAAAATTCATCCACTGAAGGTCTTTAACATGTGGCTTAATTCAGTTTTTTGCAAACATAACATATAATGCAGTTTTATTAATAATTAGAAGGGTTAAAATGGTTCTTTAAGGGTTCTAGTTACAGAGAATGGCTCTACTTAGGACTTATATATAGAACAATTTCATGCTTAAATGTTCTTTTACATAGTGAAATGTTTCTTGAGAGAATGGGTTGTATGTGGTTCTATGTAGCACCAAAAAGGGTTCTGCTGTTGTTTGGATGTCAGGCTTGTAAATAAAGAATAACCCTTTTTAGGGCTGTTTATAACCATTTTCAAAAAACATAGACAACACATTCTCCGTCTATCTGAAGAAACATTTTGCCATGCAAAGCACTATGAAGCATGAAATGGTTCTATATACAACTCATGGTTCTAAATAGAACCGTTCCTTTTGCTTAAGGACCCTTGAAGAAATGTCTTTAAGAGTGCAGATAAAGATTTTATTGAAAATGATATACGGCTCATTTTGGAGACAAAAAAAGTAGAACTAAAGAAGTAGAACTGTGCTACAGAACGAAGAGCTGCATGGGAGCCGAGAGATTCCACTCTTATTTGTGAGTTGTGTACGCGGCGCAGAGTTCTCTTTGCCTCTTGGCTCAGGAGCTCACGCTGATTGGAAGATTGAACGGCGGGGTGTTTTTAACCAGTCCTCAATATATATTCTCCCAAGATAACAGCCTAATTGAGATTCAGCGATAACTAATATTTTCAGTTCAAATAAACAGTCAGCAATCCTAATGATTTACTTTCTGTACTGTTCGTCTGAGATGGGGTGTAAGCAGCCGCCATACAAACCTTTTTGAACCTTTTCGTAGTTCCAGCGTCACTTGGCATTGTTATCTGTTCAGTGATGGCACGCGGCCGAAGACCTGACTGTCGAAGGGAATGTGAATTTAAGGGGGAACTGAATTGGATACAATTTGTGTGTGTAATATATATATATATATATATATATATTTCACCTCAGGAATACATACAAATAAAAAATCTATTGTGTCTGATGGCTGAAAAGAAATATTTTTCAAATTTTCATGTTTATTTTCTAAAATTCATTATTAATTTAATTGATAATATTAATTAATTATTAATAATTACAATATTAATTAATTATTAATAATTACATTATTAATTAGTTGATAATATTGTGTAATTAATTTTTATGTGTGAAAAAGAACAAAAACAAGCATCATAAACTCACAACAGCTTGTGTCGTAGTGATCAATGTGCGCAAATCTCACTACATCTTACAGCAACAGCTGGCTGTAATTATAATATAAGAATGTTCAGGATTTAAAGCTGCAGCTGGCAGGCTCCAGGCCCATCTATACAACAGCTTAGGTTGTGTTATTTCACTCTGACTGTACACTGACAGGCCCGCTTACTAAGTGGATTAGAATGAAATAACTTAACCAGCTGTTTCAAAGCCTTGACCTCATCTGTAAACACTGCATGTAAAGTAAGCCAACTGACCTTAACACTGGTGTAATGAAACATTTGCTAACAGTGCTGCCTACGTGATGGTGGTCTGCCTTTGCATGTCCTGCACGTCCCTGAGGTTACTTTGAGAATATCTTCTTCTTTCGGCTGCTCCCTTTAGGGGTCGCCACAGCGGATCATCTGCCTCCATCTTGCCCTATCCACTGCCTCTTCTACTTTTACACCAACCATCTCCATGTCCACCTTCACTACATCCATAAACCTTCTCTGATGTCTACCTCTTCTCCTTCTACCCGGCAGCTCCATCTCCAACATTCTTTGACCAATAAATCCACTATTCCTCCTCAACACATGTCCAAACCATCTCAACCTGGCCTCTCTGGCTTTATCTCCAAACTGCTCCACCTTCACTGTCCCTCTGATCTGCTCAATTCTAATCTTGGTTACTTTGATAATATAACCTTTTTAATATAAGAACTGGATATATATAAATCTTGGCCTCTAGAAGGTCAAGTCAAATGAAGTGGTCTTCATTGCCATTCCTGATTATAACTTGTATACATTGAGCAAAATGTTCTTCAGGCTTCATGGTGCAACACACAACAGCAGCACCTTACACAGGACAGAATAACATATAGATATACAAATGGGCATCATACACTGAGCCATATCACTTAATTGTTATTGTCATTCTTCTGGTCGTACCACACAAACTAGTAACATTGAGCCTAATAGTTACTAATTATTTATACTTCCTCCTAAAGCAGGCAGAAAAAGAACCTACATAGAGAGCACAAAAAAGACTAAAAAAACAACAGGTTTAATAAAAATATTGGTTGAGCTAAAAACACTACTTGCTATATGCTGTATCTCATAGCTAAATGAGAGAGTGGACATGTGCCTAAAGGTGGATAAAGGTTTTTTCTGACTGATCTTGTAGAAAAAATATGTATTTTAGCATTTTTAAACTTTGTTTAATGGTGTTTTTGTGACATGATTTTTGTGTATAATGTATTAAAAATACAAGTCATGGTAGAGAGGTTCATGTGTGGTGTTGTAATGTTGTAAGTTATCAAATACATGTACATTTTTAGATTTAGCACTATTTTGACATTGTCAACATTACATACAAAATCTCAGAAGACACGTGTAGGTTCACTGAATAGCAAATAAAACCCCTGGTCATGCTATCACTACCACTGTAAATAAATCAGTAAGTCAGTAAGTTTCTCCACAATGAACTATTTCACATTATAAAAAAAAGATGCTTCCAGTCTTAACATCTGATTGGCTGAACTGTGTTCGAAACCATTGTAAAATCCACAACATATGTACACCTATGACCGCCTCAAAGTGACTGAACTCTGTCTTACTGCTGTTGAGTGCGCTCTACTATCCCTCACTTGACAGCACCCTCACTTGACAAGAAAACAGACTATATGCAGTAAAGTTGAAGCTCCAGCAGTTTTATTAGCAGAGCTACGGGAGCTTCATCTGACATTCACAAAGTCTCCCAGAGAAGGTCAAAATCCGGTTGTGCAGTAATACATTTTATAATCAAACCCCCCCAAATGTGGGTGGGAGGACAACCAAGCCTGAGCCACAGCGGTTTGCTCTTAATGCTCTCTCCCCCCTCCCCCATAGAGATGTTATCTTTTTAACTTTGTCTTCGTTGTCAGCTTCCCGTGTCTCTAGCTAGCCTTTTTTAGGTTTCTGTATGCTGTGGTTTCGATGTGATTGTCACTCTCACTTCCCTCCAGTCTGTTTCCTGTACAGACGCTGAACATCATTTTTTAGAAGTTCTAGAACATAGGGTTATAGGGCAAAAGGTTACATGAGGACCCTCTGTGCAGCTGTGCAGGTACACACTTGAGCGAAGCAGGCCTACTCTAATATGCTGGTCCCTATAAGCATATTCAGTATACTATTACCTAGGAGTAAATAATGCTATACGAGAGTAAATAATGCTATACAAGAGTAAATAAAGCTAAACAATTTTGATATTTCCACACTGCGCATGAAAAAAACCCTTATGGTGTTAATGGAATAACATAACAATGCTGTCTTATCATGTGTTCATATGCTGTATGACAAAAACCTTTTAAAAATCTTGAAATGACTGCTGTATACTGCGATGAGCCACCCAACGTTCTCCTCATTCAGCAGTACATGGTTGCTTGGCAATGATACCATACTCTAAAGGAACTTTATGAAAAATGTGTATTTTATCATATTTCATGCTGGCCACCATTTAATTAAAGCAAGAAGCCACTTGAGACCACATGTTACTGTGATTTTATCACAGGGAAGGAGGTTTTAGGCACTTCACTTCATGTCTATTCTAAGAACACCCTTCCCGTGATGAGGAACGTCTCAACAGTTCAACTATTTAGGAGAAGCATCTGTCTGCAGAGAAACCTTATCACATGGCTGCTATATTTACTACTCTACACAAGTAAATATTATAGATTATTATTGTAATACAGCATTACAGAATCATATAGTTTCCTTTTGTATTACTACAGTAAGATGTTTATTTATCATAAAGCTGAAAGTGTGGCTGAAATATGCCACTGAAGATGAACATGTACAGAGCTGAAACTGCAGGTCTGAAATATTGGGTCAGAAATTGAGACACTACAGCTCTGCAGGTAGATAGTAATGTAGTGGTGGGGGGCTTTGACTGGAGGGTGTCAAATTGCTTGGGTTGCTTACATTTCCCCTCTAATAGAGCTTCACAACACTGAAGCTACCTGTAAAAAAAGGGTAACACTTTATTTGAAGGTTACCTACATAAGGACTTCATGACACATTCATAAGCACTGAATAATTTGTTTATGAAGCACTGCTTGGACATGTATTAAGTGCTTATGTCGGTTCTCGCAACCTGACATAAGATGTTTTATGAAATAAATGACATTGTACTGACATAATATGAATAAACCTTTAACATATTTACAGCACTAAACATATTTAAAACACTATACATAACAATTTATGTCAGCATTCTTAAGATGACATTGTATTAATATCAGGTGAAATATGCCTGAAAACCACCCCCTCTTTCCTCCATGGCATAGATAAGATGATTGATGCAATTATGTATAATGTTTTAAATATGTTTAGTGCTGTAAATATGTTCAACGTTTATTCATATTATGTCAGTACAATGTAATTTATTTCATAAAGCATCTTATGTCAGGTTGCGAGAACTGACATAAGCACTTAATAAATGTTCAAGTAGTGCTTCATAAACAAATTATTCAGTGCTTATGAATGTGTCATGAAGTCCTTATGTAGGTAGCCTTCAAATAAAGTGTTACCAAAAAAGTAAAGGGGGATATTTTTCCAACATTCAGGGATTGTAAAGAAATGTTCACTTATTTGCTTTTGACAGAAGTAAAGCAACAAGATCATTTTTAAAGTAGCATTTTCCAACACTGTTCCCAGAAGACAAAAGAGAGCTGCCAAGTGGTGCCCTGTGCTTGTGACTGCCAACTCACTGCGGGTGAGAGAGCATGAGAGTCCCCCGCCCTTCACTGCTGATTCTCAAATGGTCTGTGTGAACATTAGAGGTGATCAGAAAACACTCAGAGCTCACTGATCCACACACAATGAGCAACGTGAGTGCTGTGCTGAAGCTGCTGCTGCTGCTGTCAGCAGTGCTGGTTTCTGCTCAGGGATGGAATAACTACTGGAGCTTACCTGATTCATACAGAAGACACATTGACAAGGCACTGCATGATGCCAATAGACAATTTGGGGGTCATTATCATGTTGCCTATGAAAGCATCCTGAAAGTGAGTGGGTTTTTTTTGTCTGTTATATTCTGCAGCTGAAATGATTTGATGTAACTGTAAAGTTCAGCAAACCTACTTATTTATGGCAGAATGTTTATGGTTAATCAGCTGCAGATTTCAGGATTCAGATCAGTTACCAGCAATCAGTAATCAGTAATCAAAAAGAACATGTTACAAAAAATTAATAACCTCAATGATCAAGCCATTAAAAATAGTTCATTCGTTTTCCAAGTACAACATTAAATTTACAAACAAACTTAAATATAAAATATTCAGCCAATTCTTGTGTGCATTTTATATTTTTTAATAGTTTAACATATTGGGGGGAAAATATGCATATAATATAACATTATGACAAAAATAGTGTTCCTCAAAAAAATCTATGTTTCTTCAACCATTTCCAAACCTCACTTTATGGCTGCCAAACAGTGTACAAGATTTGCCATGTGACTATGTGATTTGTAGTTTACTGTTATGTCTTTGTTTTGCTGTTTTGTTTGGAGACTAATGTGGGCCACATTCATGCTTTTTCACAGTTTAAAGATGACTCCTATATAAATGTGCGTTTGATGGTCACTACATGCAGGAAGGATGAACAGAAAGGATTTGGACATCGAGATGAATGTGTTACACAAAAATCTAAGACGGTGTGTATGATATCTTTAGTGTCTGAATGCAAAGTCAAATGATCACATATATATTGGCTAGCCAAGGTCCATTTTCTTCTACTTACTTATTAATCAATGTGTTAACAAACTGTGTTTCTGAATATGTGAGAAAAAGCCAAGCACTACAAATCACTTACTAATACACACTTTCTCATTTCTTTTATAAAGCCCTGGATTAACTGTGTTGTGTGTAAGCCAAAAAATGGTGAAGAACTAATTGACTGTGTGAGACAAAAGGATGTTAAGAGAGTAAGTTCTGAATTTATCCATGAATAATACAAATACTACTGTTCATGAACAGAAGCTGTAAATCTGTAAATACAGAAACATATCCAAATACCAGATTAAACATAAAACCCATTGTTGGTTTTGACTGAAAAGTAAAAATATGTCTAATTGATGTTATTTCAGAGAAAGGACATTCGAAATAAGTGTTCAGGTTACCTCCCTGGAAGTACAGGTCCATTGTATCAGATTGGCGAGGATGATGAGCCGCAGGTTGGATGTCCTGGATGTGTTTGATTTTGAGACACCTGAAGTTGCACATAAGGACCTGGAAACACACAGAAAATGTGAATCAAGTAGAAAATGTAGTGATGACTGTACCAAATCAGCTACTCATAGACATATGGTTGAAATCTACATAAGAAATCATGCATACACTTGGATATTGATTAAAGAGCTCTTAAATTTTAAGTTTATTCTGGCTGCCTGGCTTCATATATGCTTTAAAATAGCTAACACAATAATGAGAATAATCATTAAAAACAAAACTACTGGCCTTACTAAAGAGAAAAACAAGATGAAAGGAAGAAGTGACTGAGGACAGCCCACAGTTGTCAGTCACGTCCCTCAAATGTCAGTTCTTTGCAGATATGTTTAAATAAATGTTTGTTTGATCCCTGTTCACATACAGGGGAAAGATGTTACGTTTATGACATTCATCTCTTTTACAGAAATATTTAGCTTGTGGGTATCATTGCTTTATTACCCTGTTAACTTGTGGTGCACCAATTGATATGTCAGTGATCCCAGTTAAACATGACTCGTGGTCCATCCTGCTAAACTGATTCAATGACATTGTCAAACATAATGCATATGCTTGTGGTAATTTGCAGAGATGGGAGTGGAGGAACATTTAAAAGACTGGAAACAAATTCTGTTGATATATATTTTTATAGTAAAATATATGATATTTTATAGAGCCATAACAAGACAATGTACTATGCAGATATAACGCATTCTTGTCTCTTAGGATATTTAGACATTATAAATTATGTGTCATAAAAATATTGAGATAGTTATAAAAATGTCCTGCCAGTTAAAGCTGCACTACATAAGATTTTGTGTTTAAATTGTAAGAAGGACAGTCTGGACAAAAAAATAGACTAAATTATGATGAGCCTGCACTGCTACAAGTCGCTCTGTAAAGCCTGAAATTATTATTTTAAAGTCAGAGGTGTCAAGTTGGATTTCAAAGGGGTTTTTCAGACCACATCATACTACCATACATATTAACATCACACACTCAGCCTCAAAAAGAAACTACGGCTCGATATTATCAAATGCAAAAAGTCTTAAATGCAAAATCAATCTTATACTGGTGACGATATGATGACAGTAGCAGATAATTCACTTTTTTTCTTTGATTTTTTTTTTTAATTCACGAGTTTTCTTTGAATGCTCTTTCACCAAGCTCCAGATTATCAGATTCATCCCCTCACACAAAATTCTTTTGCACAAATCTTCTTGGGACATTCCACCACCGTCCCCTCATTATCTCATATCCCCAAACTTGGTGCTTGTTGCGTTAGTTTGTCAGATTTAGTCATTCAGATTTTTTAGTTCTTCAGAATTTTTATTTTACCTGACTTTGTTGATGCCTGTCCTTAACATGTGGCTTACTTCAGTTTTTGTAAACAGTTTAATTAAACAACTGGAAGGAACAAAAAGATGGTCCTCAAGAGTTCCAGCAATGAAAAGAATTCTGTACAACCTTGAGTTCACTATATAACCATTTCAAGCTCAAATGGTTCTTTGTCTCATGAAATGATTCTTCAGAGAATGTGTTGAATATGCTTCCATACAGCACGAAAAGGGTTCTGCTATTGTTACAATGTCAAGCTAGTAACTATGTTTTTTTTTTTCCAAAAGAATCTATATATTACCATATACAACACGTCCTCCGTCTATCTGAAGAACCACTTTACCATGCAAAGAAATATTTAGGGATGAAATGGTTTCATATAGATCCCATGATTCTAAATAGAACCATTCATTTCACTAAAGGATTCCTAGAAGAAACATTTTTTGAAAATCATTACTATTGAAAATTAAAGGACAGTCTGACTGACATAGCGTATTATGCGAGCAAAAAACTAGAACAGTGCTACAGAGTGAAGAGCCGCTTGGGAGTCGAAAGACTCAACTCTGATTAGTGAGCTGAGCCGATTCATCTGACTCACTAAAAAGAGCCAGAATGGTCATCGCTACAACTTGCCGTGGTGTTACGAGCAGGAGAGCCCGCCTTCAGCTGCTTGTACTCACATGATTTGCATTTATTTCTCTGCGTGATTCTCTGAGTTGAGAAATTAGAAACCACTCAGAGCACATAATGAACAAAATGAACGCTATCCTGAAGCTGCTGCTGCTGGCGACAGTGACTCTACTGGTTTCTGCTCAGGAATGGAATAATTATCAGAGCTTGCCTGAATCATACAGAACACACATTGACAAGGCACTGCGTGATGCCAATAAAAAATTTGGGGGTCTTCATCATGTGGCCTATGAAAAGCTCTTGTCCACCCCAAAGGTAAGTGTTAATTTTGAATGTTTCTCTTTTTCTGTTGCTGTTATGATTGTGTAGCCTGAAAAGGGGAACAACTAACTTGCTGAAATGTAGAGTTGATAGTTTTTTACATAGTTTTTTAGGAAGCAAACTATGAAGTAAATCATGAAACATTGTGGTACATTGTTGAAGTAAATGTAATAGACTGAGCATAAAATTAATTTCTCTGCTCAACTTCAAACAGCTTATGCCCTATACATTAATATATGGCATAGGATATAAGATAGTATAAGGTACTTTTTTTTTTTTGATGTGTGATTTTGAATATTATTGCAAGGTTAACGTGCAGAAAACTGCTATTATAACATTTATCATTAACACATTCAAGTCATTTAGAATGATAACAGCACCTTTTAATAAGTTCATTACAATTGTAATTGATGAGGTTAGAAGTGTTGATGTAATGATAATAATGTGGTAGGTTGGTTTACCAGCACTTTGCTGTTTTTGTATTTGCGGTGTAATGTGGCTCACTTAATATGTCCAGGGTGTTTCCTGTCTTTTGCCCAATGACTGATGGGATAGGCTCCAACACCCACCGCAACCCAAGAGGATAAGCGGCTAAGATACTGTGTGTGTGTTTGTGTGGCTCACTTACAAACTTATACACCTGTACTCCTTTTTCTACAGATTACAGACTATAACCTGTATGTAAATGTGCGACTGATAGTCACTACATGCAAGAAAGAGCCAAATAAAGGATTTGCACATCGAGATGACTGCATTACCCAAAAACCTAAAACGGTGTGTATGCAAACTTTCATCATTTTTGTCCCCCTAAAGGGGCACTATGGCCAAAATGACAAATTTAAGTATCGCTACATCTGTTGTAAACATGCTTACTCACATCCTACAGTGGCGCTGCAATAGCCTTGAGAGTGAATTCTTCTTGTTTAAAGTCTAGAAAAAGTCCCTTCTGATGATGTATCATGAAGGTGGGAGGAACTTGAAAAAATACAACTGCTTTGGGGCAGATTTTTTGGCCGTGGGCTGCTGATGGACGAAAAGACAAAATCTTGAATTATTTTGGACTGCTGCAGAACAGAATATCACATAATATGACAAATAACATATTATAATATGCTAGTTTTAGGCCAGAATGTATTTTAAATCCAGAACATTGGTTAGTCCAAGTTCACGTTATTCACATACTTATTCATCAGTGTGTAATCAGACTGTGTTTTTGGATATTTTGGTCAAGGCAAGTTGCAAATACTATAATACTTGCACTTTGAATATACACCTTCTATGAACATTACAATCCTGTACTGTGTCATTCCTTTTATAAAGCCCTGGATTGACTGTCTTGTATGTAAGAAAGAAAACGGTGGAGAACTTATCGACTGTGCAAGACAAGTTGATGTCAGAAGTGTAAGTCCTGAATACGTGTGTTCATAATGTATTTTCACCTCCACATCTCTTCATGCTCACACTGAAAAGTTAAAAGTATGTCTGGTGCTTCTCATTTCAGGGAAGAGACATTCGAAAACATTGTGCTTACCGGACACATGGAGGTGCAACTGTGCTGTCTCAGAAAAGTGGGAATAGTAAGCAGGAGCTTGGATGTCTTGGGTGTGTCTGACTTTGAGACCCCTAAGCAGCACATAGCAAACTGACAAAATACAGATTTCAGCTGTGAATGAAGAGGATTATATACGGATCACCATATTAAAAAGCACCTTAGACAGATGACTTTTATGAGAATTGGAGCATTTTGTATCAGTTTCAAATTTGAAAAACACCTTTACACTATATTAAAATGTCATGATAAATGGACCAATAGAAATGGCCTAAAATTAAACTTTCTCCATTAATGTCCATTCAAGACTAAGAATTTTTTTGTTCTTCTCCTGTAAAGTAACCTTTTTTGAGATACACTTTCCAATAAAGACCATTATTCTCACTCTTGTTCTATGTACATTTTTAAAGAAGGTTAAAGCAATAAAACAACAGTTAATCAATAACAAGCTCAATTGAATATATATCATTATTAGCATTAAGTGATTGTGTTTATAGTCATTTTATCTAGTGAAAGTTATTCTGTTGGCTGATAATTTTCCTTGTTTTACATCATAATGCAGATAGTTTTGCTTGTCTCAATAAATAATGCTTGAAACAGAGAAAATCATCTACCAAAAGGAATAGACAAGTTCTTTAGATACTAGAAACATTTAAACAATCTTATTGCAATCGTACAAAATGAAACATGAATTTTTAGCAGTGGTTTGCGGTTTATTCCCGAAAATGCTAGGACTCTGTAATGATCCCCTCATAATGCGAGAGCTGAACTCTACATGTTATTCAAACAAAGTTGATGCCATCATTTCGTAGGACATTGACTGGACACGAGGTTGACTGGATACATTAGCTTATTTCTGCACTGAAGCAAGTTAACCATGTAGAAAAAGGTTCTACTACAAAACATCACTAAATTGTTATACTGAACTCCAGAACTAAAACATGAACATAAACTGCATATTAATTAGCTTAAACATTATAGCAGCTAATTCAATGTAAGCAAATAATATCAATACATATTGAATATGTGTAAAAAAAATCACAATCTGAGCTAAAATCCAGCCCTAGTGTTGACATCTATAAAAGGAGTCACTTCTGGAGTTATTTTGCTCACAAAGCACTGTCAATTATGGGCCCAACACAAAATAAACATTTGTATACACTTTGATAAGTGTATGTAAGAGAGGACATGCTGTAAAAATATGCCTTGTCAGTTAAACCTAAAAAGTACCCCACATGGTAACTTATCTAGTAAGCAAATCACCTAGTTTTATTCCACCTAAATGACAGGGGAGTTGCAAGGGTAGTTTTAAGGGGACTTTAGCCTCTCAACTGTTATTTAAACCCCCCAGATAAATGTACATTATTAGTTGTAAATTATTGATATATTTCTTTCATTCATTCCTAATTGCTTGATTCACATAATGAGATAGCAGGTCGCTAAGAACTGGGGAAGGTTCTACTGCTCTAATGCAGCATTGCTTTGTCTTTGCTACCAGAACTTTTCTAACATAACATAAATACAAACGGGACTCCTGCTGTTTAGCTTTGCAGAAATGTGTAACACTAGGCTCCACCAATCATATCAGACCTCATTAGTTGTGGGTGAATCATAACAGACTTTGTAAGTTGTAAGCCAGTCATATCAGACCTAGCATAGCAAAAACAAATCAAATAACTCATTACTGATTCATAGGTTTCAATAAAATAGTGAATGTAGTTTAATTTCAACAGATGTAACAGTTGTAAATCTGCTGTAAATATTTATGTATCTCATTGAATCTTTGCCATATTATCCTATAGTTCCTCCAACCCTATTTACCATTCCTCAACCCTTCTGAGGAATTCTGAGCGGGAGAAGGAGGGCATATGATCATCCTAACTCCAAACCCCTAAACAGATGTCTTTACTCAAGGTTATGGATGCTGGCTGTGAGGACATCATGGCTGAGGGTTGCAAAAGGTGGCTTAGATGCATAAGAAGGTTTGTCCCTCTGTACTTTGAAAGACAGCACATTAATGAGGCTTTGTGGCCAAACAGAGGAGAGACCAGAAGGATAATGTTCAACATGTGCATTTACACACCTACTTTCTTCTTCACTGTAATTATGGTGACATTATCACATCAGACTATGTTTTTTCCACATTTGCATCTGCATTTGGCTATGTTGCTCTTAGCAGTCACTATTGACTTTGTGTGTCATGATGTATGTAACAGTTTGAGTATATGTACATAATGTTTGGACTGTTTTAGGTTTCTTTGCACAGATGATACTGTGTTTATTTAGCATTTTGGGAAGTGCAGAGTGCTAAGAATGAGATTAGTATTTCAAGAACTGTACTAAAATGGACAGCTGGGATATTCTTAATGATTTCTACTGCCTAAACAATTGTTCACAAGCACTATTTCAGAACTTTGAGCATGATGAATGCATCATAAAACTACTAAAATTGTCTCAAAGCATTGACAGTATTAATTACATTAGTAATACAGTAACCTACTGATTATTTAATGATATTTAATGATAAACAAAGAGTGGTCCTAACTGAACAATAACAAACCTTACATAACCTTTCAAAGATTCCAGAATACTTCACCAGAAAGACTATGTGACAAAAATGCCCATAAATGGAACAGATTCAAAGAAAGAGATACCAATAAGAAACGTTAACCACTTTTCACAGTTACTATAAAATGCAATGGCTGCCTCTATTGGAGGTTCCTCAGTTAAACTATACATTTTGTTCTTTAATAAAGTTGATGGAATATAATATAGAGTATAGATAGAATTTTACAAAATAGGAAGTGAACTGAATTTTCATCTTCATTGGTGGGAAAGTAAGTCAACAGTTAAATAATTCATCTGATAACAGAGCTTTGAAAAAAGTTTTATTTGATTATGTTCATTTAAAATATCCAAGTTGATTTCTATTAAATCAAGGGAATGGCCACTTTGAGGCCTGCAGAAAGAGGCTACAGTACACATGATTGTCAGGCACACTGCCATTTCATTAGGAGAATTTAGTCGAGTAATTGTGACATTATCAAGTTCAAAGCATGACGGTTGGTTCATGCTTCAAAAGTTGTAGTAAACCTTTCAAAGCGTCTATGAGCACCGCACTATAAGGTGCTTGGTAAGTCAGCAGACCCCAGTTCTGTCATTTTAACATTTTCTGTTAACAGTGTAATCCATATGATGGTGTCTGTTGTCTTTCTTTTGAGTTTTCAGTTTACATATAAGGGGTTAATTTTTTGGATTCATGTTTTGAGGCAAAAGCTGCAGCCACCCCTCCGAAAAACAAGCCTTTGGTCTCAGTCAGTGCTGTCCTGTGCAAATATTTTTAAATTAAAGTCAATAAATCATCCCACTGACAGTGAATTCTTGCACTTGTGGAAAAACAATCCAAAGTCCTAGAGAACACTAATAAACCTGGCCTTTTTTAATCTCATTGCAATACAGTGTGTTTTAACAATACTTTTCATGAAAATCCCTTTTAACATAACGTAAAATTGTAGCCCACGGCTCAGGTTTTCAAACTAAATTTAGAGTGTGTTATTATTTTAAAATGACGTTTCTTTTTTATGTGACATAATGGAATAATATATGCAATCATATTACAGGGTTTGTACTGTAGTCACATGCTTGTATACTGTGCTTGTTGTTTGCATCTATGTTAGTTTTATGTGTTTTGTAACTTTGTGACTACTGCTTTTTTAAGATAAATATGGCACACTTACACAATAAAATGATAATTTGTTGTTGTTTGGTAGCATAATGTTTTAAACTGGAAACTCAAAGTAATGTAGCAAATATAAAACGTAATGAGTTACAGTGAATGAGGTCTTTGCCAAAATTTTGTAAAGTTTTTACAACATGTGCTACAAAAGAATGCATTTACGTGCAGAGCACTTGTAGGCCCACTGGTTGCATCACACCCTTACCCAACAGAGATGACCCATAAGTCTGAGTAAGTTAATATGTAGCCCTTGCTAAAACTCTGATCAGTCCTGATGAGTAAGATGGCTTGTCTACT
Organism: Pygocentrus nattereri; assembly: GCF_015220715.1. Lineage (NCBI taxonomy): Eukaryota > Metazoa > Chordata > Actinopteri > Characiformes > Serrasalmidae > Pygocentrus > Pygocentrus nattereri. Next base: position 38,097,735 of record NC_051212.1, on the reverse strand, counting down.
GAATGTGGTACAGTTCCCCACTGTGACTGTACTCACTTCTGCTGAAGTGATCAGCTCCAAACACACCTTGATAAGTGCATGATTGTCAAAAATGACAATGTGGTCTATAATTGTTTAGGTTTACACTCATTCTGGTTCCACTGCTGAACTAGTGACTTCTAGTGGACCATGCATAAACTACAACTTCAATATAATTTATACTGCCAGAAAGCTCCCACTATTAGAACAGATCAGGTAAAGTTCTTCTGTTTTGCAATGAAGTTAGTTCAATTAAATTCACCTCAACTACTGTCTTTATACATATATAAAGACAATATAAACAACAAAACATATTGGGCTACGTCTCTAGCACATAGACAGAGTAAAGAGTAAAACAGACACAGACGTGTACTGGTGCGTACAACATATGCAGGAAATATGAGCCCCATTGTAAGACGCAAGTCCAATATGTAAATTAAGTGTAAATGTTCAAGCGTTCATTCCAGTTATACACTGCTCAAAAATAGAGGGAACACTTAAACAACACAATATAACTCAAACTTCTGTGAAATCAAACTGTCCACTTAGGAAGCAACACTGATTGACAATCAATTTCACAGCTGTTGTGCAAATGGAAGAGACAACAGGTGGAAATTATTGGCAATTAGCAAGACACACTCAGTAAAGGAGTGGTTCTGCAGGTGGGGACCACAGACCACTTCTCAGTACCTTTCTGCTTTCTGGCTGATGTTTTGGTCACTTTTGAATGTTGGTGGTGCTTTCACACTCGTGGTAGCATGAGACAGATTCTACAACCCACACAAGTGGCTCAGGTAGTTCAGACTTCCACAGATGGGGGTTGTGCTCACAGCCCAACATCGTGCAGGACGCTTGGCATTTGCCAGAGAACACCAGGATTAGCAAATTCGCCACTGGCGCCCTGTGCTCTTCACAGATGAAAGCAGGTTCACACTGAGCACATGTGACAGACGTGACAGAGCCTGGAGACGCCGTGGAGAGCGATCTGCTGCCTGCAACATCTTTCAGCATGACTGGTTTGGCAGTGGGTCAGTAATGGTGTGGAGTGGCATTTCTTTGGAGGGCCCTCCATGTGCTCGCCAGATGTAGCCTGACTGCCATTAGGTACTGAGATGAGATTCTCAGACCCCTTGTGAGACCATATGCTGGTGCGGTTGGCCCTGGGTTCCTCAGGACAATGCTAGGGCAGGACAATGCTAGACAATGCTGGAGTGTGTCAGCAGTTCCTGCAAGACTGGCCCGCCCGTTCCCCAGACCTGAATCCGATTGAGCACATCTGGGACATCATGTCTCGCTTCATCCACCAACGTCACGTTGGACCACAGACTGTCCAGCAGTTGGCGGACGCTTTAGTCCGGGTCTGGGAGGAGATCCCTCAGGAGACCATCCGCCACCTCATCAGGAGCATGCCCAGGTGTTGTAGAATAGGATAGAATAGAATTCAACTTTATTGTCATTGCGTATGTCGCAAGTACAAAACAACGAAATGCAGTTTGCATCCATCCAGAAGTGCTTAGCAGAAATATAAATATGTATGTTACAAATGTACAGTAAGTATAGTATATACAGGTTATAAATATGTAGGGGTATAAAGTACTATGAACTATGAATAAATATGAAGGGGTATAAAGTGCTATGAACAGGTTATAAATATGAAGGGGGATAAGTATTTACTTATGAACAGGTAGAATATTTACACAGTATATATAATAATGGGCAGTATATGCAACAGATGTAAGTTCTGGTAAGTGGTGTTGAGTGGTGTTTAAGTCTGTGTGTTATTGGTGTGTGTTAGGGTACAGTCCATTGTTATTTGTTTAGATATCAGGAGGAGAGTTCAGGAGTGTGATAGCTGTTGGAAAGAAGCTGCTCCGGTACCTGGTGGTCTTAGTCCGGAGGCTCGTGTAGCGCCTCCCAGAGGGCAGGAGGGTGAAGAGTCTGTGTGCTGGGTGACTGGGTTCTTTGTTGATTTTCCCAGCCCTCTTCAGACACCGCTTCCTGTAGATGTTCTCTATGGCAGGAAGTGGTGCACCGATAATGCGCTGGGCAGCTTTCACCACCCTCTGCAGCGCCTTCCGGTCTGAGGCAGAGCAGCACCCGTACCATACTGTGATGCAGTTGGTCAGGATTGTCTCAATGGTGCAGCGATAAAAGTTCACCAGTATGTCCTCAGACTCCTCAGAAAGAAGAGGCGCTGGTGAGCCTTCTTTACCAGCTTGGAGCAGCTGGTCGTCCAGGTTAGATCCTCGGAGATGTGAACACCAAGGAACTTGAAGCTGTTCACACGCTCCACTGCCGTCCCCTTTGATGTGGATGGGTGGATGTGGGTCAGCATTCCTTCTGAAATCCACAATGAGCTCCTTAGTTTTCTCAGTGTTGAGCAGAAGGTTGTTTGTGTCGCACCACTCAGCCAGACGATCCACCTCCAATCACCGTGATGTCATCTGCAAACTTAATGATGGTATTGGAACCATCAACAGGCTTGCAGTCATGGGTGAAGAGGGAGTAGAGGAAGGGACTCATCACACAGCCTTGTGGTACACCGGTGTTTATGGTGATGGTGGATGAGCAGTGGTTGTCCAACCGGACATGTTGGGGTCGGTTGGTCAGGAAGTCCAGTAACCAGTTGCACATGAGGGAACTAATGCCCAAGTCTGTGAGTTTTGTGATGAGTTTTGAGGGGATGACTGTGTTGAATGCTGAAATGAAGTCTACGAACAGCATCCTGACAGAGGTATTTTTATTGTCCAGGTGTGAGAGGACAGAGTGCAGTGCTATGGAGGCTGCATCCTCTGTGCTCCTATTCTGGCGGTATGCAAATTGGTGGGCGTCCAGGGTGGGGGGGGACAGGATTTGAGCTGTGCTAGGACCAGCCGCTCAAAGCACTTTGTGATGATGGGGGTGAGGGCTACCGGGCGGTAGTCATTCAATCGTGATGGTTTGGAATTTTTGGGTATCGGGACGATGGAGGTGGTTTAGAAGCAGCTTGGTACCACAGCACGGGCCAAGGACAGGTTGAATATGTCCGTCAGCACTCCTGCCAGCTCTCCAGAACATGCTCTGAGAACACGTCCAGGGATGCCATCAGGACCCGCAGCCTTGTGGACTTTAATCCTGCCCTGCGCCGCACCTACATCGGTGGGAGAAAGAGTAAGTTGTTGGTGGTCTGCAGACACATCTGCCTTGGTTGCAGTTGTTCGGTTCCCTCTCTCAAAACGGCCGTAGAAATTGTTGAGCTCGTTGAGGAAGGAAACATCAGAGGAGGTGGGGGAGGGGTTGATGGTCTTGTAGGGAGGTCATACAGGCACGTGGAGGCCACACACAATACTGAGCTTCATTTTGACTTGTTTTAAGGACATTACATCAAAGTTGGATCAGCCTGTAGTGTGTTTTTCCACTTTAATTTTGTGTGTGACTCCAAATCCAGGCCTCCATTGGTTAATTAATTTGATTTCCATTGATGATTTTTGTGTGATTTTGTTGTCAGCACATTCAACTTTGTACAGAACAAAGTATTCAATGAGAATATTTCATTCATTCAGATCTAGGATGTGTTATTTGAGTGTTCCCTTTATTTTCAGTAGTAGTGTTTGCATTCACGATCTAGCAGGTGTGGCCAATTTGGAAACTGTTCTTGAGTCTGGTTTGAATGTTTTGATATCTCTTCCCTACTAATGTTAGCACTGTGGCAAAGTTGTTTCATAGTGGCAAAGTTTCATAGCAGCATGCTATGAAAGATATTTGTGGACAGAGCAGTGATAGGTCAGTTGAGTCAGCGGCAAACCAATTACACACTGTACTTCATGCATAGCAGTCAGTGCTGGCTCTAGCCTTCCTGGAGCCCTAAGCAAAACTTGGCTTGGATCACCGCCCCAACCCCTGTCCCCTACAACTGCATCCATATCTTCTACCACAGTAACAGGAAACTTTTGCATGCACCCGTTAATTCGGCCTACAATCACCTGCTGCAGTTCATTATGTTAACCCAATAATTCTTCTGCTATATATTCTTAATTTAGTTATTGATGAAAAAAATGTACATTTAGAAATTAAATATTCTATTTTTATTCAATAGCTAATTATGTAGATGAACAGGAAGTAGCAGAATGAATTAAAATTGTTTCGATAAACACTTAACTGGGTGACTTTTATTTTGAAACCCACTCGGATGAGCCTCAAGATAAGGTAAAGGACCGACCTCACGTTGCAGCAGTGAGTGTGGTGATGAACGAGTGTCCTGTTCTTTATCCTGGTGAAAAGATTTAAATCAGGGGAACTCTGGTGCTGAAGGACCACCATTTCTGTGTTGAAACACAAATGATTCAACTCGTCAGTTCATTTCTAAGATTAGTTTACTTGCCAGTGCGTTAAAGCAGAGAAATCAGGAAACTGTGCTGAACTCTGGCCCTCAGTTTCCTACTGCTGATTTAAGATTCATCTCATTTGTACGCTAATTTCCAGATTTACTAAGACGTAATACCAGATTATTTCTTACAGGTTTTTATTCAGTTTTATATGACAAGTCGACCTCCTGCCATTGAAGGGAACAACATCAGGAGGGTAATAGCTTACATACAGCAATTTAAATATAAAACTGGGTAAACAAAGCATGCCTATGTTTGCTGTCCGGTGTCGACCATAAGAGGATGGGTTCCCCTTCTGAGTCTTGGTTCCTCTCAAGGTTTCTCCTCTTTTAGGGAGTTTTTCCTTGCCACCTTCGCCGCTGGCTTGCTCATGGGGGCTCGGACCCGGATTTTCTTTCTTCTTTTCTCTTCTCTCTGTAATACTGATTGTTCTGTAAAGCTGCTTTGTGACAACACCTGTTGTAAAAAGCGCTATATGAATAAATTTTGCTTGCTTGCTTGCTTGCCTACATTACACTAACCATTCTGATTTCTCATGCTTTATATGTCAGTATTAAAGTGTCAGAACAAACAATATTATGAACAGGAATAATACATATTCAGCATAGTGATTTGATTTTGTAGGGTCCAGGACAGGTCATACACTTTTTTAGACAATCATCCTGCAACCCTCAAAATGATCTTGCATAAAAGGAGAGTGGAACATGTCTGCTCCTTAACACACCCTAATTTAGCATAAGGGTTTATACTTACACTCTTCCCTTTACTCCTTCCTTCAGACAAATCTCCATCAGTTAGAACATCGAAAGGAGAACCCATATCATTAACATGTGGACCATGAAAATATATATGATAGGTGGGTGAACATACATATGCATGATATATGGACTACATATATGCTATCTGTCTAATACCTATGTCTGATACAAACAAGGACACCACACTCATTTTAAACAAAAAAAAATCTAAATGAAATATACCAGCAACATACATGCAATAAACAGAACCTTATGTAACATAAAGCCAGCATATGTATTTTATGCCATGCCTACAGGATTATTTTTTTATCATATATTGTTAAATATGTGTTACAAATATGTGTTTATTTACGTTGACATATGATTAAAATATATGATAACGGCACATTTCAAATAAGTTGGCATATTTGTCACATGTGTATGTGAAATGTCCATATGTGACTAATATCGGTTCTGAGGATATAAAGGAAATCCGTGTATACTAATGTATATCATGCGTTTGAAATCCATATGTAACTGTGATTTAATGAACCTGTGCAGGACTACTGACGGAAACGCGAGCTACAGTGAACGAGCCACGACGAGCGAGCTACTCTCCGTGGAGCCTGTCCACACTCTCACTACTACATTAGTGGAAAAACACGTGTTTCCCCTTCGCCACTGTTGACTACCGGGAACATGGCGGAGGCCGGGGCGGCGGACGACTCCTGCCAGACTACAAGGAGAGAGTAGCAAACGGCCGACACCCTGACATTACGAGACACACATGCTCGCCTGTTCGTCCGCGGCGAGTGGACACTTCGCTCTGTGGCTGCAGCCAGACCCGTTAGTGCGCTGAGGCAGCTGTCGACCCTCACGCAGAGCCCCTGAGCGGCTCTGTGCCGAAATGAAGTAGTAGTTAGCGGAGCGCTTTGAGAGGCCATGTTAGTGGAGTTTTATATGCGGACAGCACCTGAGGCTCATAGTCTCTCAGCTCTTCTCCCAACTTAGCTACTCAGAGGCCGCATCTCTCTGTTTTGCGAGGAACTTGTCGAGTCCTTGTCGATTTTGCACACTGTAGCGAGTGTATATGGGTGCTGTTCGATTAGCCCGCAACGCAGCTAGCCGAGTTAGCTAATGATACTTCGGTCAGCTCGTCTTCTCCTCTTCCTGGGCCTCAGGAAATGTTTGCTTGTCATAAACTGTACAGTTTCAGATGACAACATGAGGCTTTTCTGCATATAAATGTCCTAAACAAGGCTTTTATTTCCGGTTCGTTGTAACAGTGGGCTAGTTGTCAAGGCAGCGACACCACTGAGCTCAGCTGCTAGCGTTACATTTCCAATATTTCGCCAATGTCTTCGTTTCTCACGGATGATTTCAAGGTCCCTTGGCATCCGAAGTGGTTCATTTAAGCTAAACATGTAAGTGAAGATGCCAGGTTTCTCTTGTGCTTGGTGAATTTAGTGTCTCTTAAACACGTCAACACAGACTGTTGTTGACTGTGCGGCTGTCGAGTCATTCTCACACAGACCGTCATGCTCAACTTTATGTACAGACTGCAGTATTCATGCATGTGTATGTAGCTTCTTAACATCTGTTTCTCAAAGTTTCTGTCTAGCTACAACTGCAGTTCTCTGTCTTCCACATCTTTGAGCTCTTTAGTGCGTGAAGCCAACTGCTAGTGCAGAATAAGCGCTGATCTGAGAGCATTGGTAGATTTGCTCATATGACCGCTTGTCATGAGTTGCTGCTGGAATCTGCTTTATGCTTTTCCACAAGTCATGTTCGTTTGCTGCCTTCTTTTTCTACCATAACACTTTTGAACTCGTGCTAATATGTTATTAATATTGTTGAAAGTGGGAATTTCACAGACTGAATGGGAGTAAAGTAAGGGATTCCCTTTCTCAAATCAAATCACGTTTATTGACATATCACATTTACACAGGTGGGAAGTGAGTGAAAATCCTAGGTTCAGGAAGTGTACACCAGCTTAGCGTGTGTTGAGTTACAGTTTCAGCTAAATTTGGATGAGCCCAGTTGCCTATTTATTAGTACGGCTATGATCTGTTTAACTTGTAAGATTTCACACTTCACCACAGTCATCTCCCGTGCTTCTTAAAGGTTGTATATGGACTTAAGAGAGGAATGAAGTGACTTGTGGAAGTGTAACGCATGTATTATATAGTGTGGGAGTACTTGCTTCTGGTCCTGGAGGCCAGATTCCAGCACAGTTTCAAAACATCTAATTCAACTGATCCTGTAATTACTAGGTTTGGTAGTTGTCGAATACCATTGCTCTACTATGCTGTGTATTGACATGATGGATCTTGCTGTTACACCTGATTTCTGTGTTTTAGGTGTAAAGTCTTGAACCTCACTGTTGGATCACCCCATATACCATGCTGGGGCTGCTCACCCGCCTTGGCCTCTTAACCTGTGGGAGATTTGCCTTGCCTCCCCAGTCTTCCTGCCTACTGGCCCCAGGTGCTCTTGCTAGTATGTATGCCACACGTCTGTATGGCGGAGGCGGAGGCAAGCCGGGCCGTCGCATAGGCCTGATGGGTGGAGGACAACCCATGTTGGAGAACCACCACCACCCCCTACCTCCTCATCACCATCCTCATGTTCCCCCACCCCCAAACTACCCGCCGCTTTACCAGGGTCGTCTAGATGCCCACCGGCCCCACTACCAAGCCCACCAGCACTACCACACTCACCCCCAGCCCCCCCATCTACCCCCTCCGCACTACCAGCAACACGCCCACATTCATCACAGCAAGAAGAAAACCTGGAACTTCATCCATGAGAAGATGAGCTACGATACCTTCTTCACCATGAAGCGGCTGATCGATCGCTCACGCAGCGTGGACGAGGTGCTCCGCTGGGTTACCCAAAACCCGGGTAAAATTTCACACAATCACTACCCCATCGCTCTGCAGAAGATTGGCCAGCTCTTGGTGCTTCAGCAGGCCGGAGGGATGGGGGCTGGCGGAGGGGGGAGTGGGGGCAACAATAGTGGGGGAACCGGAGAGGGAGCCTTGCCCTCATCCCCTGCTGGAAGTTCGGGTGAAGGTGCTACTCGACAGATTCTGGATCACCCAGACTTCCAGACACTCTGTGATGCCATTGTTAATGACTGCTCCAAGTTTGACAACTTCAGCATCGTCAACTGCCTTTATGCTGTGGCTGCTCTTGGTAAGCCTGTGAATTTAAGAGTATTGTGGACCACTTGTGTAGTTCAGGAATATTGAGGTATGCGTGTGTGTATATACAGTGGGTTGCAAAAGTATTCATACCCCTTGAACTTTTCCATATTTTGTCACATTACAACCACAAACATAAATATATTTCACTGGAATTTAATGTGAAAGACCAACACAAAGTGGTATACAATTGTGAAGTG